>NC_136429.1:210788456-211130956 GCF_052849685.1 Lactuca virosa
ACTAATGAAGGATGGCAATGGTTAGCTCGTAGTTTGTCATAGATCAATGGAGCGTGTGTGGTTAACCGGCACATTGATTAGGTGATAAATGACTTTGAGAGTACCAAGCTAATTTGCATGGTTATTCACACCTTGTTTGTGATCCTCGGTATCCCAGTCACAAACTTGAAGGGCATAATCGAGATTAAACATCTAATTGAGAAGTTCAATGAATCTCAAAAGATCTAGGAGTTTCATTTAAAAACCTAATTCGTTTAAAATTTCATTTTCATGGCGGAATTGGTAAATCGTCATTTACCTTCCGACAAATAGTTTCCAATTGGATTACGGTATCCCTCTTCTGAATTGTAAATTATTGTGTCGGGTCCTAGCCTTGATATTTCATTTTGGTGTTATATTAAGGACTAAATCAACTAACTTGAATTTCTCCCATTTAGATGTCTAGTTCTGACAAATATGGTCTTCCTAATCCTTTTGGAAAAGGATTTCCATTCGAAGATGATATTCCACATGACATTCGAGGTGAAAGATCAATCATTCTTAATGCTTTGGTGGAACTTCTCTTCCTCCACCTCCTCCAATTATTCTCCCTGGCCCACGTGTTCGTCGACTTGTAAAGTTCAAGGTCACTCAAGCCCTATTGGCAAGCAAACACCAAGATGGAAGGTATGTATGTGCTCATGCCTTAGAGATGAAGTTTCATATTGACAGGCTGGGAATGTTGGGTGTCTTTTTCCCAAGGAAGTTGGCCATTGACCTGGTTCTTCAGTCACTCCCCGAGTAATATAGACAGTTTGTTATAGACTACTATATGATAGAACACGACATGACCCTTACTGATCTTACATATTTACTAACTGCTGCTGAATCGGCAATGATTTGGCTCACTGGTGAAGTAAATTTGACTAAAAGATCAATCTCCCAAACTTCCTTGGATATTGACAATAACAACATTGGAAGTCCAGAAAAGTTTTCTCTTCCCAATAGAAAGGGATTGGCCAAGGTCAAACCGTTTGACCAAATGGTAAAGAGAAAGGCTGAATTTGAGATAGTCCCATGTACCATTCTGAAAGAGACTGTTCGTTTCTATTGCCAAGAGAAGGGGCATTGGATGCGAAGCTGCCGTGTCTACCTGAAGAATCGCAAGGATGGTAAAGTCAAAATGTATGACTCTACTTCAGGTAAGTCCACTATCTAACTCTATTAAGTTCATATTCGCAGATTCTTAATACATGATGTGATAAGATTTCATTTTGATATTTTGTAGGATCAAAGAAAAGAAAGGAAGCTTAAAGGAAGAGTAAGTTGAGTCTGGTCGCGAAGAGATGGATTTCGATCACATGGTTCGATGATCAGATTTTTGAGCTGCTGCTTAGGAGTTATGATAGATTGATTAAAAATATTTACCAACATAGTTTTCATTTGAATTTGCATTGTAAGGATAAGTTTTCCGCATTTTATAAATAAAGAAAATTTTGATTTTATGATTCCTTGTAATGACATTTGCGAAAATTGTTGTTTGTATATTTCTATTAATAGCAAAACTTTGATTCTTAGTTATATCGATTGTGGTAGTGTCGTAATTTTTCTAAGGAAAGATTCTCATCGCCCATGTTTCAATTGGACAGAAACTTGGAATCATATGATTTGAATTATGTGATGTATGAAAATCTTGGTACTTGGGAAATTGAGACTAATTCCATGTTTACATATGAATGTAAGTCAAGTGAAAGATGAAAGGATCTAGTACACATTCATGTGCACTGGTCAGATCCACCACAAAGAATGATAAAGGTTATTCTTCATGATTTACTAATGGTTCAGTAAATATGGTTATGCTTACAAGTTTAAGTGTAATTCTAATACCTTGAAAAGTTTCAATGTATAGCAGAACGAATAAGAAGTATCAATTAGGCAGAAAAATAAAAGTTTCTCCAATCTGAAAGGAAAGGAGAGTACTTTAGTATCGTGTTTTATGATCATCCTAATGATCATGGAACCATATCACAATTGATCCTCTAAGGACATCTTAGTGCATTCACATGACTAAGAAGAGGTATCAGGAATTGTTGAAATAGTTAAATCAAAAGGATGAGTCATACTTCGTTCCGAAATTAAGTCTTAGAGTCATACTCCAAGATTGTGTTTTGAGTGACATATCCTAAATAGGTTTATAAACACATCATGAAATGTAGAGTAGAAAATTTTTCTTACTCATGTACATTTGAAATTGGTAGTTGTGATGTTTTGGATAAAACAAAGATCAACTAAACCAATTACATGAAGTGTTGTCTTGATAAGGTCTCACACTAACTCTTAAATATATGGTTGTCAAGAAATGTTCCTTGACAGAGAATCTTATATGTCAAGAGGTCAGTGGGAGTCTTAAAGCTCTTGAAAAGTTTCAAGAACTAATTGGTTATCACTAGCACACGACTTAAGGTTTGCAAAACTATCGTGTTGACATATTCTTGTTTCTGTTCCATTCCAGTTAAGTTGACTATGCATGAGAGCTCTATGAGTTCTCATTTGAATGCATAAGGCAAAGCACCTTAATCGATGGAACGTACATTGACCTGTAGGGGTGAGCTGCACAATAAGTTGGAAGTAATGGTAGGACCCTTGTTCTACCAGATGGCAAGAAATTAATGTTAAACAAGTTCGGTCCATATGAGTTTGGTTTTGTCACAAACCTTGTCTTGTGATTATGGCTATGACAAATTCACATGGATAGGAACACATACACAACAAAATCTAAGTGGTAAAAGGTTTCTCTCATTCATGAAAATGATTGTGAGGAAATGCTTTCACTAGTAGATTTTAAGGAGAGAGCAGTTCTGTTAATTGCGTTCTCAAATTCGATTATGATTACGGCATCCCTCTTCATAGTTCGAATTGTGAGAAAATGGAAAATAGTCTGAACATTCGGGACTTACTGATGTAAGTTCTGAAATAGTTTAGACACACATATGAGCTATCTAAGGAAAGGTGTATGAGTTTTAGAAGCCTAGATAAAGTCTTGTCGAAGCATCTTGTATCAGAAATATGAACTTCGGTAAGAAAGTCAATAAGTATTGATTTCTAAAAGTCCAGCAGATTTCTGGGTACATGCCAAAGCTAGTGGGAGCATAAGTGTTATGCTAGTAAGAATGTAATTATTATGCTAGTGGGAGTAGAATTATTACGTTAAGTATTGCAAGAAGGCGATACTAGTTATAGGAAACAAAAGTTAAAATTTTGCAAAGTTGCAAGTTTGAAAAGTAGTTTCGCAATAGAAAGTTTTAAGGGAGAGGAGCTCATACTTCATTTCGAGTCTAAAACATTAGATTAAAATTATTTAGTCATAGATATTTATGAATGTAATGTTGAAATGTTTCAACATTGAGAATTCTATATATGGAACATTATGGCAAGAGACTAGTCAAGTATCATGTCTTTATGTAAGACATTATGAATCGTATCTCATGTGCTTCGGATAAAGGATCGATTACATATGCTATAACATTCGATTGTTCTAATTTCCAAATACCTAGGGTAAAAAGGACTAGAACAAGAAATGACTGAAAATTTTAAGCAACTGTCAAGGACAATCTGAAGATCGCTTGTGGAAAGTTGGAAGTATAGTAATGGATGGACCATATTCATATAATTAGGAATAGATAGGATTCTATTTAGAATGGATAGTCATATGGAAAATATGGAAATGTTTCCATAACGGGAGTTGGATATTAAGAATCTATGTGTAGAAACTTTTATGCAATAAGGATATTCAAAGGAATGTACTTTGAATATGAGACTTTGTATCTATGTAATTGTCTTGTGACAATCTCCAATGGAATGTTTTGTGATTGGCAAAGTCTCTATGACTTTGATGCCTAGTCATTACAAAATGATCATTGCATACTAGCTTAGAATCTAACACATTCTAATAGTGGAAGAATATGGTATTCTTACACTTATGATAACGATTAGGAATTGTGAAATAAGCATCATCGGAAATGTGTTCAATTGATCTATTTCACAAAGAAAGTACCATAGGTAAAATAGTGTGCATGTCTAGAGCATGGGATAACTGTTGTTTTAATTCAAGTATTAAGTTGATTGTTCGAAACATTATACAATGAATAATGTGTAATCAATATGGTGATTAAATAATAAGTGTTATATTTATATTCAAAAGTATTGAGACCATATTGGATTCGATTGTTCTTGTGTTTCACTTCGCATGTTTTACTTCCGGAATAATGAGATTATTTAAACATCCACATTAAATCATACCTTGGAAATAGTAATGAGGTAAGACTGTCATGAATCTGACTGTAGATTGTCTAAGTGTTTAGACATAGCACAAGTTTGCTGTAGTGTTCCTGAGTACTCCTGAAATAAGAATTTGAGTATTGGATTAAACCCACGCTTACATGAATCACTTCATGGATTTTATCACGAATGATTGTGAGACGATAATATCTTATATTCTTGAAATGGAGAGATATGAGTTGTTGTTTATGAGTCGGTTGCGCATTGATAATATGTAAACGCATCAGTTACATGATGTTATAAAACATATTGTTGTGTGTGATTCGATGAGTAAATAGTACAAGCATATGAGTCGATGTTTATCCGTTCCTTTTACCCAAAGTGGGATAAAAGCGATATATGTGGGCCCCTCGATGATTTAGTGATGACCAACCTAAGCGCTTAGCCAAGCCTGGACTGATTTGATTTGTTCAACTAGTCAGTCATCATAAATCGGAAATCGGGAAACAAAACTTGGACAGAGAGAATGATTTTAATCCATGTCTCAGTCCATACGATATCTTTAAGAATAGAGGAATATTTGATCCTTTATCTAAAGGACGCATTACTGATAAGATCAAAGTTCAACAACGGATTTTAAGAGCTACAATTGCTAATTGGATTTTAAAGTCGTACTTGCAATAATAGTTATTACACTTATCCAAGTGGGAGACTATTGCATTAGGTGTCTAAGCCCATAACTATAATTGGTATGTACTTGACCCGATAGTAGCATGGTCCTTTTGGGTTGCCTTCACCAGAGCAATTTGATAGGACGGATATTTGAGAAAGAGGTTATTTGTGATTTATTAATATTTTATAAGAATAATATATTAATTGAGAAATCATATTATTTAATTGTTATTGGTCAAGAGTTAATCTGGAATTAACTTAGTGATCAAAAGAGACTGATTAAATTAACAGGGACTGATTAAGTAAATCAGTAATATATATAGATTGGGCTAATGATCCGTGTTGATTAGGATGGACTAATTTTATGTGGGAGTCCATGAAGAGTTAGTACAAAGGGCTTATCATATGGATTTTTACACTAAAGGCCCAAGAAAGTGAATTAGGGTTTACAAGTGAAACCCTAGGAACTCCACACTATAAATGTAACCCCTAGAATCACCAAAAAGGCCCCTAAGAGTTCCAAGAAGAACCCTAGCCGTTTTTGGTGCCTCCTAGCCTCTCTTTCTCATTATCATCCATTTACTTATGGTGTTTGTGACACATTAGAGGCATCACATTTGAGGTGCTAAGCTCTTGTAACGCCAAGTTCTACAAGCTTTAACAAAGTGGTAATCATCTAACTCGGTTTTATGTTTCAAATATCAATGTTGTATGCTAGTTAGCCTTCATGCTTTGGAAATGAAAATTTTCATGTATAAATAGAGAAAACTTAGATCCAAAGCATTAGGGTTGTATGTACACCATAGAGATGTTATAGTGCTCAAAGCCCATCAGTTCTCACACTGTAACAATATACAAATAGCCCTAATTAGGATTATGACACAACCTAGACAAGGGAGCAAAATCCTAAGTCCAAGTCCTTCCATGATGGCCCAAAGGTCTCTCCTTCCTTAATGGCCCAATATAAAACTCCAAAACAATAATGGGTCACAAGGCCTAAAAGGCCCAATCATGCCAACTATAGCCCAAACTAGAACAAAAGTCGAATAATTCTGAATGGGTCCAAGGCCTAGGGTTGAATACGTCCCAATAAGCTTACAAGCTCAACGACGCCGAAACTCATATGGGGTGTGTACGCCCAGTGTACCACATCAATATACTTAGTGTACTGAGTCCTTTAGTCGTACACTCAGTGTATGCAACCTTACACCCAACGTACAAACAACCCATGTACAAAAGTCCATTAAGTGCTTAATAATAGAGATCTTAACGTCAAACTCAAGATTTGAGTCTATTAAGATGTCCAAGGGCATAAAGTTGGCAACTTTATGCCCTTGCATGCCACATGGGACCCCAATACCTCATTTTTCCCATTAAGATTGCTTTAAAGACCTTAAACTCATGCATGGTCCCAATACAACCTTCAAGATGTCATTTTTATGCATCAAGCATGTCCAGGGAGCTTAGATCTAACATTTCTAGCCTCTGGAGTTGCTCAAACTCGCAAGAGAGGGTCCATGAACCTAAAATGGACTTAACAACAAACCCTAACTCCAACTAGCAAAAGAGATGGCAAGGTCTAGACTTTTTACCTCCATAAGTTCCTCAAGATGAACGAGATGCAGGATCTAGAAGCTCAATAACATCCAAGACTTGATCACCACCTTCTCCTTCTTGTAAACCCACTAAAATGGCCACCAAAACACTTCTAAGCTCAAAGATTACACTCTCATGCAAATCTAGGGATTTGGGACGATAATAGACTATGGAGGCAGTCTAGGGTATGTTCCAAGCAACATAAGAGTGTTTAATAGGGGTCTGCCCTAAAATTAGGTTTTATGTATTGAGCCACGTACGCCCCGCGTACTGCTTGGTATGCCCCGCGTACGTGGTCCATGCCCGCGACCATCCTTCCCTAGTACGCTAAGCGTGACCCTACGTACGCCCAGCGTACGTAGGGACCCTTTTTGCAAATAAAATTCATTCTAAGGGAAAGAAAAGTAATTACCCGAATTCTGACCGTTATATTTGGTGCACTTTGTAGAAGGAAGACACCTATGTTGAAGATTAGAGTGCTCAGGCTTGAGGATCTAGGATCTTTTGACTCTCATTCATCTCGGTAAGGTATAAAGTTTGTACCTTTATGCTTCCTTTGTTATATCTATCTAGGATGTTTAAGTTTATGCCTTTTTTGGTCCCATTGTCTTGCTCCTCTTGAAGATGAGCTAATCGAAATCTTGTATATTGCTTTTCTAGGAATTATTGAGGTTGTTGAGTCATAAAAATTGTATCTTGACCACCCCAACCATCCATGCATGAGTTTTTGGTTTTTAGAAGTTGTAATGAGATTAGAGTTTGTCTTTGAGCCTTGATAATTCATGCAAATGCAAAAATTTTGGAACTTTATCTCTTAGGACAGTCATTAGGCCTATATCTGAGAGTTAGACATGGTGTCTTTCTGTATTAAGCACTTGATGGGAAGTTTTCGCAACAAGATATTTATACAGGGCGTAACTCAGGCTACACATGTTTTAGCCCCTTAATTGCCTGCTTTTTGCCAGCTTAGGCTCTACGCAGGGCGTAGACCTGTTACGCATGGTGTAGGTCAACTGGAAGTTCACCGTTAACTGTTGATTTTGACCAAGTTTAACTTTATGTCTTATAGGGTATTTTGAGTAGTGGACTGAGACTTGGTTCCCGGTTGATGTATAGGTGACCTGTAGAGCTGGTATTTGGAGCATTGATCGGTTCAGTTATCTTTTAAGCTTGAAGTGAGCTTTGCTTACTGTACTCTTGGGTCGAAGACATCAATATCAGCCACTAAGTTGTGTTATGTATCCTGATATAAATATATATATATATATATATATATATATATATATATATATATATATATATATATATACATATATATATATATATATATATATGTGTGTGTGTGTGTGTGCATGTGTATGTGTATGTAGGATGTTGATATACAATAGTGACATGTTAGATTGGTACATCTATATGATTACCTATACTTGTTAATTATTGTTTATTTATTGCATATGTGTCACACCCCCAAACTAGAACGGCGGAAACATTCGGGGGTGGATGACGTCATGTGTAGTATCACAACAATTGTATCATAGCAATCATAGTAAACACAACCATTACATTGAGTACATATACAAAAAGGGTTTACATCTGTTTAATTCTTGTTTCTATACATCAAAAGTATAATCAAAATAGAAAGACGTGATTCTATACGCTCCGTCTTCTCAAAACTCCAGGAGGTACCTGTCTACTGATTCCCTGAGAATACAAGCAGTTTTGAAAGAGTATCAGCATAAAGCTGGTGAGTTCATAAACAATGTTTTTGTAATGAAAACCTGTTGATGACTCTGTAAAATGTTCGCATGGTTCCAAGAAAATCCAATATTTTCTTTAGTAAGAGTGAGATAATATTAGTTCCATCTATAACCACTTAGTTCAAGATAGCCACGTAGAAACCAATATTGAACAGACAGTTGACTATATGGATATGCCCTAAGTCCACAACCAAACAAGGAACAGGAAATGAGGTGGAAACCACACATTCCACAGTCTATCGAATATGCTCCATACGTAACCCTGATGCCTAAACTAAGGAATTATAGAATTTCCTATGAATGTTTATTACTGTATCCTGTTATCGTATAGAAAAACGTTAGTTTGTATGTCTAGTTACTATCAACCGTAGTATGTGTGTATTCTTGTACAAAAACCTTTGTATAGTATGTTCTGCGTGAAAACCCTGGCTAATATCAGTTTGTAAAAGTAGTTTCATTACTTAAAATAAAACTAATGAAGAATGAAGTCCTGAAACAAATTATTAGTTTATACTATTGTGAGTCGTATAACCATGCTTGATATGACCTAGTAACCTTTACGACTTTCTACAAGTGTCGGTTACATGACATTTGTCACCTCAGGCATGCCTGCCTAACTGTAGCTAGCAGTTCAGGTGTGGGATTGTCAGTCCCGAATAGACCTATTCACAAACCTCATGCTCTCCCTCCAGGAGACTCTGGTTATACTATGATAGGATTTAATTCAGTACACCTAAGGGTACAGTTTTGAAGTAGAGTCTCACAATTCTGTATAATCTAGTTTACGTGTAATTCTGTAGTGTTCTCTTCATTTTGGATCCGTTGTATACTGTATAAAGTAATAATTATACTTAAATAATTATTAAATGTTGTACTCTTGTAGTGATGTATATCATAAACTAAATATGTCATAGTTTATATGTTTACTCATGTATGTAATCTGGATTGGTAAAAGCTGTGTATTGAATTCCCCAAACTATACCCATTATAGTTTGTTTGAAATGTTATGTACTTGGTTTGTAAATTTTTCTTAAAACTATGAAAATTGTGTTTCCAAAATAAAAATGTCCCTTATGCTCAACATACTACAAAAGGGATAAAATATCTAAATATTTTATAAAACGTGGAAATCGTTTGACTATATCAATTATATAAGTTTAAAAGTTGTTAATATCATTTGTGTTTGGCTTCTATTCCCCTCTGAAAACATTAAAAATCGTAAAAGCGTACGGGTATGAACTCACTGTTAGTAGTGTGCAAACGTCGAATCAACGAATTGGAATGAAGACCCTCGAGTTGTAGCGTGTGGCACTCAATGGAATCCCAATAACAGTTAAATACATTTATGTATTTAAATTAAGTGATTTCGTTAGATAATGTGTAGAAAAACACTTGAGTTCGGTTAAGGAATATTACCGGGACTTGATCGAATCGAGTAAAGTGGGTTTTCAGTCTAAATCACTGCTTAGGAAGTGTGTACGGCCATAAATGGGGTTTACGGCCGTGAACAAGTGTACGACCGTGAACAAGGTGTACGGCCGTGAACATGTACGGCCCTTAAAGATGTACGGTCGTAAACTGGTGTGCGGTCAATGAAGATTTGAAGGGGTACGGTCGTACACTCAAGAACAAGAGCGCTGAAATCGATGAGAAACGTGTTCTAGATGCTCTGAAATGACCCCTAATGATGATTCTCGATGTTTTCCAGAAGAATAAGGGTGCTTTTAGGGGTGTACGGTCGATAGTCTAGAGTGAGAAGGAGAGAGTGTCCGGCCAGAAATTCGAAAGAATTCCCGAAATTCCGCATGATTTTGGTTCCGACTCGAATATAGAACTCAAAATATATATTAAATGATTTTTTTCCAAACCGAAGGAAGTTAACGGAACCCAAATAAAATAAAATTTTATTAACGGAAATTAATTAACGGAAAACTAGAAAAGGGTTCGGGTTGTCACATCATCCCCCGGTTAGAAGGAATTTCATCCCGAAATTCAGACACGGAATACAAATCATGGAATCGGAAATAGATCAGGGTACTTCTTTTTCATTGAATCTTCGCGCTCCCAAGTGAATTCAGGTCCCCGCTTAGCATTACAGCGAACCTTCACCATCGGGATACGGCTTTGTTTTGTTCGCTTTACTTCCCTATCCAAGATTTCTATGGGTTCCTCTACGAAGTGTAAGTTCTCGTCTAGTTCGATCTCATCGAGGGGAATCACAAGTGTCTCATCGGACAGACACTTCTTCAGGTTCGAGACGTGAAAGACAGGATGAATGTTACTAAGTTCTCAGGGTAAACGAAGTTTGTATGCTACAGGACCGATCCTAGCGAGGATCTCGAATGGCCCAATGTATCTTGGATTCAGCTTTCCACGCTTTTCGAAGCATATCGTGCCTTTCCAGGGTGAGACATTCAAAAGAACACGGTCACCAACCTGGAACTCCAAGGGTTTTCGTCTCTTATCGGCGTAGCTCTTTTGTCTATCTCTTGAAGCTTTTAATCGTTCCCGGATTTGTATGATCTTTTCCATCGTCTCTCGGATGATTTATGGGCCTGTGAGAGTACTATCGGGGACTTGACCCTTGACTAGCTACGTGTTACCCACCTCAGCCCAGCAAAGAGGGGATCTGCACTTGCGGCCATAGAGGGCTTCGAACGGCGCAACCTTGATGCTGGTATGGTAGCTGTTGTTGTAGGGAAATTCGACCAAGGGCAGACGAGTGTCCCACGACATGCCGAAGTCGATGAAGCAGGCTCTCAACATATCTTCCAATGTTTGAATGGTTCTCTCACTCTGCCCATCTGTCTGTGGATGGTAAGCTGTGCTCATATCCAGCTTAGTTCCAAGGGCCTTCTGCAGTGACTGCCAAACTCTCGAAGTAAACCTACTATCTCGATCGGAGATAATGGATACAGGCACACCATGAAGGCGAAGTGGATAAATGGGAATGGATGGTCATTGTTAGCGCCTTCACTCTACGACCTGAATACTCTTTTCGGCTGAGGGCATTGGCTACTACATTGGCCTTTCCGGGATGATAGCGTATTTCACAATCGTAATCACTGAATAGCTCTACCCATCGCCGCTGCCTCATGTTTAACTCTTTCTGATCAAAGATATGATGTAGGCTCTTATGGTCGGTGAAGACAGTGCTCTTGGTTCCGTAGAGATAATGTCTCCAAATCTTTAACGCAAAGACTACTGCTCCCAACTCTAGATCGTGAGTTGTGTAATTGACTTCGTGTGTTTTCAGCTGTCTCGAGGCATAGGCAATAACATTTCCTCGCTGCATAAGCACACATCCTAGGCCCTGATTGGATGCATCACAGTAGACAACGAAATCCCCCGTCCCTTCGGGCAGAGACAAGATAGGTGCGCTGCATAGGACCTACTTCAATGTTTGAAATGCAGTGTCTTGCTTTTCTCCCCAACTAAAAGTTACGCCTTTATGTGTCAGGGTGGTTAAAGGCTTAGCAATTTTGGAGAAGTTCTGGATAAACCTGCGATAGTAGCCAGCGAGATCCAAGATTTGACAGATTTCTGTGGGTGTCTTCGTTGCTAACCAATTCTTAATCGGTTTGATCTTGGAGGGGTCCACGTGTATGCCTTCCTCGCTAACGACGTGACCAAGGAAAGTTACTTTTCGGATCCAAAATTCGCACTTAGAGAATTTCGCATATAGCTTCTCCACCCTTAAAGTTTCTAGTACTAGCCTCAAGTGCTGACTATGATCTTCCTCGCTTCGGGAATAGACAAGCATATCATCAATGAACACGATTACAAACTTGTCTAGGAAAGGACGGCACACCCGATTCATCAGATCCATGAATAACACCGGTGCGTTGGTTAGACCAAAGGGCATTACTACAAACTCGTAGTGTCCATAACGAGTTCGGAATGCTGTCTTGGGAACATCATTCTCATGAAATCGCTACTGATGGTACCCTGATCTTAGGTCTATTTTTGAGAAGTAACTGGCTCCCTGAAGTTGATCGAAGAGGTCGTCGATTCTGGGTAAGGGATAGCGGTTCTTGATGGTAAGCTTGTTCAGTTCTCGATAATCAATGCACATCCGAAAGGATCCATCTTTCTTTTTCACGAATAAGATCGGGGCTCCCCAGGGTGAGGAACTTGGTCTGATGAATCCCTTGTTGATTAGCTCATTGAGCTGGCTGGATAACTCTTGCATTTCTGTCGGCGCTAGACGATATGGGGATTTAGCTACCGGAGTAGCTCCAGGGATTAAGTCGATATGGAACTTGACTTGGCGCTCGGGAGGGATTCCTGGAAGATCTTCAGGGAAGACATCAGGAAAGTTGCAGACTTCGGGGATGCTCTCGAGGTCCTTAACTTCCTGCTTTTCGTTAACGTCATGGGCTAGGAATGCATGGCATTCCTTTCGCAGATATTTCTGGGCTTGAATGCAAGAAATGATACGATGGTTTGAGCTGAGTTTATCACCGTAAACTATGAGAGCTTCACCCGAGGGTAGACTTAGACGGATGGCTTTTTCGTAACAAAGGATATCGGCACGATTGGGGCTCAACCAATCCATACCAATGATAACATCAAAGCTTTTTATAGAAACTGGCATAAGATCAATGGGGAAGGAATGATCGTTTAGCGTAAGGGTACAGCCTATGAATATGTCGTTAGTGCTCTCTTTCTTTCCGTTAGCCATCTCGACGGTAAATGTTTCGGTTAAAGCTTGGGATTTACATTTGAGTAGATGTTTGAATGCATGACTAACAAAACTCCTCTCCGCACCAGAATCGAAAAGAATGCATGCATATGAGTTGTCAAGGAGGAACGTACCCGTAACAACTGTGGGATCAGCAACTGCCTCCTCCTGGCCCATCGTCAGCATCTTCCCAGTTTTACCACCTGTTGTTGCCTTGGGACAATTTCTCTTGAAGTGCCCAACCTCCCCACAGCCATAACAGGCTTGACCGGCGCCCGCTCCAGGAGCCTGATTGGTTGGTTGGATTGGTGCCTTGAAGAATCGAGCTGTGTGTCCCTTCTTACCACAGCTGTTGCACAACAACTCCTGGCACTGTCCATGATGATGGAAGTTGCACTTGTTGCACAGAGGTAGGTTTCCAGCATAGCGGCTGGGGGTGGTTGGAGTAGTGGGAACTACAGCAGGTGTAGTAGCAGCGTGGACTGCCACTGTTTGTTGTTTCTTGGAGGGCTCCTGTGAAGACTGGCCCTTACGCTTGTTCTAGAATTTCTTCTTCCTCCCACCACTCTCCTTTGGTGGTTCGGGAGCGGCTGTCACTTCATTCAGACCAACTCTGTGATCTATCAGAGTCAGTGACAGACATTTGGCGCTATCAAATGTAGAAGGCTTAGCAGCCAAAACATTCCCTTGAGTTGGGGGCGTCAATCCCCAAATGTACCTTTCAATCTTCTTGCTTTCCGGGGTGACCATTAACGGACATAGAAGAGCTAGATCGCAGAATCTAGCTGTGTAGGCAGCAATGTCGGAACCCTTCATCTTCAGGTTCCAGAGCTCGTGCTCTAACTTCTGCATCTCGCCCCTTGGGCAGTACTCTGCAAGCATGAGTTCCTTTAAACTCTCCCAACCCATTACATTTGCTACCGGCAGGGTCAGGGATTTGACCCGGCTATTCCACCAAGTCGTCTCTGTCAGTGAAGGTGCATGCGGCAAACTTCACCTTGTTTGCCTCTGAACACGCGCAAATCTCGAAAATGGATTCGATCTTCTCGAACCATCGGGTTAGGGAAATGACTCCTCCATTGCCGTCGAAGGATTTGGGTTTCGCATTCATGAAGTCCTTATATGAACACTCCTTCTAGTGTCCCTGGCCTCCACCAAGATTTTGGGGTTCTGGTCCACCTCCTGATCCACCCGAGCCACCCGGGTTAATTTGCGCCATTACTGCAGTCACGGTGGCTGAAACTGCTGCCTGGAACATGGCAGGATCGAACTGAGGAGGTGGTGGTGGCGGAGGGTCGTTGTTCTTCCAGTTGGGTCTCTTTCTGGGAGGCATTTTGTTCTAAAAATAATCAGGAAGAAGAGGATGGTAGGTCCCCTAGATTTTGAATCAAGACATATGAAACAAGATATATCTCAGCCTGATAGATAAAGTGTTCTACTAAGCGATAAACAGAGAAAAGTTACCAATACAAGTAAACTATCGCTAGGGAGAAATGAGTAGCAACACTTGGAATGAATCTCTATACTGTATTCGGCTCTAGCTAAAATACTCCTATAGTATTTCAAGTTGTATCTTCTGTTCTATTGATATCTTGATCTATATAGCTTGGTAAGTTTTAGACTTGCTGCAACACCACAATCACTCCCAGACACATGTTGGTCATGTCTCAAATAAATATAGTTGATCAGGCTATATTGATCCCAGACATGATTACATAACTGCCCAGGTTTAACCGCATTGTTGAACATCCAAATACTTTTGTTTTGTTCTACTTATAAAAATGTTTATGGTACTTATGGATACTTGTATACTCTTTATAAAATACTTATGTTTTAAAAGTATACTATTAGTTCAGAGCACTTCGGCCCCTTAGAGTTTATAGTTGTATACCATGTAAGGTTCGGTATACTTAGTTCACTATAAACAATAGCTCTGATACCAATCTGTCACACCCCCAAACCAGAACGGCGGAAACGTTCGGGGGTGGATGACGTCATATGTAGTATCACAACAATTGTATCATAGCAATCATAGTAAACACAACCATTACATTGAGTACATATATAAAAAGGGTTTACATTTGTTTAATTCTTGTTTCTATACATCAAAAGTATAATCAAAATAGAAAGACGTGATTCTATACGCTCCGTCTTCTCAAAACTCCAGGAGGTACCTGTCTACTGATTCCCTGAGAATACAAGCAGTTTTGAAAGAGTATCAGCATAAAGCTAGTGAGTTCATAAGCAATGTTTTTGTAATGAAAACCTGTTGATGACTCTGTAAAAATGTTCGCATGGTTCCAAGAAAATCCAATATTTTATTTAGTAAGAGTGAGATAATATCAGTTCCATCTATAACCACTTAGTTCAAGTTAGCCACGTATAAACCAATATTGAACAGACAGTTGACTATGTGGATCTGCCCTAAGTCCACAACCAAACAAGGAACAGGAAATGAGGCGGAAACCACACATTCCACAGTCTATCGAATATGCTCCATACGTAACCCTGATACCTAAATTAAGGAATTATAGAATTTATTATGAATGTTTATTACTGTATCCTGTTATGGTATAGAAAAACGTTAGTTTGTATGTCTAGTTACTATCAACCGTAGTATATGTGTATTCTTGTACAAAAACCTTTGTATAGTATGTTCTGCATGAAAACCCTAGCTAATATCAGTTTGTAAAATTAGTTTCATTACTTAATATAAAACCAATGAAGAATGATGTCCTGTAAACAAATGATTAGTTTATACTATTGTGAGTCGTGTAACCATTCTTGATATGACCTAGTGACCTTTACGACGTTCTTCAAGTCTCGGTTACATGACATTTGTCACCTCAGGCGTGCCTGCCTAACTGTAGCTAGCAGTTCAGGTGTGGGATTGTCAGTCCCGAATAGATCTATTCACAAACCTCAAGCTCTCCCTCCAGGAGACTCTGGTTATACTATGATAGGATTTAATTCAGTACACCTAAGGGTACAGTTTTGAAGTAGAGTCTCACAATTATGTATAATCTAGTTTACGTGTAATTCTGTAGTGTTCTCTTGAATTTGGATCCGTTATATACTGTATAAAGTAATCATTATACTTAAATAATTATTAAATGTTGTACTTTTGTAGTGATGTATATCATAAACTAAATATGTCATAGTTTATATGTTTACCCATGTATGTAATCTGGATTGGTAAAAGCTGTGTATTGAATTCCCCAAACTATACCCATTATAGTTTGCTTGAAATGTTATGTACTTGGTTTGTAAATTGTTCTTAAAACTATGAAAATTGTGTTTCCAAAATAAAAATGTCCCTTATGCTCAACATACTACAAAAGGGATAAAATATCTAAATATTTTATAAAACGTGGAAATCGTTTGACTGAATCAATTATATAAGTTTAAAACTTGTTAAAATCATTTGTGTTTGGCTTGTATTCCCCCCTGAAAACATTAAAAATTGTAAAAGCGTAGGGGTATGAACTCACTGTTAGTAGTGTGCAAACGTCGAATCAACGAATTGGAATGAAGACACTCGAGTTGTAGCGTGTGGCACTCAATGGAATCCCAATAACAATTAAATACATTTATGTATTTAAATTAAGTGATTTAGTTAGATAAAGTGTAGAAAAACACTTGACTTCGATTAAGGAATGTTACCGGGACTTGATCGAATCGAGTAAAGTGGGTTTTCAGTCTAAATCACTGCTTAGGAAGTGTGTACGGCCATGAATGGGGTTTACGGCCGTGAACAAGTGTACGACCGTGAACAAGGTGTACGGCCGTGAACATGTACGGCCCGTGAAGATGTACGGCCATAAACTGGTGTGCGGTCAATGAAGATTTGAAGGGGTACGGCCGTACACTCAAGAACAAGAGTGCTAAAATCGATGAAAAACGTGTTCTAAATGCTCCGAAATGACCCCCAATGATGGTTCTCGATGTTTTCCGGAAGAATAAGGGTGCTTTTAGGGGTGTACGGTCGATAGTCTAGAGAGAGAAGGAGAGAGTGTCCAGCCAGAAAAGTGTAAATGAAGGGTAGGGTCTCATATTTATAGGGGTTGTCGTTGGTCGGTGGTGGGGTCCACCCGATGCCGGCCGTAAACGAGTGTACAGCCGTACACGGGTGTATGGCCGTGAACTCAAGTCAGGCCGTGAACTCAGTCTTATTCGAAAGAATTCCCGAAATTTCTCGTGGTTTTGGTTCCGAGTCGAATATAGAACTCAAAATATATATTAAATGATTTTTTTCCAAACCGAAGGAAGTTGACGGAACCCAAATAAAATAAAATTTTATTAATGGAAATTAATTAACGAAAAACTAGAAAAGGGTTCGGGTTGTCACATCATCTCCCTGGTATAGGGAATTTCATCCCGAAATTCAGACACGGAATACAAATCATGGACTCGGAAATAGATGAGGGTACTTCTGTTTCATTGAATCTTCGGGCTCCCAAGTGAATTCAGGTCCCCGCTTGGCATTCCAGCGAACCTTCACTATCGGGATACGGCTTTATTTTTTTCGCTTTACTTCCCTATCCATGATTTCTATGGGTTCCTCTACGAAGTGTAAGTTCTTGTCTAGTTCGATCTCATCGAGGGGAATCACAAGTGTCTCATCGGACAGACACTTCTTCAGGTTCGAGACGTGAAAGACAGGATGAATGTTACTAAGTTGTCGGGGTAAAAAAAACTGTGTATGCTACGGGACCGATCCTAGCGAGGATCTCGAATGGCCCAATGTATCTTTGATTCAGCTTTCCACGCTTTCCGAAGCGTATCGTGCCTTTCCAGGGTGAGACATTCAAAAGAACACGGTCACCAACCACTCCAAGGGTTTTCGTCTCTTATCGGCGTAGCTCTTTTTTCTATCTCTTAAAGCTTTTAATCGTTCCCGGATTTGTATGAACTTTTCCGTCGTCTCTCGGATGATTTATGGGCCTGTGAGAGTACTATCGGGGACTTGACCCTTGACTAGCTACGTGTTACCCACCTCAGCCCAGCACAGAGGGGATCTGCACTTACGGCCATAAAGGGCTTCGAACGGCGCAACCTTGATGCTGGTATGGTAGCTGTTGTTGTAGGAAAATTCGACCAAGGGAAGATGAGTGTCCCACGACATGCCGAAGTCGATGACGCATGCTCTCAACATATCTTCCAATGTTTGAATGGTTCTCTCACTCTGCCCATCTGTCTGTGGATGCTAAGTTGTGCTCATATCCAGCTTAGTTCCAAGAGCCTTCTGCAGTGACTGCCAAAATCTCAAAGTAAACCTACTATCTCGATCGGAGATAATGGATACAGGCACACCATGAAGGCGGACTATCTCTCGAATGTAGTTTCGTGTAAGTCTCTCCATTTTGAAGTTTTCCTTGATTCCAGGAAGTGGGCGGATTTAGTCAGTCGGTCGACAATTACCCAGATGGCGTCGTGCCCACTCGGAGACTTGGGTAACTTTATGATGAAATCCATTGTAATCCTTTCCCACTTCCACTCAGGTATTTCTGGTTGTTGGAGTAGACCTGAGGGCTTTTGATATTCTACCTTCACCTTGGCGCAAGTCAGGCACTTGCCCATGAAGGTAGCGATCTCTGCTTTCATGTTCGGCCACCAATAGAGTTATTTGAGATCCAGATATATCTTATCTGAACCTGGGTGAACGGAATATCTAGTCTTGTGAGCTTTGTTCATGACAACATCCCTCTAACCGCCGTACCTCGGGGTCCAGATCTGGTTCATGAAATAGTAAACTCCATCACCTTTGACCTCTAAATTCTTTTCCATTCCTCTCAAGGCTTCGTCCGTCATGTTCTCTGGTTTTAAGGCTTCCAGCTGAGCCTCTTTGATTTGAGTGGTTAAATGGGAATGGATGGTCATTGTCAGCGCCTTCACTCTACGACTTGAATACTCTTTTCGGCTGAGGGCATCGGCTACTACATTGGCCTTTCCGGGATGATAGCGTATTTCGCACTCGTAATCACTGAGTAGCTCTACCCATCGCCGCTGCCTCATGTTTAACTCTTTCTGATTAAAGATATGATGTAGGCTCTTATGGTCGGTGAAGACAGTGCTCTTGGTTCCGTAGAGATAATGTCTCCAAATCTTTAATGCAAAGACTACTGCGCCCAACTCTAGATCGTGAGTTGTGTAATTCACTTCGTGTGTTTTCAGCTGTCTCGAGGCATAGGAAATAACCTTTCTTCGCTGCATAAGCACACATCCTAGGCCCTGATTGGATGCATCACAGTAGACAACGAAATCCTCCGTCTATTCGGGCAGAGACAAGATAGGTGCGCTGCATAGGACCTGCTTCAATGTTTGAAATGCAGTGTCTTGCTTTTCTCCCTAACTAAAAGTTACGCCTTTCTGTGTCAGGGTGGTTAAAGGCTTAGCAATTTTGGAGAAGTTCTGGATAAACCTGCGATAGTAGCCAGCGAGACCCAAGATTTGACAGATTTCTGTGGGCGTCTTCGGTGCTAACCAATTCTCAATCGGTTTGATCTTGGAGGGGTCCACGTGTATGCCTTCCTCACTAACGACGTGACCAAGGAAAGTTACTTTTCAGATCCAGAATTCGCACTTAAAGTTTCTAGTACTAGCCTCAAGTGCTGACTATGATCTTCCTCGCTTCGGGAATAGACAAGCATATCATCAATGAACACGATTACAAACTTGTCTAGGAAAGGACGGCACACCCGATTCATCAGATCCATGAATACCGCCGGTGCGTTGGTTAGACCAAAGGGCATTAATACAAACTCGTAGTGTCCATAACTAGTTTGGAATGCTGTCTTGGGAACATCATGCTCATGAACTCGCAACTGATGGTACCCTGATCTTAGGTCTGTTTTTGAGAAGTAACTGGCTCCCTGAAGTAGATCGAAGAGGTCGTCGATTTTGGGTAAGGGATAACGGTTCTTGATGGTAAGCTTGTTCAGTTCTCGATAATCAATGCACATCCGAAAGGATCCATCTTTCTTTTTCACGAATAAGATCGGAGCTCCCCGGGGTGAGGAACTTGGTCTGATGAATCCCTTGCTGAGTAGCTCATTGAGCTGGCTGGATAACTCTTGCATTTTTGTCGGCGCTAAACGATATGGGGATTTAGCTACCGGAGTAGCTCCGGGGATTAAGTCGATATGGAACTAGACTTGGCGCTCGGGAGGGATTCCTGGAAGATCTTCAGGGAAGACATCAGGAAAGTTGCAGACTTCGGGGATGCTCTCGAGGTCCTTAACTTCCTGCTTTTCGTTAACGCCCTGGGCTAGGAATGCATGGCATTCCTTTCGTAGATATTTCTGGGCTTGAATGCAGGAAATGATACGATGGTTTGAGATGAGTTTATCACCGTAAACTATGAGAGCTTCGCCCGAGGGTAGACTTAGACAGATGGCTTTTTCGTAACAAAGGATATCGGCACGATTGGGGCTCAACCAATCCATACCAATAATAACATCAAAGCTTTTTATAGAAACTGGCATAAGATCAATGGGGAAGGAATGATCGTTTAGGGTAAGGGTACAGCCTAAGAATATGTCGTTAGTGCATGAACCTTTATATGTGTGTATTCTTGTACAAAAACCTTTGCATAGTATGTTCTGCATGAAAACCCTGGCTAATATCAGTTTGTAAAAGTAGTTTCATTACTTAAAATAAAACCAATGAAGAATGATGTCCTGTAAACAAATGATTAGTTTATACTATTGTGAGTCATATAACCATGCTTGATATGACCTAGTGACCTTTACGACGTTCTTCAAGTGTCGATTACATGACATTTGTCACCTCAGGCATGCCTGCCTAACTGTAGCTAGCAGTTCAGGTGTGGGATTGTTAGTCCCGAATAGATCTATTCACAAACCTCAAGCTCTCCCTCTAGGAGACTCTGGTTATACTATGATAGGATTTAATTCAGTACACCTAAGGGTACAGTTTTAAAATAGAGTCTCACAATTCTGTATAATCTAGTTTACGTGTAATTCTGTAGTGTTCTCTTGAATTTGGATCCGTTGTATACTGTATAAAGTAATAATTATACTTAAGTAATTATTAAATGTTTTACTCTTGTAGTGATGTATATCATAAACTAAATATGTCATAGTTTATATGTTTACCCATGTATGTAATCTGGATTGGTAAAAGTTGTGTATTGAATTCCCCAAACTATACCCATTATAGTTTGCTTGAAATGTTATGTACTTGGTTTGTAAATTGTTCTTAAAACTATGAAAATTGTGTTTCCAAAATAAAAATGTCCCTTATGCTCAACATACTACAAAAGGGATAAAATATCTAAATATTTTATAAAACGTGGAAATCGTTTGACTGTATCAATTGTATAAGTGTAAAACTTGTTAAAATCATTTGTGTTAGGCTTGTATTCCCCCCCTGAAAACATTAAAAATCGTAAAAGCGTAGGGGTATGAATTCACTGTTAGTAGTGTGCATACGTCGAATCAATGAATTGGAATGAAGACCCTCGAGTTGTAGTGTGTAGCACTCAACGGAATCCTAATAACAATTAAATAAATTTATGTATTTAAATTAGTGATTGCGTTAGATAAAGTTTAGAAAAACACTTGAGTTCGGTTAAGGAATATTACCGGGACTTGATCGAATCGAGTAAAGTGGGTTTTCAGTCTAAATCACTTCTTAGGAAGTGTGTACGTCCGTGAACAAGTGTACGACCGTGAACAGGGTGTACGGTCGTGAACGTTGTACGGCCCTTGAAGGTGTACGGCCATAAACTTGTGTGCGGTCAATGAAGATTTGAAGGGGTACGGCCGTACACTCAAGAATAAGAGTGTTGAAATCGATGAAAAACGTGTTCTAGATGCTCCGAAATGACCCCCGATGGTGATTCTCGATGTTTTCCGGAAGAATAAGGGTGCTTTTAGGGGTGTACGGTCGATGGTCTAGAGAGAGAAGGAGAGAGTGTCCGGCCAGAAAAGTGTAAATGAAGGGTAGGGTCTCATATTTATAGGGGTTGTCGTTGGTCGGTGGTGGGGCCCACTCGACACCGGCCATAAACGAGTGTACGGCCGTACACGGGTGGACGGCCGTGAACTCAAGTCAGGCCGTGAACTCAGTCTTATTCGAAAGAATTCCTGAAATTTCGCGTGGTTTTGGTTCCGACTCGAATATAGAACTCAAAATATATAATTAAATGATTTTTTTCCAAACCAAAGGAAGTTGACGGAACCCAAATAAAAGAAAATTTTATTAACGGAAAACTAGAAAAGGGTTCGGGTTGTCACAATATGTCGATATATTGGTGGCTAGGTTGAGGCGGGAGGCCAACAAACCCTGGATGTGTGGGTTGAGATGGTACTGCTTCGTGTATTAGACCAACAAACCCTAGATGGGTGGGTTGAGGCTATAAATCAACAAACCCTAGATGGTTGGATTGAGGCCACGGGCCAACAAACCCTGTATGCATGTAATGTAATTTTTATGGTATTATTTGTTGTGGGGTATTTTGGGGGAAACTCAATAAGCTTTGGCTTACAGTTGTGGATTTCATTGTTGTAGGTGTTTCAGATGATCGGGGAAAGGCAAAGACTTGATTGTACACATCATCCTATGGATTTCTATGACTTGAGAGATTTTTGATACACTGATTTTATGATTATGATTTGTAAACAATGTTTTTGTATGACATATGGTTTCCGAAAACCAAATTTTTTATTACAATTTTTGGGATGTTACACTTTCAAGTTATACTCAATGATTGCAAAGTGTAAGGAACTAGCTCGTGATAGGTGGTACCAAAGTAGGCCAAGAAGGGTAAAGTTATATATGTTTGGGTAAAATTCCTCCTTCTTTTTATATTATATTTAAATCGTTTGATGTATCGGGAAGAGGTCATTAATGCCCTAGTCATGACGACATACAATATTATGATGTACCTAAATCACAGTTTTCCATATTCTTCCTTTTACGGGTTCACATTCAAGGAGCAGCAAGTAATATTGCCTTGAAATGGGTCTGAGTTATACCCTATATAAATCACTATATATGTTTTTCATGTTTTCTATAATTCCAAAGACAGTTTCTAAGCGATGATATAAGTATTCCAATGAATTCCAAATCCGAAGATTTATCTCTCGTTCATACATAAATACCGCATTTGATCCCTAAGCCTCAAAAGAATTGCAACCAGTATCGACAATAAACAATTCATGTATCACCTAAACATTCAAGGCGTGCGATCGTTCATCTATGTCACTGCATGTTGGTAATTTTATGATCAATAGACTTTAAGAATCACTCACAATGGAAGATTTAACATATTAAAATAGTAATTCCTAAAAATCATATTCAATTAGAACATTTATGATCAACCATATGATAACCCATATGGTGCTTAGTATTTCAGGCATACTAGGGATTCATTGATGTAGGAGACAAAAATATAAGATCGATTAACATTATCAGTATCCACACGAGCTATCCACACGAGCTGATACAATGCTAGAAACCAATAATCAAAAGCAAACTTCTTGGTGTTCATCCTTACCTTGTGATCATTGACCAAAAAAAAAGAGGAAGGAAAGGGGCACCATCAAACACGTAGATGAGGAGACATCTTAGGGTTTTTAATATTGAATGGTTTCCATGATGTAAAGCATGTATTTATCTTATAATTAGACTATTGGATGGGCTTTAGGAAAGCTTTTTCATGGAAGTTAATTAACTAACCCAAACACATTAATTACTTACGCTTAACTAACTAACTCTCTATATTATATAAACTATTAGATTTAATTAATAGATCAATCGTTTTCTTTATCACTTTGCTTAAATAATAAATAACCAATTATTTATTTATTCTATTGAGTAAATAACAATTACCATTTATAACTTTTTTATGTATTTCATATCATTTTAATTTTCTTTGTGTTTGACCCCATAGGTTCACATTTAATTAATAATATAGTAAATTCTTTGCTTCATGCATAGTAGATATTACATATTCCCACTTATGCAAGGGACTAAAGGAAATCAATTATTTAGAATCTAGCAACACACCACCGCCCCTAACCATACATGAATATTTGTCTCCATAAAAATTTCATAAATTACTCAATGATAAATGACTCGTTGTCTTAATTTCCCTTTTTCTCTATATCACTGAACATTAGGCATAGAGCGAATCATTTTCATATCTTCTATATATAATAAACTACTTGTAAGAATCATGTATTACTTGGATTAATTAATTAATTAATATATATATATATATATATATATATATATATATAAATAAAAAGATCAAAATATTTGAAAACTTTGAATTTATAAGAAAATAAGAAAAACAACGAATTATTATAATAAAAATAATTTTTATCTTTTAAATTTAAACAAATAATTTAAATAAAGAAAAGAAACTAATGAGCTTTAATTTTGGGAATTTTAAAATTAAAAGGTAAATTTATTAATCAAATTAATATCCATTTATTACTATCTTTATTGTAATTATTACATTAAAATATTATGTGTAATTTAACAAAATAGAAAAAACTCATAAAATGACATCTAGAAAAAATTAATTCAAAATAATCACAAAATGACATTTGGCAAATTTAATGAGAGTGTGACAAGTGGTAAAAAAAAACATTCATTTATTAGAGAGGTTAATAACTTTATGGACACTTGTAACTTCCTATGTTGCCAATTATCTATTTTTCCCGATCATCCCCAAATGTCTTCGATTCAAGAAACTTACACCCTATCTCCACCATGTGTCTCTTATTGAGTCGCTGGAGCCATTAGTTTTTTCCTCACACTTTCTACTTTGCCATAAATTTATTTTTTTCTTTGTTAAAAAATTAAAAAGCAAAAATTTTTATATATAATTAAATTCTTCACAAAATTATCAAAAACGTGAAAATTTGAAAAAAAAATTCTAATTGTTCATTTTTATAGAAGCCCAAAAGAAAACAAATTTTTAATACAACCATAAAACAAATAAATAATTAATTAATTAAAAAAATAAGCAACTCTTTTCATTATTATATAGTGAGTTTGCATAAATAACATTTTAAAAAATATTTTTGAAGGGCTCACACTTTAACTTAAATAACTAAATCAGTTTTTATAAAATTTATTTGTCTCCAAATTTAAATAAGTATTTGGAAATTTATGATTTATTATTATCTTTTTATATTTTGAATAATATATATTTATTACTTAAAGTACCTACTAATTCCTCATTTAAGATAGATCATATTGGAAAATATCATTTTAGACATCCTTATTGTTTACTACTTATTTAAAATTTATATTAATCAACATATATAATACACAAGTATCTAAACTATAATATTCTAGATTAACAAATCTCGTACTAACTATATATCGTCGTCATCAAGTTTCACATCATAAAAGTAGTCTTTATAACGGCTTTTTTCATAACAACATTTGACAACTTCGAATGCATAATCTTATCCTTACTTAGAAGCTAATATATATCTCGGGTAGAAGGATATATATATATATATATATATATATATATATATATATATATATATATATATATATACTCAGTTCATTTTCAAATTTCACTTAATGATGCCTATCCATGAAATAATATTTTGAGGTTGGTTCAACTCGATATTCACCATTAGTGAATACAGGTGAACTTCGTGCTCTACATGATGTATGTTCATCCCCATGAATATTGACAATGAATATTGACAATATTCAAATTAGTCTTCATTCATGGTTACTCCCATAACATGATCGAATGTATATGTTTAGAATAACAAAAGTATACTAATAGATTAAACATGCTAATTAAAGTACATAATAATGCTGATGAAAACAGGCATACCAAGTACATTAATTCATAACCTAAAACCTTACTATTTAACGTTTCAATATCCAAATATTGAAATTATTTACAAGATAATATAAGCTACTAGGGTAACGATGTCTAATATATATTTCTCATTATCACCATGCAAAACATAAGGAATGGTCTTTCTAAATGGTTTAGTTAGTCTTTTTGTTTGGAGGTTTAGGAAAACTTACTTCACTTGTTTTGACATTCAGAGTCTTGAAGTGAAAAAGAGTTAATTAATCAAAATAATTCCTTTATGCATGTATTGAAATAAATAAATTTCCATAATAAATCATTGTTGGGATTTCAGGTTTGTACTACTCTGATCTTAAAAATTAACATCTTATTTCGTGTTCCTTCTAGATTTTCATATGGAATTCTTATATTTTAAACTACTTATGTAGAATGCACCACTAAGCTCTATTATGTGCATTTTAGTAAATTGCATTTCATTTATGATGTGGTGAAATCGATAATTAAAAATCATCTTAATCATTCTTGAAGTTTGCTTCAATGTAACATTTTACATTGATCTATGAATCCAAAAATTTATATAAATAAGATTATATTCTTTGATTCTTCATAAATAATAAGAATGTTTCATGTAGTAATCTAGTGACATGCGCCATGATTTTGTTGGTATCTAATAGTCATGTCTAAGGAAAACTAGATATTTAGTCTAGTACATCCCATGTCATACATGAGAAATTTAATGAAAACGACCAAAAAGAGATCCATTCATGTATCTTACCTCATCAGTTGTGGTGGGACATTTGATATTTGCTTAATTATAGTGTTACCTTATATTAATAGGAATCCAAACTTGGAGTCTGTATCTTGAACCTATTCATATATTGTATTTCCTAGATCTTTAAAATCAAGGAATTTCTAACATAACACTCATGTCATGAAAGGTTAGAGAATCATTACATGTAATTAGTATGTTAACAAGATACAAGATCGTGGTAGTAACTATACTCAAAATTTTGTACGTTCATATATGCTTTCTTTGTATTAAGCTTGTAAGTTATGTTAGGATACTTCAATTTCAAAAACTAATTTGTGCATCATATATATATATATATATATATATATATATATATATATATATATATATATATATATCCTCGTGTAGGTGACTATTAAAGAATGAGTTTTGAAGTACATTATCTAAATTATGTAGTTATGACATCAAGTATCCAAATAACTTCAATCTTGCTACACTAAAGCAAAATTTTCCTCAAAGTATATACTTTGGTAAAACCTCACTTTAAAATGAGCATTAAGGTATATACCTTTTCTTGCATTGATATCTAGTCGAAGGATATGTTTGTACCTCAACAAACATGTTTCTAAGTGAAAATCAACTAATTTATGGACTTACATGGTTTTCATGGGCTTCACATTGCATTCAGGGCTTGATGCCTTTTTTCAAATTATAAATTTGATGCAACTTCTTAAAGGTTCTCTACTTAACATCCAACTTTTAGTATAGATTCTTTAAAGGAGATTCATGTATAAGTAAACGAATTGGAGGCACAATATGGTTTAAATTCTTTACATAATGAAATTTATACACTTAAAAAATATTTTATACGGGAGCAGTTGTACACCCAGTGCCCCATGTATGTCCACTAGTGATCATCGATTTAGTTTTCTTAAACATGACGAGAAGATTAAAACTATGTTCTTCAAAGAATGTTTGGTAATATCAAAAACTATAAACACACAAAAGCTTAGAGGCATCAAAACATCAATGACATGAAATAGGGTCCTAACTTACAGTCTATTGCCATGGTGTCAAGAATCAAGAAAGTGATTGAAGAACAAGTTAATGATGAAGAAGGTCAAACTGATACAGATGAATATAACAAATAATTGTTAATGATATTTTAGTAGGCATCTCAAGTTTTTCTCACTGTAAAGCAATTAAACAACTTTAAGAATTCTGAAAGACAATTCAGATTTGCAACAAGAAAGTTAAAGTTGGCATAAGAAAGTTCAAAGATTACTCAAATTCTCGAGTTGATAAACATAAATCAAAGACATCCTCATTTGACAAATGTTTCAAATATGGAGAAATTGGATATTTCCCTAAAGACTACAAACAGGAAAACTAATCCAAGAGAATACTCTTATTAGGCAAATTATAAAAGGCTTTTTGCCCCCATTGAAGAGACAAAATATCAGTTTTAAAGGTTTTTTAGCTGAGCAAAAGAATTGGGAAGCTAAGGTTGATTTTCCTGGTAAGAAAGGTTGATCTATAAAGATAATTTTCATATATATTCTTATATTATGCTGTGATGTTACGAAGTTAATTTTTAAAATTTTTGTGATGTGTTGTTACAAAGTTAGATTTCAAAAAATGATGTTGTTTCTATGATTTGTTTTATTACCTTCTAGATATATCGAGTTTACAATTATATTGTCATGTAATAACATTAGTTGGGTATGTATTGTAATGTTTTTTTTTCAAAAATCGGTTTCTAAAACAACAAAATTGACAATGGGAGTATTATAAAGTTCGAATAACAAAAAGCAATTTTATTCCCACCAAGGATCATCTAACGTACCAGTTTTCAAGGAAAACTTTTCATTTTTATTTATTCAAAAAATTAGTCTTACACACATTATATTACAAAACCATTGTTAAATATTTAATTAAAAATGAGAGTTTTAGCGGAAGTCTTAGAATATTATTAATGCCTTCGATGTAGGTATAGTCATGCGTGAGCCTTTCCTCAATCCGATGAACAACCTGAAAGCAATTATTCAACAAATGTAAGTTGAGGGTTATTGATTTGCCATAAGCTATCATATACCAAAATTCATATGCTATGCATACACATAATTGGAATCAAGAAAGATCTAGTAATGCTCAAGAATCATATTAAAGTGATATTGCTAATTAACATATGATACTAATGGGTCACACTAACAACAACTTGATATAATTGATTATTTATTAGAAATTGATTTTAATAAATATTCAATAAAAACTCTTATAATTAAATTGGAAATTATTTATTTCATGCAAATAATAACTTTCATTAGCAAGTAACATTACATAATTCATATGGTATGAATTAATAAGTCATGTACAACATTTTGGACTAGGTAAGCCTTTTGTCTTTTAGAAAAAGACAAAGTTTATATCTTATAAACTTTGCGTTTATAAAATCTAAACTTCTTCTTTTCTTTTTCTCCATGATGGCCGAAAATGAGAGTGACATAAAGAGGGATGGCTTTCTTCTTAGTTTAATCAAAAGAAATAAAGCATGGTGCATGCATGAGGACAAGCTTGTCTAAAATGCTTATTGGTTAACGACCTTTAGATCAAGTGTATGGTTTAAATAGCTAAAGTCGTGTATTCTTTTGGTTGTTCCTTGCTTGTAATTGCCGAGAGCACCTTAGGGCTCTCTCTATCTCTTCTTTGCTTTGAATATTGAAGAACTATTACTTGCATTTTGCTCTCTTTGAACCGTACTTGGGTTTGGTTCAAAGCTTAAGAGTTTTATACAAAGAACTAGCATTCTACATCAAGTTGAGTCATTGTTGGTGTCTCAAAAGTTCCACATTCTTCATCAACTTCCAAGCCTCCCAAGAGGATCCAAAGATCAACAAAGGTTGTTATTTCTTCATCCTTTCTATGGTTGGTGTTTAAATCTTTCTTTAACTTGCAAGAAGATCCTTGGTGGGTATAAAATGTTTATGTTATGTTCTAAATTTAAAGTCTTCCGTTTGCCAAATTTTTCTAGTTTATGAAACTATTTTTAAACTAAAACCCAACAATTGTTATCAAGAGCCACCTTGCAAGTTTTGTTAGATTTTTTGATTGTTGTAAATCTTAGTTTTTGGAGAATATGGATAACTTGTTTTTGTATAAAAATAAGTTCATACATATTTTCTATGACAACTTTATAATTGTTATTTTTTTTATGTGACAAAAGTTTCATGCATCTTTTGTCATTTAAAGTTGTCTTAGAAGAACAAAGGTTCTTTTATGTGTATGTTGATGTGTATAATGTGCATAAACTAGTCAAGGACCATTATGATTGTTGTGTTGTTGTGTTTGTTGTTTTTGTTATAAAAATGGTGGTAATAATTTATTTATTCATATGGTATGTAATAATTAAATAGATTTGTTTTCTTGGTTATTTTTGTAAAGTAATAGATTAGTTTTTAGAAATAATTTATTTGTACAAAGATGTAACAAGAAATGAAGTTGGAGCCATTTTTTGAAAACATAAAGGCAATTTTCATGACTACATAAGTGCTGGGCAGAAAGATGATACTTTATGAATAGTGTCATGAATGCTGTCAACAGTAGCCTTTTCTTAAAAGGGTTGTTGACCTAATGCAACACATTCTACAACCCTTTTTTGTAAAGTGTTGCATGTGGCTGAATTTTTCCTTTAAAGAAGATTTTCCAATCTTTTGCAAGCAATGAGTGTTTACTCAAGTGGGAGCTTCTACAACAACATTACAAGAAAATTTTTGGTCCCCTTAAATGTCCCTTTAAGAATGAATTTGGCATCTTTTGTGTTGGCTTACAAAAATATCATCAGTTGGTTATGTTTATGCACATATATTTTTATGCATGTTTTGTGTTGTTTATTTTATGCAATTATTATGTGTGGTTGATAAATTAGTTTTCACATGCTAAAATAATTTTAGACAAAATAAACATCACATGGAGTTTGGTTATCAAAATTGGACATAAGATGCAACAAGTTATTATTTTAAAAAAAAATTTGGTTTTAAAAAATCGTTAATAACCACAAATTTTGAAATACTCCATTATAAGTTTTAAAATGGTTATTTTTGTAACTTATACAAACTCCAAATATATAAGCAATAAAATGAAGTTTTATTAAAGATATAAAAGGTTCAATGCACTCAAACTTAATACCGGTTATTAAAATTAAATTGCGTCAAATTATATAAAAAAACTAGTTTTTTATATAGAACCTTAGAAGTGATTTTCTTTTTGAAAATTGGTACCATGGTTTATTATATGCGTGTAATAACCATGATATCATATGTTTTTAAACTAGAATTATAAAACATATAAAAGACCCCTTACCAAACCTTAAATCTATGCAATCATTTTGAAGAACACTCGCACATCTCTTGTATGCACTAGTGGGATAAATGATACATAACCGCTTACTGTTATCTTTTGATGGTCGGGGTGTCTTCGTGATTTCTGTAACCAAGTTATAGGCTGATTGCACAAGTTTTTCAAATTGGATGATTTGAGCAGAAATCGTTTGTGATAAACGATACCTAAGCAAGACAGTTCTGAGGCATATATGGGATCAAACATGTCTAATTTAATTTGTTATTAGAGATCCCATAAATCTAGCAATTATATAGCAAGATATAATTGATAATCGATATCTACCGGGTTGGATTCAAATGGATGGGATAAAGGATACCTAACCATTTATTTTTTTTTGCAACTTGGATCCTAGACTTTGATAATTAATGTTTTTGGAAACTAAAAGGGTATTAATTATCGAAGATTAAATATTGAAAATACTAAATGAATTTTGTTAAAATTTTGTAGTTAAATAATTCATTCTCATTATCATGAATTGTCATTTTCTTTAATGACTTAATGAGACAATAACATTCAATAGATACAACTTCAATGAATGGGTTCATGTCTTAAGAGACAATCTCGTGAGAGATATGAAATTGTATACACTTAAAGGTCCTAGTCCTAAACTATTTGCTTTGAGCAATAAACCTAAACATGATACCCAGTAAAGGCATCATTGTGATGTTAAAGATGCTTCTAACATCAAGCTAGGAATAGTTATTCATGACTTTTAGAAAGTCTTGGATAATTTAAACATATATCTGATGATATAACAGGTCAAGCAATATTCCAATAAATATAGTGATATTTTATTTGAAGCTAGTTTAAACATTGGAAAAATGCAAGGCTAAAAGAGTCACCTAGTGTGATCTAAGAGGCCCATGTTTTTTGGACCAAACACCTCTAAGCCCAAGAAATCTACTAAGGCCCACATAGACGAATCTTATTTCTTTTTTGAAGAAACTGGACACTAGAAAAGGATTTACTCATCTTATCTGGAAAGAAAGTCTGGAAGAGACTAGTACTTCTAGTATCTACCAGATAGAACTCATACTTTTCATATAGCACTTAGTTACTTGGTACTTAAATGTTAATCTAATATTTGTAAATGGCTTGCAGATATTTACTGAAGAGTAACCAAGTTGAGCACAACCAAGTTGGAACTACACTCTCGGAGTTTAGTTTATTATTTTTGCTTAGAACATAAAGTACTTATAATGTAAAACAATATTTGTTTTGGAACAATGTATGTTTTAATTTATCATATCTAAATTTATGTCTCAGTTATTTTATTCAAATGTTTGATAATTTACTCAATCGTTTTTCATAACGATAATATTCATATTCTGAAATGATTAAATTCTATTTATGAGACTATATCTTTTAATAGAATTATAAAGTAAAAACAACATTTTATAAATAAAATCAAGTTCAATATACAAGCACTTTTGACTTAAACTTGTTTTAAATCAAACTCATCTTTGACATTGTTATCTTTATTATATAAATGGCATTCACATATTCTAACTTCAAGAAATGGATCTTTGAAGGAAAATAATGTAGTTTATTTGACATATGTGAACCTTATTTATATGTAAAGGATTCCTAATGATATTTTCACTAAAGTGTAGAGAAAATAATTAAGGAACTATACACTTTGGTGTATGACTTCCTTTCTAATGAATGTCTAAGATTAAGCACAAGATACCAAATCAACTTTATTAAAAACTATAGTAGTTTTAATTATATTTTACGTGGTAAAACATAATTGTGAAATCTTTGTTAAAGGTTTCAAAAGTTGAGATGCAAACCGGTAAGAACCATCTAAGGTCTTAATGATAATAAAGGATGAATTAAATCTTACTTGGTATGATTTACATTCTAATCGGTAGAAATATCCTCCTTTAATCTTTTTGGGATAATACTTTAATATCTGTTAATTGTATCTTGAATACAAATACCATCTAATAAATAGATTAAACACTTTATAAGATTTAGTATGGATCGGCTCCATCCTCATCTTACTTAATGTTTTATGGATTTGAAGCCGATGTTGGACTAAAGTTTCTAAACCCAAAATCTACTAAATATATATTTGTGTATATACCAATCTGAATGTGGCTTAGATTGTTGTTATCTTCAAACCCACCGAGAATAGGTTCTCTTATTCTTGTGAAAGCTAAGTTAGTATAAAGCAAGCTTCTAATGACAAAGCAAGTGGGAGGTACATGGAACTTGAAGCAGCTCAAGAACCATAACCTTATGTAGTAATAGTTGGCACTAGTTTTAACAAGAATTGTTAAACTTGAATAATAGCTATTCACAAACACAAATTGTTCGCATTAATGGTAGAATTCATCTATGACTTGAGAAATGTGGAGTCTATCATATATGAGCTCGTATTGATGGTTTCTAGAAAATCCATCAAATACAAAGATGTTATGTCATATCTCGAATCTGATAAATGACTTAGAGGCATGAACATGAGATGTAATACATGTATGGGAATCAAGTATGGGCTTGATTATAATTTAACCCTATATCAAGGCTATAAGGAGTAAATGATTCTTCTAGAAAGAATAAATTACATGGATAACCATACACATTTAAAGCAAGACTTGTAGTAAAAGGATTTTCTCATACTTGTGTCATTGACTATGGTCCTCGTCATATTCATGACATTGACTGTGATCAAACATTTTTCACAAGTTGTTATGATCAGATCAACAAGGATATTATTTACTATAAATTCATATTCTTAATATGAGATATAGTAAATAGATTTCAAGAAAGACCACTTTTTCTAATATACATCTACTGGAAGATATCTGTATAGATTAGCCTGTAGGTTTTCTTAATCCATGTTATCCTAAACAAAATGTGTAGAGCTTGAGATCCACTTGTGGATATAAAGCAAACATCTCAATGTTGCAATCATCTGTTTAATGTAAAACCACAAGGTATGTTTTTATATCAAAAAGAATAGAATATGTGTGTTTACTAAGAACTAGTGGGAGCATAGTGAAATCCCTAATCTTGTATGAATGAGACATACTTAATCATTTGAAATCACATTCTGACTAAGCAAGGTCGTTTTCACCTTGACTCGGAAGTGTTTCTAAAATGAAAGACTTGGGAAGGAGAAGATACATTCTTGGAATGTGAAATCTATAAGGGATAGATAAAATGAATGTTAAAATTTTCATGTCCTTATACATATATTGGCAATATCTTGAAAAGGATCAAGACACAAGATTATTTTGGAGAATACTTGGCATTGTCATATGGCACCATTTTGAGCTAGCCTCAAAGTACATAGCTCATAGGCTTGAACTAGATGAAATGATTTATATTCTATATGCTTGGCAAATGAATTCATCATTTAAGCCATATTATGCATATGATATGGTATTTGTGTTGGATTAGATGTCTAAGCCCATAACTATTACTGGTATGTACTTGACCCGAGAGTAGCATGGTCCATTTGGGTTACATATCATCAGGACAATTTGTTAGGATGGACTCTTGAGAGAAGGTTATATATGATTTATTAATATATTATAAGTTCTAATATATTAATATGAAATCATATGTTTTAATTAGTATTGATCAAAAATTAATTTGGAATTAATTTAGTGATCAAAAGAGACTAATTAAATCTATGGGACTAATTATGGTAATTAGTTATATTTATATGTGTTGGGCTTATGATCCATGTTGGACCAAGTTTATGTATGGACACATAAAGAGTTCGGCCACATGAACCATGGATCATAAAACCCATGGGTATGGATTTGGGTTAAACCCATGACCATTGGAATCCACCATATAAATAGGTTGCTTCATGACCAAAAACGTGTAATTCTAGTTCTTAGAGAAACATGGTGGTTTTTGGGTGCATGGAATTCTCTCTCAAGTTCCACCTTTGTTCATGATGTGTTGTGACTTCATTTGAGGCTTCCACACTATTGCGGCTAAGCTCTTAAGGCCAAATACATCAAGACTTCAAGCTACATAAAAGGTATGTTACCCTAACTAGTATCTTGTATGGTATATGTCAATTGCATGCTAGTTATAGGATTAATGCTTTGGAAATACCATTACATGTATAATTAGAGAAAACATAGATCTAAGGCATTTAGGGTTGTATGTGCACCATAGGATGTTGTAGTGTACAAAACCCAACAGTGGTATCAGAGCCATGAGTTTTTTTTCAAATTATACTTGATGCTACTTGCTGAAAATTGCTTGAAAACACGAATTTTTTGCTGTCTTGACAGTGGACTCGCCGAGTCCACTGTCAGACTCGTCGAGTTCAATGCAGTTTGCCTTGGACTCGTTGAGTCCAGTAATGGGCTCGACGAGTTAGCAGTCGAGACAGCAAAATTTAGAGTTTTTTGGCCTATTTTGGATTAGAATCATTACCACAAAATGTTTTTGTTCATAAAATTTGATTTTGTTGTTATGGTAATGTTTATTCTCATCCAAAATTAAAAGATAATTGTCATAATTTCAAGATTTGTATTAGTTTATATGTTTATGCTAATTTCTTGAAGATTGATGATATGAATTATCTTGTTCTTACGAGTTAGTTTAGATTAATAGACAAATTATGTGATAATTGGTTTTCGATTCAAATTGATCTTAAAGTTGTTCATAATATGAGTTTTTGTAACTTGTCCTCAAGTTATATGAAAAGTCTCATTTATGAATTTTAAAACTCATAAAATTTTCATAAGTTATGAAAATGAAGAGTCTCATTTTTAAATGTTTTTAAAGTCTTCCATAACTTGTCCTCAAGTTATGGAACTTCAAGAGTTTTTTCATTAAACTACTTTAAACTCATAAGTTATGGAAACCAAAAGTTTTTGAATTGTTCAAAACTTGCCCTCAAGTTTTAGAATTTGTAAAGTTACCCCCCATGTATACTTTAATTCCAACCCTTAGAATTTTAAAAGTTTAAAATTCAACCCTTATACTATTATAATATTATAGGTTTAATATTTATATATATATATATATATATATATATATATATATATATATATATATATATGTATAAGAGTAAGTCAGTCTTACCATTAGTAGGCCTCATTCACGAAGTCGGTCTATAAGCGGGGTAAAAGGTTACTGCCTATAAAATGGCAGTTTAATGGGTGTCCACTCTCACCCACCGCTTCCTTGACTGGTGGAGGGTCGTTAGCCGAACGGGTAGGACAGGACATTAATTCTCCCTTCGTTAAAAGTATAATGATAAATACTAAGTAACTAAACACTTATAAATTCTCAATCTTAGTTACTTAGGAAAATGTGAATTTGGTGCTAACCCATGAAATTGCACTTTGCACCTTGTTAAGTCGTTAGTGGAGCGTGTTTGGTTAACCGTCACACTAATCTGGGACTGACAATGTGTGGCAAAAGGTAGCTTGATGTTAATCATAGATCAATGGAGCGTGTGTGCTTAACCGGCACATTGATTAGGTGGTTGTAACATTAAGTGTACCAAGTTAATTTGCATGGTTATTCACTCCTTGTTTGTGATCCTCGGCATCCCAGTCACAAACTTGAAGGGCACAATCGAGATTTAAACATGTGATTGAATAGCTCAATGAATCTCAAAAATTCTAGGAGTTTCAATTCATTTAAAACCTAATGTTAAATTTCGTTTTTTATGGTGGAAATTGGTAAATCGTCATTTACCTACCTTCAAATATTTTATAGCTTGGATTACGGCATCCCTCTTCCAAGTTATAAAATATTGTGTTGGGTCCTAGCCTTAATATTTCATATTGGGTGTTATATTAAGGGCTTAAATCAACTAAACGTGAATTTATCCCTCATAGATGTCTAATTATAACAACTATGGTCTTCCTTATCCTTTTGGATAAAGCTTTCCTAATGAAGATGATATCCCAAATGGCAATCAAGGTGAAAAATTAATCCCTTTGTTGTGCATTAATGGGACTGGAAATCTTACTTCACTTCCTCCACCTCCTCCAATTATTCTCCCTAACCCATAAGTTCTTGAAAAGTTCAAGGTCACTCAATCCCTATTGGCAAGCCGTGTCTATATGTACTCACATCTTGGGTATGAAGTTTCATATTGAAAAGATGGGAGAGTTGGGTGTCGAAGTCTCAAGGAAGTTGATTGTTGACTGGGTTCTTCAATCACTTTCCGAGTCATATAGTGAGTTCTTTAAGGACTGCTATGTGACAGACCACGACATGACCCTTATGATCTTACCTATTTGCTTGTTGCTGCTGAATCAGCAATGATTTGGAGCACTGGTAGACAAAATTTGATTGGAAGATATACTTCCCAAACTTACATGGACATTGACAACGGAAACTTTGGGAGTCCAGAAAAGTCTTCTCTTCCCAATGGAAAGGTATCAGCCATAGTCAATCCGGTTGACCAAATGGTAAAGATAAAGGCTAAGCCTGAGATAGTCCCATGTACCATTACTAAAGATTCCAAATGTTTCTATTCCCAGAGGAAGGGGCATTGGTTGCGAAGCTGCCTTATTTACCTGAAAGTTCACTAGGATGGTGTAAGTCAAAAATTTGACTATGATTCAGGTAAAGTCCACTATCTAACTCTATTAAGTTCCTATTTGCATATTCTTATTACATGATGTGACTAGGTCGCATTTTGATGTTTTGTAGAATCGAAAAAGGATAGGATGCTTAGAAGAAGAGTATGTTGAATCTGATCGCGAAGATGGATTTCGGTCGCATGATTCGAAGATTAGAATTTTGAGCTGCGGCTTAAGAGTTATGATAGATTGCTTAGGAATAGATAACAACATAGTTTTCATATGTATTTGCATTGTAAGGATAAGCTTTTACGTAATTTTTTAAATAAAATAAATTTTTTTGATTTTATTTATTTTAAGTATCCTTACAATGGGATTTGTGAAAATTGTTGTTTATATGATTCCAGTGATAGCAATATTGGAAAATGGATTTGATTCTTTCGTTTGTGGTAGTATCATAATTTACCAAATAAAGAAAGATTCTCATCACCCAAGTTTCAGTTGGATAGAAACTTAGAATCATGCAACTTGTATTGTATGATGAATGAGAATTTTCATCTTTGGGAAATTAAGACTAATTCCTTGTTCACATGTACATGTGAGTCAAGTGAAGGACTAGGAGATCGGGTACACTTGGTTTTGCGCTGATCAGGTCCACCACAAAGAACGATAAGGCTATTCATCATGATTTATTAAACTTTAGTAAATATGGTTGTGCTTACAAGTTTAAGTATAATTCTGAAACATTGGAAAAGTTTCAATGTATGGCAGGACGAATGAGAAGAATCAAATTAGGCAGAAAGATAAAAGGTTCTCCAATCTGAAAAGATAGGAGAGTACTTCAGTATCATGTTTTATGATCATCTTAATGATTATGAAAAACCATATCACAATTGATCATATAAGGACATATTAGTGCAATTGTTTGACTAAGAAGAGGAATCGTAAATTATTGAAATGGTTAAATCAAAATATAAATCATACTTCGTTCCAAAATTGAGTCTTAGAGTAACACTCCAAGATCGAGCCTTGAGTGACATAATGTTGAGAAGGTTTAAAACACTTATCAAATGTAGAGTAAAATGTTGTCTACTCGTGTACATTTGAAATTGGTGAGTTGTGATGTTTTAGATAAAACAAAGACCAACTAAGACCAATAGTGTGAAGTTTTTTTCTTGATAAGAATCTGCACTAACTCTTGAATATTTGTTTGTCAAGGAATGGTTCTTGACAAGAGAATCTTATATGTCAAGAGGTCAGCGGGAGCCTTAATGATCTTGAAAAGGGTCTCAAGAACTAATCAAGAATAAAACATATTGTTTATCACTAGCACACGACTTGAGGTTTATAACCTATCGTGTTGACATATTCTTATTTCTATGCTAAAGTTGACTATGCTTGTGAGTTATATGAGTTCTCAATTGTTTGCATAACAACCTGAAAGCACTGGTAGGCCCTTGTGCTGCCAAGTGGCGAGAAATTAAGATTGCACAAGTTCAGTCCATATGAATTTGGATTTGTCACTAACCTTGTCTTGTGATTATGTTTTTGACAAATTCACATGGACAGGAACACATACACCATTAAATCTAAGTGTCATAAGGTTTCTCTCTGATTCATGAAAATGATGGGGAGGAAACACTTTCACTAAGTAGATTTTAAATAGTTAGCAATTGTGATATTTACATTTCTCGAATTCGATTATAATTACGGCATCCCTTTTCATAATTCGAATTGTGGGAAATGGCAAAAGGTCTAAATATTATGATTACGACATCCCTCTTCATAATTGTTTAGACACACATGTGAGTTATCTAAGGAAAGGTGTATGAAATCGGGAAGCTTAGATAAAGTTTTATTAAAGCATCTTGTATCAGAAATCTGAACTATGGTAAGAAAGTCAATAAGTATTGATTTCTAGAAGTCCATCTGATTTCAGGATACATGTCAAAGCTAGTGGGAGCATAAGTGTTATTCTAATAATTATCATGTTAGTGGGAGCATGATTATTATGTTAGGTGTTTGCAAGTTAGCAATGTTAATTATAGAAAACAAAAGTGTCAATTTGCAAAGTTGCAGGGTTTGGAAAGTTGTTTTGCTATAATTAAGGGAGAGGAAATTATACTTCATTTCAATTCTAAAAGCTTATATTGTGAGTCTTTAATCAAATTTAGTCATGATTACATTATTTGTGTTCTAAAATTCGATTATGATTACGGCATCCCTTTTCATAATTCGAATTATGAGAACATGGCAAATAGAAATAGAAATATTATAGCAAAAGACTGGTCTAGTATCATGTCTTTATGTGAGACATCATGAATCGTGTCCCATATGCTTTGGATATAGGATCGATTACATGTGCTATAATATTGATCGGTTCTAAATTTTCCAAATGCCTAGGGCATTAAGAGGGAAAAGGACTAGAACTGGATATGACTAAAATGATTAAACAATTGTCAAGGACAATCTGAGGTTTACTAAAGATTGGTTGCTCATGGACGGTTGGAAGTATAGTGTTAATTTTTGGAAAGACCATATTGACATATACTGAAAAGAGACAACTCTTGTTCAGAAGTGATAGTCAAAAATGGGAATATGGAAATGTTTCCATAGGTGGAAGTTGTTCTTCAAATTTGTGTAAGATTAGAAAACTTAATGCAAGAAGGATGTTCAAAGGAATGTACTTTGAATGTGAGACTTCGTTTCCATGGAATTGCTCTCCATTGGAATACTTTGTAATGTCTGTTGTCGAGTCTTTGTGACTTTTGTGCATAGTCATTACAAAAGGATCAATGCATATAAGTTTAGAATCTAACAGATTTCAGTAAATGGCAAAGAATCTTGTATTCTTACATTTGCGATAAGGATTTGGAATTGTGAAATGAGTGTCATTTGAAATGTTGTCAATTGATCTAATCCATAAACAAAGGACCATAGGTAAACATAGTGTGCATGCTTGGAGCATGGGACAACTATTGTTTTGATTCAAGTATAAAGTTGATTATTCGAAACATTATACAATGAATAATGAGTAATCAATATGGTGATTAAATAAAAGGTGTTTTATTTACTCTCACAAGTATTGGGGTCATATAGGATTAGTATTATTCTTGTGTTTCACTTTACATGTTTTGACTTCCCGAATAACTAGGTTACTCAAACTGTCCACAGTCGATCATACATTGGAAGTAGGTATTGAGGCAAGACTGTCATGAATGGATATGTAGTTTGTCTAGGTGGCCTAGACATAGTTGCAGTATTCATGAGTGCTCATGGAATAAGATTCGAGTATTAGATTAAACCCATGCTCATTTGAATCACTTCATGGATTTTATCACGAGTGATCATGAGACAATAATATCTTATATTCTTCAAACTGAGAGATATGAGTTGCAGTCTACAAGTTGGTTACACATTGATAATGTGAAAACGCATCAGTAACTTGGTGTTATAAAACGCATTGTTTTGTGTGATTTGATGAGTAAATAGAGCAAGCATATGAGTCGAAGTTTATCCATTCCTTTTACCCTTGGAGGGATAAAAGCGATATCTGTGGGCCCCTCGATGATTTAGTGATGACAAACGTAAGTGCTCGGCCGGGCCTGGACTGATTTGATTTGTTCAATTAGTCGGTCGTCATAAATCGGAAATCGGGAAGCAACAGATGGACAGAGAGAATGATTATAATCCATGTCTTAATCCATATGATATCTAGAATGGAGGAATATATGATCCCTTATCTAATGGACATGTCATTCACTAGGTCAGAGTTCGACAGCGGCTTTTAAGAGCTACGATTGCTAGTCGGGTTTTAGAGTCGTACTTGCAATAATAGTTTTAGACTTATCCAAGTGGGAGACTGTTGGATTAGATGTCTAAGCCCATAACTATTATTGGTATGTACTTGACCCGAAAGTAGCATGGTCCATTTGGCTTGCATATCATCAGGACAATTTGTTAGGATGGACTCTTGAGAGAAGGTTATATATGATTTATTAATATATTATAAGTTCTAATATATTAATATGAAATCATATGTTTTAATTAGTATTGATCAAGAATTAATTTGGAATTAATTTAGTGATCAAAAGAGACTAATTAAATCTATGGGGACTAATTATGGTAATTAGTTATATTTATATGTGTTGGGCTTATGATCCATGTTGGACCAAGTTTATGTATGGACACATAAAGAGTTGGGCCACATGAACCATGGATCATAAAACCCATGGGTAAGGATTTGGGTTAAACCCATGACCCTTGGAATCCACCGTATAAATAGCTTGCTTCATGACCAAAAACGTGTACTTCTAGTTCTTAGAGAAACATGGTGGTTTTTGGGTGCATGGAATTTTCTCTCAAGTTCCACCTTTGTTCATGATGTGTTGTGACTTCATTTGAGGCTTCCACACTATTGGGGCTAAGTTCTTAAGGCCAAATACATCAAGATTTCAAGCTACATAAAAGGTATGTTACCCTAACTAGTATTTTGTATGGTATATGTCAATTGCATGCTAGTCATAGGCTTAATACCTTGGAAACATCATTGCATGTATAATTAGTGAAAACATAGATCCAAGGTATTTAGGGTTGTATGTGCACCATAGGATGTTGTAGTATACAAAACCCAACAATTTGATCATGTTGTAAGCATGTCATAGGATACTAATTGAATACATGGTTAAGTCACTAGATGACTAAGAGAGCATTCTAAGAGTATGTTAGAAGAACTAAGAGAATGTATATGAGACAATCAGTTTAGAAAGGATCTTTATGCAAAGAGCTACACAAGATGTTAATTTCTAAACATATATAAATAATTACGAATTATAATTGGATTTTGACTTCATTATGGAATGAAGAGTAAGTCTTGTTGGAATGAGGTCCAAGCAAAACATAATGACACAATCTACTACAAATAAGAATACACTACTTTAGTAGTTGAATTCAAATATGATTGAGTGAATGCGATCATTGAAAAACTATGTTGATTTGTGCCATTCAAGGATCACATAGAAATCTTTGTGACTTCGAGAGTATACTTAATCAAGCTAAGACATTCTATGTCATGAAAGAACACCAATCATATTCTCCAAGATATTTAACTATACTTAGAGTAAAGTTAAGTATGGAGATGATAGTATTCAAAGAATTCACACAAATTACATTTTGTCAAATCCATTGATAAATTCATTATTTTGAGCTAAGTATGAACGGTCACACTTCAGCTGTAAGACTTTATTATTCTAGAAATGGGTTTTTGATTTGGATTTAGTATTTGGATATTGGAACATTATAACAACCACTATTAGATAATGTTATGATATATTAGGATATAATCATCACATTAATACTTGTTGTGTTCTATATTAACATGTTTAATCTATGAATAATGTTATTATTCTAAAAGTTCATAGTCACTTATAATGGTGGGAGAAATAATAAAGTAAGACTAATATGAATTGGATTTGTTTACTCTCACTAGATGAAAGTAGGAAAGTGGTTGTAACCAAGTTTCATAGGTACTTGTCAGAGAACTAGTATTGTACTGACCCGCATCAAGATCATCTCATGGATCGATATCATGAATGATACTTGATTAAAAGGTACTATCTTTGTATCCTTGACACATGAGATACATAGTGGGACTTAAGTGTAGGGAGTACTATGCTTTGATATGGTCAAATGTTGTTCTTTAACCGAGAAATTATAAAAGCCATTTTTAGGTATAGAGTGAACTATGGAAGAGGCTTATGTAGTCAAGATGGGATTTGTTCCTCTTATGTGTTGAGAGTTAGACATCTAAGGCGCCTTACCAAAATTTGAACAACTAATGAGATTGATTGCGATCTGTATCTCATGTTCAACATGATGTTTGTAGCAAAGGGATAACTAATAAACTTACCTTATGCACCAACTGTAGCTTTGAGCTATTTGGGAATTGGGCATTGATAGAATGGCACAAAGTTATATGTTGTTGGGGGCAATGAAATGTTGCTAGACGTTCACCATTGTCTGTATCAGTCTAATATGAGTCTTGCACAAGTGGGAGATTGAAAGATCTAGTATGCTCAAGAATCATATTAAAGTGATATTGCTAATTAACATATGATACTAATGGGTCACACTAAAAACAACTTGATATAATTGATTATTTATTAGAAATTGATTTTAATAAATATTCAATAAAAACTCTTATAATTAAATTGGAAATTATTTATTTCATGGGAATAATAATTTTCATTAGCAAGTAACATTGCATAATTCATATGGTATGAATTAATAAGTCATGTACAACATTTTGGACTAGGTAAGCCTTTTGTCTTTTAGCAAAAGACAAATTTTATATCTTATAAACTTTGAGTTTATAAAATATAAACGTCTTCTTCCCTTTTTCTCCATGATGGCCGAAAATGAGAGTGACATAAAGAGGGATGAATTTCTTCTTAGTTTAATCAAAAGAAATAAAGCATGGTGCATGCATGGTGACAAGCTTGTCTAAAGTGCTTATTGGTTAAACACATTTAGATCAAGTTTATGCTTTAAATAGCTAAAGTCTTGTATTCTTTTGGTTGTTCCTCGCATGCAAATGCAGAGAGCACCTTAGGGCTCTCTCTATCTCTTCTTTGCTTTGAATATTAAAGAACAATTACTTGCATTTTTCTCTCTTTGAACCATACTTGGGTTTGGTTCAAAGCTTAAGAGTTTTATACAAAGAACTATCATTCTACATCAAGTTGAGCATTGTCGGTGTCTGAAAAGGTTCCACATTCTTCATCAACTTCCAAGCCTCCTAAGAGGATCCAAAGATCAACAAAGGTTGTTATTTCTTCATCCTTTCTATGGTTGGTGTTTAAATCTTTCTTTAACTTGCAAGAAGATCCTTGTTGGGTATATAATGTTTATGTGATGTTCTAAATTTAAAATCTTCCGTTTGCCATATTTTTCTAGTTTATGAAACTATTTTTGAACTAAAACCCAACACATCATATAGTTGGTACGTCCCTTTTTTCCTTAACTGTAAGGTTGGTTCACCCTTTTGCCTTCAGCGTAATGTTGGACTGCCCGTGTATATTGGCCTTCAGCGCGAAGCTGGTACCCCCTCAACTCCCAGATATATATATATATATATATATATATATATATATATATATATATATATATATATATATATATATATATATATATATATATATATGTATATATATATATATATATACACACACACATTAACACTTACATAGCAGATAAATAGTTCAACATGATAGGAAAATAACTAAGCTAGTCTATTGGCCTAATTGCATTCTGTAGGGAAACTATACCATAATATGCATAGAATATATATACTAAAGCACATAATATAGTGAGAAAACTCACCTGTGCAATTTATTAGATGGTTAATAGCTATCTAGGTAATCCAATTGGTGAACAGCGCACCTCATCCAATATTAACCTATATTACTATAACTTATTAGTACCTATGGGAATCTGGTAATGAAACGCTAGACCTTTCATCAATCGCAATGAATACTGAGAGTTCTATCAAATAAGGATCAACCAGTCAGGAAAGTTGGGAGGCAGGATCATTTCGGCGTATAGCCTTTCTGAAATCCAACAACCAAGCCAATGTAACCATTCTAGAGACCTCTCTCGTTAGTAGATCAATCAGTATTATGACTGGAATTATTGATAAATCTCATATATATATATATATATATATATATATATATATATATATATATATATATATATATATATATATATATCAGTGTTGTAAAAATCTCGATTAATCTCCAATTAATCCCTAGGCGCTATCTGACCGATTAGAGGGTGCCTAGCGATTAATCATTGCATACATAATGAGTGAAACAGTAGAACCCGATGAGATTTTAACACTTTGAAGAAGTTATATCTCAATATAAACTATTTAAGATATTATTAGTCTTTTATTAATCATATTAACCTATTTTGTTATGATATTAGTGGTATTTATGAACTTTTATATGATAGTAGTCATATTTAATTTTAAAAATTCAACAAATTAGCAATTAATGGTCTCCGATTAATCCCCCGGTTAATCTCCGCCTAGCCGATTAATCCCTTAACCCCAGTTCGCCGACTAGCTAACGTCAAACGATTTTTACAACCTTGATATATATATATATATATATATATATATATATATATATATATATATATATATATATATATATATATATATATATATATAACAACGAATATGAAAATAATAGTAAGTTACACTTAAAGCATAGTAACTGCAGCTTAACTTATAGAGAGTTTCTAGCGAAAATCGGTAATTGTTCGCAGACTGGACTTCAACCTAAGACCTTCTAATTCCTAAGCCCTCTGATGCTCTAGAGTTTTACTAGAGCTTCTAATTTCCAAGCCCATGATTGACGCTTCGCAATAAACTACCATGCCATCAACACCTTCCGGAAGGGTTAACAATGGAGCGTCACATAACTTTTTCCTCAATGTTTCAAACGGAAAATATTGCTTAGGATCCCAATGAAAAGTAACTCCCTTCTTCGTTAACGGGTAATTGGTACCGCAATCTTGGAAAAATATTGAATAAGTTTTCTGTAATATCCCGCCAATCCCAGATATCTTTGAATTTCTGAAGGAGTAGTCGAGACTGGCCACTTCATTACTGCCTCAATCTTGGATGGATCTACTAAAATACCATCCTGGTTAACAAGGTGTCCATGGAACTAGACCTCTTGTAACCAAAAACTACACTTGGAGAACTTCACATACAGTTTCTCCCTCCTTAGAACCTCAATTACTTCTCTCAGGTTCTCTTTACGTTGCTCTTGAGTTTGTGAAAAGACCAATATATCATCAATGAAAACGCTTATGGATCAATCAAGCATAGGCCTACACACTCGGTTCATTAATTCCATGAATGCGGCAGGTGAATTGGTGATCCCGAAAGGCATCACTACAAATTCATAGTGGTCATACTGAGTTTTGAAGGTCGTCTTTGGTATACCTTCCTCTCTTTCTCACATTTGGTGGTATCCTGATCATTTATCAATCTTGAAAAACCATGATGCTCCTTGGAGTTGATCAAATAAATCGTCAATCCTAGGTAGCAGATAACGATTCTTCACCATGAGTTTGTTAAGTTCCTAGTAGTTGATGCATATTCTGTGGTACCCATCCTTCTTTTTAACAAACAAAATAGATGCTCCCTAAGGGAAACTACTTGGTTGAATAAAACCCTTGTTCATCAACTCTTGAATTTAATTAGACAACTCCTGCATCTTTAGGGGTGTAAGGCGATAAGGTGCCTTGGCTATAGGTGACACACTAGGAACTAAGTCGATCCTAAATTCTACTTGTCGCTCTGAAGGTACACCAGGTAAGTCCTCGGGAAACACATAAAGGAATTCAAAAACTACTAGTAATTCTACAATAGCTTCCTTCTTCTCTTCCCGAGTGTCAATTATATAGGCCAATAATCCCTCACAACCATGGTGTAGGTATTTTTTGGCCCTTGCAGTAGATCAAAACGCTGAACTACTTTTGGAAAATTCTCCTCGGATAGTAAGTACTACCCCACTTAGAGTCTGAACCCTTACTATCTTTTGCCTGCAATCGATTAGGGCCTCAAATTGGTTTGGCCAATTCATATCTACTATTACGTTCATCTCTTGCATATGAATTAGAATGAGATTTATTGGGAAACTACTGTTGGATAAGGTGTCTAAGTCCATAACTATTTCTGGTATGTACTTGACCCGGTTTGGCATGGTCCATTTGGGTTGCATGGCATCATGCATTTGGATAGACTAAAATGAGAGAAATAACACTTATGGTTTATTAATATATTATAAGTTCTAATATATTAATAATATTATTTAATTAGTATTGATCAAGAATTAATTTAGGATTAATTAAGTGATCAAAAGAAGACTAATTAAATATATGGGTTGATTGTGTAAATCATCCATACTTGTATAGTGGACTTATGCTCCATGGATTATCAAGTTGGGCTAAAACCCATAGGATGCTCCATGGTGGTTATAGAACCCATGGGTCATGGAAATGAATGGTCATGACAATTAGGGTTTACATGGTGTAACCCTAATTGTAACACACTATATAAGGATCAACATGTTCACCAACATCGGCCACTTAAGCAAGAGTGAGAGGGCATATCCGATTTCTAAGTGTGTGACATTTCTCTCAAGTCATTCCAAAAGCATTTGGTGTTGTGTGAGACATTTGAGGCATCACACTTGGGGTGCTAGGCTCACAAGGTTTCAAGGAATCCAAACTACTACAAGGTATGTTTTCTAGCTAACTTTTATGTTCAAAAGTTCCCCATGTATGCTAGATAGGATTATGAACCTTGGAAAAATCATTTTGCATGAATCTTAGTCAAACATAGATCCAAGGTTTTGTAGGGTTGCATGTACACCTTAGGAGTGTTAGAATGCTCAAAACCCTTCAGTGGTATCAGAGCTTAGGCTTGTTTGTTTGATACTTGATGCAAAAATAGTGAAAAAAAGTCGAAATTCTTGCTGTCTGCACAAGGAACTCGCCGAGTCCATGGGGGGACTTAACGAGTCCAAGCCTATATTCAACCAACTCAGCGAGTCAGTTCTTGCACTCGACGAGTTGGTCAGGCAGAGTGCAGATTTTCGATTTTTGCTGTTGGAAATGGACTAGAAACATTACCCTAAACTGTTTTGGTGTTTTAAAACTTGTTTTAGATGGTGTAATGGTTGTTCTAATCCATTTACAATGGCTAATATCAAAATTCCATGTTTATATGTGTTCATATGTTCTTGAAATTTTGATATGAATATTCATGTTCTTATGAGTTCTTGTTAGATCATAGGAATTATGTGCTATTGATTGATAGTTAATTCATGATCATGATGTGTTTTAATGGAGTCCAGAACTTGTCCTCAAGTTATGGATAACCAAAAGTCACTTTGTAATAAATCCATTAAAAGAACACATAAGTTACAAAAAATGAAGAGTCTTCATTTTTAATAAACAATAACTCATAAGTTATGAATTGAAAAGTTTTGTAAAGGTACAAAACTTGCCCTCAAGTTTTGGAACATGTAAAGTCATCTAGTAAACTTTAGTTCCAATCCCTAGAATTTTAAAAGTTAAAATTCAACCCTTATACTTTATAATATTATAAGTTAATAATATATATATATATATATATATATATATATATATATATATATATATATATATATATATATATATATATGTATAAGATCAAGTCGTTTTACCGTTAGTAGGCCTCATTCACGAAGCCGGTCTATAAGGGGGTATAAGGTTGTTGCCTATAAAATGGCAGCTTAACGGGTATCCACTCTCACCCACCGCTTCCTTGACTGGTGGAGGGTCGTTAGCCGAACGGGTAGGACAATGAATTCAAAATTCTCATTAAAAGTATAATGATTATTATAAAGTAACTAAATGTTTTATAAATTCCCAATCTTAGTTACTTTAGGAAAATGTGAAGAAGGTGCTAACCCATGAAATTACACTTTGCACTTTGATTAAGTCGTTAGTGGAGCATGTGTGGTTAACCGGCACACTAACTTGGACTAAACAAGGTAGGAAAAGGGTGACTTAAGGTTTTTCATAGGTCGGTGGAGCGCATGTGGTTAACCGGCACATCGATTGAGTGAAAAACATTAAGGGTACCAAGTAATTTGCATGGTTACTTCACACCTTGTTTTGTGATCCTCGGCATCCCAGTCACAAAACATGAAGGGCACACTTGAGATTGAAACATGCCATTGAAAAGTTCAATGAATCTCAAAAGAATCTAGGAGTTTCTAAAAACCAAATAAAACCTAATAATTTATATTTCGTTTTTCATGGTGGAAATTGGTGAATCGTCATTCACCTACCTTTCAAATATGTTATAGCTTGGATTACGGCATCCCACTTCTAAGTTATAATATATTGTGATTGGATCCTAGCCTGAATATTACATTTGGGTGTTTTATTAAGGACTATCTTTATATCTAATCTAAACTTGTTCTCTTCTTTCTCAGATGTCAACCAACAATACTGCTTCTGGCTCAAACCCTACCAGCTCCTTCTCTCTCTTGAACCTTTGTGGGAGAGTCATCTTTGATGGATACAACTTTATGGATTGGATCAGGAACATCAGGATGGTCACTCGGTATGAGGACAAATAATATGTCCTCGACAAGGAGCTTAAGGTACCCGAGCCATCTGCTACTCCTGAGGAGGTCGCTGAATATGAGGCACATGAAAGAGATGCTACCAAAGTGGCATGCATCATGTTGGCCACTATGCCAGTCGAGCTCCAAAAGTCCTATGAGGACTATTATCCTTTTGAGATGCACCAGGATTTGATGGACCGCTACCATCAGAGTGCTCGTCAAGAGCGATATGAAATCATCTCCTCCATGATAACAACCCGAATGAAGGATGGTGAACCCATCACGGGCCACATGCAGAAAATGCAAAGGTATGTGGACCGTTTGCTGAAGCTAAATGTGAACTTCCCCGAGGAGTTAGAAATAGATATCATTTTGCACTCCTTACCATCGTGTTATGATCAATTCCGCATGACATACCACATGATCAAGGAAGAAGTCACCCTCAGCAAGCTTCAAGGACTCCTAAAGACCGCTGAAACAGGTCTTAAAGGTAAGTCAGTTGTTACTACTCCTACTCCAAACTCTGCCCCTGTCCTGGCAATCGGGAAAAGTAGAGGGAAAAAGAGGAAGAGCCCTTCGAAGGGTACCAAGGGTAAGACCCTTGGTGTCTACTCTTCAAGTGGAACCAAGAAAGGTTTCGTCACTCCTTCTTCTGACCCAAAAGAGGCTGAATGCTTCTATTGCCATGAAAAGACACATTGGAAGCGGAATTGCCCAAAGTACCAGCAAGATATTAAGGATGGGAAAGTGAAACCCACCCATGCAGGTATTTACACAATATTTTCTAATAACTCACCCTATTATAACTCTTGGGTCCTTGATACAGGATGTGGAATTCACATATGTTCTGATTTGCAGGGACTAAGAAGAAGTGAGAATGTGGAGCATGGAAAGATAAACTTGATCATGGGGAATAGGAAAGCTTCACATGTCACCAAGATTGGAGTTTATTCTTTGTTGCTAAGTAGTGGGTTTACATTAGATTTAAATAAATGTTGTTACTCGCCTGAAATGGCAAGAAATATTATTTCCTTTCATGGTTTGTACAAACAAGGTTTTACCTTTTCATTTGATAATGATAGTGGTGGTATTAATGCTTTCTTTAATAATGTTTTTTATTTTAAAGCATTACCTTGTGATGGTGTATATGAAACTGTGTCGGTTGTTGATAACCTAGGAAATAATGTATTGTGTATCGATTCTTCCACTAGCTTGGATAAAGCATCTTTATGGCATTGTCGTCTTGGACATGTAAACAAGAAACGCATAGGCCAACTCCAAAAGGATGGAGTCTTGGAGTCGTTTGACCTAAAGTCAGATGATAGTTGTGAATCTTGTTTGCTTGGGAAAATGACAAAGTCGCCCTTCAATGGCACTTGTGCTAGGTGTGAGGGTTTGTTGGACCTCATACACACTGATGTGTGTGGACCCTTCAGAACCGCCACAAGAGATGCTAACCGCTTCTATGTGACTTTTACTGATGATTTTAGTAGATATGGATATGTCTACTTAATCAAGCATAAGTCACAAACCTTTGATAGATTCAAAGAGTTCAAGCAGGAAGTGGAGAATCAGCTGGGCAGGAACATTAAGATGCTTCGATCCGATCGAGGTGGTGAGTATCTTAGTACAGAGTTCCTTGACTATCTTAAGGAATGTGGGATTATCTCACAATTGACACCTCCCAGGACACCACAGCTTAATGGTGTGGCTGAGAGGCACAATCGAACCTTATTGGATATGGTTCGTTCCATGATGAGTCGAGCTTCGCTACCAATCTCATTCTGAGGGTATGCCTTAGAGACTGCCGCCCATATTCTTAATCTAGTCCCTACAAAGAAGGTTGCCAAAACACCTCATGAGATGTGGACCGGAAAAGTTTCCAATCTGGACCACGTCAAGATTTGGGGTTGCGAGGCTTTCGTGAGGCGTGAGACTCACGATAAGCTCGAACCTCGAAGTGAAAGGTGTATTTTCATCGGCTACCCACAGAAATCCTTTGGTTACCTCTTCTACAGACCCAGTGAGAATGTGGTCTTTGTAGCAAGGAGGGGTGTCTTTCGAGAGAGAGAGAGAGAGAGAGAGAGAGAGAGAGAGAGAGAGAGAGTTCATAAGCCAAGGAAACAGTGGGAGGCAAATTGACCTTGAAGAAATTCAAGAGTCAAGTGGTGAAGGAACTTCAAACCCTAGCAGTCAACCTGAGGAGGAAACTCATGTTGATCCAATTGACGAGTCTGTACCTCTGAGGCGTTCCACGAGAGTTAGGAATGCACATGAGCATTACTATGGTTTCCATATTACTAAGGAAGGTGAGACACTTATCAGTGATGAGACACTGGTAAGTCTGGATGAACCTAACAACTATGCGGAAGCCATGGCAGGCCCCGAGTCTGCTAAATGGAAAGAGGCTATGGACAGCGAGCTACAGTCCATGTATGATAATCAAGTTTGGAACTTGGTTATCCATGTATGATAATCAAGAGGCTATGGACAGCGAGCTACAGTCCATGTATGATAATCAAGTTTGGAACTTGGTTGACAATGCACCAGGTCGTAAGACAGTTGGGTGCAAATGGATCTTCAAGAAGAAGACTAACATGGATGGTAATGTACACACTTATAAGGCACGACTGGTTGCAAAGGGCTTTTCTCAAACTCTGGGAGTTGATTATGATGAGACCTTTTCACCAGTAGCAAAGATTAAGTCTATTAGGGTCCTGTTAGCCATCGCTGCATTTCATGATTATGAAATATGGCAAATGGATGTCAAAACCGCCTTTCGTAATGGAAGTTTGGCTGAAGATGTTTACATGTGTCAGCCAGAGGGTTTTGTCAGTACAGAATACCTTAATAGAGTGTGTAAGCTTGATAAATCCATTTATGGATTGAAACAAGCACCTCGCAGATGAAATCTTTGTTTCGATGAGAAAGTCAAAGAGTTTGGCTTTTCGAGGAGTATAGTCAGCTTTTTGGTACTGTATGTGGATGACATACTACTCATAGGAAATGACATCCCAACCTTGCAGGAAGTGAAGTCCTGGCTTGGGAAGTGTTTCACTATGAAGGACCTAGGAGAAGCTGCCTATATTCTAGGCATAAGGATTTTGAGAGACCGGAGTAAAAGACTAATTGGACTTAATCAGAGTACCTACTTGGATAAGGTGCTGAAGAGGTTCAGCATGCAAGATTCCAAGAAAGGAGAATTACCCATCCAGAGTAACGCCAGATTGAGTAAGACTCAGAGCCCGAGTACCGAGGCTGAGATAGCATAAATGAGTCGAGTACCTTATGCTTCCGCTGTAGGCTCGATCATGTATGTTATGACTTGTACTCGTCCTGATGTGGCCTTTGCGTTGAGCATGGTCAGCAAATATCAGGGGAATCCTAGCAAGGCTCACTAGACTGCGGTAAAGAACATTCTCAAGTACCTACGGAGGACTAAGGACTGGGTCCTTACCCTCGGTGGGAGTGATGACTTGAAAGTTGTAGGATATAGTGATGTTAGCTTCCAGACTGATAGGGATAATTTCCGCTCTCAGTCAGGCTGGGTCTTTAACTTAAACAGAGGAGCAATTACTTGGAAGAGTTCCAAGCAGGAGACAGTGGCTGATTCAACTTGCGAATCAGAGTATATAGCAGCAAGCGAGGCAGCAAAGGAGGCAATATGGCTGAAGAACTTCATTGGAGACCTTGGAGTTGTACCGGCTATAAAGGAGCCTATGGAAATTTTCTGTGATAGTGAAAGTGCAGTTGCCTTAGCGAAAGAACCAAGGGATCATGGGAGATCCAGACACATCGACAGAAAATACCATTTCATCAGACATCGAATAGAAGAAGGACTCATCGTGGCAAAGAGGGTATCATCGGATGAGAACCCAGCAGATCCCCTCACGAAGGGACTGGGTAGGGTTAAGCATCTCCAACATGCGAGGCGCATAAGGCTGAAGGATGATATTAGTTTTAGTAGTTAGATAGCTTTGAAATTTGTAAAGTGTAAATGACATTTGATGATGAATAAAAGGTGTATTTATTTATGAGTAAAGTGTTGCTATCTTTTGTCAATTGTTTACTATCGTTTCATTTTGCATGTTTTGACTTCCAGAATAATTATGTTCGTTATATCATATTATTCAAATTCTCCACAGTCGGTCATATGTTGGAAGTAGGTATGAATCAAGACTGTCATGAGTTGGTTGTAGAGGTCTAAGATGTTGGACATGGCTACAACACTCATGAGTGCTCATAAGTTCTGAGTATTGGATTCAACCCACGCTCACTAGTATCACTTCATGGAATTTATCTCGAGTGATCGTGAGACGGTAATATCATATAAGTCTTTAAACCTAGAGATATGACTTGTTGCCTATGAGTTGGTTATGCATTGATCGTACGAAAACGCATTGGTAACTCGATGTTATAAAGCGTGCTTTTGTGTGTGATTCAACAAGTAGTAGAACAAGCATATGAGTCGAAGTTTATCTGTTCCTTCTTGGATTAGAAGCGATATCTGGGCCCCTCGATGATTTTGTGTTGACCCATGTATCGGGCCCGGTCAGAACTAAGTTTATATGTTCAATTAAGTTCTATGTCAAACAAATCGGAAATCGAGAAACAAACTACTGGATAATAAGTAAGACATTATTCCATGTATTTGTCTGGCTGATATCTAGAACAAAGGATTATATGATCACTTATCTTAAATGGCGTATCATCATCATCTCAGTTCCGAGAGACCTTGAAAGAGCTACGATTGCTGATCGGTTCCTCAAGTCATACTTGCAGTTATAGTTATTAGACTTATCCAAGTGGGAGACTGTTGGATAAGGTGTCTAAGTCCATAATTATTTCTCGTATGTACTTGACCCGGTTTGGCATGGTCCATTTGGGTTGCATGGCATCATGCATTTGGATAGACTAAAATGAGAGAAATAACACTTATGGTTTATTAATATATTATAAGTTCTAATATATTAATAATATTATTTAATTAGTATTGATCAAGAATTAATTTAGGATTAATTAAGTGATCAAAAGAAGACTAATTAAATATATGGGTTGATTGTGTAAATCATCCATACTTGTATAGTGGGCTTATGCTCCATGAATTAAAGTATTCATAAGAGAAAACTTTTCAAATTCCAAAACTTGAGGGCAAGTTTTGAAACTATTCAAAACTAATTAATTCCATGACTTATATGTTTAAAGTAGTTTTAATTAAAAGACTCTTCAAGTTCCATAACTTGAGGACAAGTTATGGAAGACTTTAAACTAATAAAAGAATGTAACTTTTCTTTATTTTATAACTTATGGAATTAATTAAGGTTACACATTTTATTACTTAATGAAGTGACTCTTGAACCTCCATAACTTGAGGACAAGACTCTTCATTTTTGTAACCATTGCCAACTTTTATGAGTTTTATGAAACTTAAATGTGACTTTTCATATAACTTGAGGACAAGTTACAAAAACACATTTTAGAATCAAATCTTAGATTAAAATGGATTGAAAACACAAAATCAATTAACTTTTCTATTAATCTAAGCAACTCATAAGAACAAGATAATTCAAATCAAACTTTTTCATGTAATTAGCCTAATCACTAAACTAATACAAAACATGAATCTATTGACAATTATCTTTGAAATTGGATTAGTATGAACATTACCACATCAAAAACAAGTTTATAAGTTCAAAAACATCTTAGGGTAATGTTTCTAGTCCATTTCTAGCCAAAAAAACTCGAAAATATGCTGTCTGGGGCTCCTACTCGTCGAGTGTATCAACCTACTCGCCGAGTAGGATGATTTTCTTCATGTACTCGGCGAGTTCATCAGTGGACTCGGCGAGTACAGTGCCCAGAATGCCCGAAATTCGACTTTTTCAGCATTTTTCAGCAATTTGCATCAAGTATAATTGAAAACAAGCCTAGGCTCTAATACCACTGTTGGGTTTTGAGCATTCTAACACTCCTAAGTGTACATGCAACCCTAAATACCTTGGATCTATGTTTTCTCTATTATACATGCAAATATGATTATCCAAGGTATTATCCTAACTAGCATATCAAAACATTGATACTAGGATACTAAAATAGATAGAATACATACCTTGTTATTGTTGCTTGACTCCATGAAGCTTGAGAGCCTAGTGCCCCAAGTGTGACACCTCAAATGGTTCACACAACATCATGAACTCTTGGAATAACCATGAGAAGAAGACATACATGTTCAAATCGGCTAGCCCTCAAAATATGTATCACTAGTGCCAATTTCTTGAACTAAAGGGGTTCTTATATAGTGTGGCTATTAGGGTTACACCATGTAACTCATGACTTTACCCATTCCTTATGCTCCATGGGTTTTAACCTCCATGGAGTATCCATGGATCACCACATGGGTTAAACCCAACATAAAGGAATCTTGGATCATAAGCCCACATATATAAGAATGAATGATTTACACAATCAATCCCCATATATTTAATTAGTCTCTTTTTGATCACTAAATTAAGTCCAAATTAATTCTTGATCAATACTAATTAAATAACATGATTTCATATTAATATATTAGAACTTATAATATATTAATATGTCACAAAATGTATTTTCCTCATAAACGGTCTATCCAAATGTTCCGATGCCATGCAACCCAAATGGACCATGCCGAGTCGGGTCAAGTATATACCAATTATAGTTATGGACTTAGACACTAATCCAACAGTCTCCCACTTGGATAAGTCTAAAACTATTATTGTGTATGACTTCAGGAACCAACTGGCAATCGTAGCTCTCAAAAGCCGTTGTCGAACTCTGACCTTGTAGATGAACTCTGACCTTTGTCAATGACTTGTCCATTAGATAAGGGATCATATATTCCTCCATTCTAGATATCATATGGACTGAGACATGGATTATAATCATTCTCTCTGTCCAGGCCCGGCCGAGCACTTACATTTGTCATCACCAAATCATCGAGGGGCCCACAGATATCGCTTTTATCCCGAAGGTAAAAGGAATGGATAAACTTCGACTCATATGGCTTGTTCTACTACTTGTTGAATCATACACAAAGGCACGTTTTATAACACCGAGTTACCGAATGCGTTTTCGTGCAATCAATGTACAACCAACTCATAGTAACAACTCATATCTCTAGGTTTGAAGAATATAAGATATTATCGTCTCATGATCACTCGTGATAAAATCCATGAAGTGATTCCAATGAGCGCGGGTTGAATCCAATACTCAGAACTTATGAGCACTCATGAGTGTTGTAGCCCCTTGTCCAACATCTTAGACCTCTACAAGACAACCCATGAGAGTCTTGATTCATATCTACTTCCAACATATGACCGACTGTGGATAGTTTGAATAACTTAGTCAATAAGGAAGAACAACCTAGTTATTCTGGAAGTCAAAACATGCAAAATGAAACACAATAATAATAGAATCTAATATGGTATCAAAACCTATGAACATAAATAAAACACCTTTTATTTATCACCATATGATTACACATTATTCATTGTATACTGTTTCAGCTATCAACTTTATTCTTGAATTTAAAACAATAGTTGTCCCATGCTCCAAGCATGTACACTATGTTTTCAAAACACTAGTCACGCCATACACCAAGTATGCATACTATGTTTGTCTATGATCTTCACTTTGTGAATTAGATCAATTGAACATAACTCCAATGATCCTCTTTCACAGTCCCAAATCCTTACTGCAAATGCAAGAATTCCAAATTCATGCCATTTACTGAAATCTGTTAGATTCTAAACTTATATGCATTGATCCTCCTGTAATGATTATGCACAGAGTCAGAAAGACTTGACAACAACCATTACAGAGCATTCCAAAGGAGATCAGCTCCTTGGAAATATCCTTCTTGCATTAAGTTTCCTAATCTTACACAGATTGAATAATTTCCAACTTTGAAACATTTCCATATTCCATTTTGACTATCACTTCTGAACAAGAGTTGCCTCCTTACAGATTATGTCAATATGGTCCTTCCAGAATTAACACTATACTTCCAACTGTCCTTGAGCAACCAATCTTTGGTAAACCTTAGATTGTCCTCGACAATTGCTTAATCCTTTTAGTCATATCCATTTCTAGACCTTTTCCCTTCTTAATGCCCCAGGCATTTGGAAAATTTTAGAAAGGATAAATATAGCACATGTAATCGATCCTATATCCGAAGCATATAGGACTCGAGTCATGATGTCTCACATAAAGACTAAACCAGTCTTTTGCTATAACATTTCCATTTCTATTTGCCAAGTTCTCATAATTCAGATTATGAAAAGGGATGCCGTAATCATAATCGAATTTTAGAACGCAAATAATGGACCCATATATAGAATTTCCTTATGTTGAGTCATTCCAACATGAAATTCATATATATATCCTTGACTAAATACGACTTAAAACCTCAATCTAAGCTTTTAGAATTGAAATGAAGTATAATTTTCTATAACACATGTAATCGATCCTATATCCGAAGCATATAGGACTCGAGTCATGATGTCTCACATAAAGACTAAACCAGTCTTTTGCTATAACATTTCCATTTCTATTTGCCAAGTTCTCATAATTCAGATTATGAAAAGGGATGCCGTAATCATAATCGAATTTTAGAACGCAAATAATGGACCCATATATAGAATTTCCTTATGTTGAGTCATTCCAACATGAAATTCATATATATATCCTTGACTAAATACGACTTAAAACCTCAATCTAAGCTTTTAGAATTGAAATGAAGTATAATTTTCTCTCCCTTAATTATAGCAAAACAACTTTTTCAACCCCTGCAGCCTCACGAATTGAAACTTTTGTTTTCTATAATTAACATTGCTAACTTGCAACCTTTATCATAATTATCATGCTCCCACTAACATGATGATTATTAGCATAACACTTATGCTCCCACTAGCTTTGACATGTAATCAGAAATCAGTTGGACTTCTAGAAATCAATACTTTATTGACTTTCTTACCAAAGTTCAGATTTCTGATACTAGATTGCTTTGATAAAACTTTATCAATATCATACACCTTATCTTAGATAGCGCACAGGTGTGTCTAAACAATTTTAAGAACTATGAAAAGGGATGCCGTAATCATAGCCTCGATTGTTTAGACCTTTACCACTTCTCACAAGTCCATGTTAGTGTGCTGGTTAACCACACACGCTCCACTAACGACTTTGAGAATGCAAATATCACAATTGCTATCTAGCTAAAATCTACTTAGTGAAAGTGTTTCCTCACCATCATTTTCATGAATCGGAGAGAAACCTTATGACACTTAGATTTAATGGTGTATGTGTTCTTATCCATGTGAATTGTCAAAACCATAGTCACAAGACAAGGATAATGACAAATTCAAACTCATATGGACTGAACTCAATCTTAATTTCTTGCCATGTGGCAGCTCAAGGGTCTGCCATTGCTTCCAAGTTGCTGTGCAACCAATTGAGAACTCTAAGAACTCATATGCAAAGCCAACTATAATTGGAATGGACACAGAAATAGTCAACACGATAGGTTATAAACCTCAAGTCGTGTGCTAGTGAAGAACTTTAGGTTTTACTCTTGATTAGTTCTTGAGACTTTCAAGACCTTTTAAGACTCCCACTGTCCTCTTGACATATAAGACTCTCTTGTCAAATATTCAAGAGATAGTGTGGATTCTAATCAAGACAAACACTTCACACAATTGGCCTTAGTTGGTCTTTGTTTTATCCAAAACATCACAACTTACCAATTTCAAATGTACAAGAGTAGAAAACTTTTACTCTTACATTTGACAAGTGTTTTAAACCTTCTTTAAGACATGTCACTCAAGTTACAATCTTAGAGTATAACTCTAAGAATTGTTTTTGGAACGAAGTATAAATCATCTTCTTGATTAAACCATTTCAACAATTCATAACTCCTCTTCTTAGCCATCAGAATGCACTTAGAGGATGAATTGTGATAAGGTCTCTTAATCATTAAGATGATTACATAACATGATACTAAAGTACTCTCTCATCTTTTCAGATTTAAGAAACTTTTATCTTTCTGCCCAAGTTGATTCTTCTCATCCGTTCTGCCATACATTGAGACTTTTCCAATGCTTCAGAATTATACTTAAACTTATAAGTATAACCATATTTGCTAAACTTTAGCAAGTCATGACGAATAGTCTTATCGATCTTTGTGGTGGACTTAATCAGTGCACAAGAATGTGTACTCGATCCCTTAGTCCTTTACTTGACTCACACATCCATGCGAACAAGTAATTAGTCTTAATTTTCCAATGCTTGAAAGTTCTCATTCATCATACTATACACCTTGCATGATTCCAAGTTTCTATCCAACTGAAACTTGGGTGATGAGAATCTTTCCTTATTTGGTAAATTTAGATACTACCACAAATGAAAGAATCAAATTCATATTTCCACTCTTGCTCTTAATGGAATCTTATAAGCAACAATTTTTTCCTCAAATGCCATTGTAGGGATATTTTAAAATAAATAAATAAAATCATCATTTTTCCTTTTATCTTAAAAACTTTGCGGAAAAACTATCCTTACAATGCAAAAGCACATGAAAACTTTGTTGTTATCTAATCCTAAGCAAAATATCATAACTCCTAAGATGTAGCTTAAGAATCCGATCTTCAAACTATGCGATAGAAATCCATCTACGCGATCAGATTCAACATAATCTTTCTTTAAGTTTCTTCACTTTTTTCTTTGATTCTTAAAACATCAACATGTGACCCAGTCACATCATGTATCAAGAATCTCATAATAGAAACTTAGTAGAGTTAGATAGTGGACTTTACCCGAAGTAGAGTCAAACTTATTGACTTTAATATCCTTAGGTAAATTTGGCAGCTTCGCAACCAATGCCCCTTTCTTTGGCAATGGACCCTTGATAATGGGACTATCTCAGACTTAGCCGTTCTCTTTACCATTTGGTCAACCGAGTTGACTATGGCCGATCCCTTTCCATTGGGAAGAGAGAGCTTTACTGGATATCCAATGTCATCATTGTCAATGTCCATAAAGTTTTAGGAAGTTGATCTTAGCAAATAGATAAGATCATTAAGGGTCTTGTCATAGTCTGTTTCATAGGAGTCCCAAAGGAACTCACTATGTGACTTAGAAAGTGATTGATCATCAGCTTCCTCTAGACTTTGACACCCAACTCTCCCGGCTTGTCAATATGTGACTACATCTCCAAGATGTGATCACACATAGACCTTTGCTTGCCAATAGGGCTTGAGTGACCTTAAACTTTTCAGGAACTTGTGGGTTAGGGAGAATAATTGGAGGAGGTCAAAGAAGTATGATTTCCATGGGACATCATCTTCATTTAGGAAAGCTTGTTTCAAGAGATTTGGGAAGATCATAGATGTCTGAACTTAGACATCTTTTGGGAGATATTCAAGTTAGTTGATTTAGAGTCCTTAATATAACACCCAATATGAAATATTAAGGCTAGGACCCAATAACCTATTTATAACTGGAAGAGGGATGCCGTAATCCAAGTTATAAAATAGTTAAAGGTAGGTAAATGACGATTTACCAATTTCCACCATAGAAAAACGAAATATAATTAAGTTTTAATTGGATTTGAAACTCCTAGATCTTTTGAGATACATTGAACTTTCAATGGCATGTTTGAATCTCGATTGTGCCCTCTCAAGTTTGTGACTGGGATGCCGAGGATCACAAACAAGGTGTGAATAACCATACAAATTGACTTGGTACCCTCAACAATATTACCTAATCGATTTGCCGGTTAACCACACACGCTCCACCGATCTATAATAAAGTTAAGTTACCCTTTGCCACTCTTACTAGTCCATGTTAGTGTGCCGGTTAACCACACACGCTCCACTAACGACTTGGTAAGGTACAAAGTGTAATTTTATGGGCTAGCACCAATTTCACATTTTCCTAAGTAACTAAGAATTGGGAATTTATAAATGTTTAGTTACTTGGTATTTATCATTAATACTTTTAATGAAGGGAGAATTATAGTCTTTGTCCTACCCGTTCGGCTAACGACCCTCCACCAGTCAAGGAAGCGGTGGGTGAGAGTGGACACCCATTAAACTGCCATTTTATAGGCAGTAACCTTATACCCCCCTTATAGACCGGCTTCGTGAATGAGGCCTACTAACGGTAAGATTGACTTTTCTTATACATATCTATATAATTAAAATTATAATAATAGTATAAGGGTTTGAATTTTAACTTTTAAAATTCTAAGGGCTAACTTGGAATTAAAGTATTCATAAGAGAAAACTTTTCAAATTCCAAAACTTGAGGGCAAGTTTTGAAACTATTCAAAACTAATTAATTCCATGACTTATATGTTTAAAGTAGTTTTAATTAAAAGACTCTTCAAGTTCCATAACTTGAGGACAAGTTATGGAAGACTTTAAACTAATAAAAGAATGTAACTTTTCTTTATTTTATAACTTATGGAATTAATTAAGGTTACACATTTTATTACTTAATGAAGTGACTCTTGAACCTCCATAACTTGAGGACAAGACTCTTCATTTTTGTAACCATTGCCAACTTTTATGAGTTTTATGAAACTTAAATGTGACTTTTCATATAACTTGAGGACAAGTTACAAAAACACATTTTAGAATCAAATCTTAGATTAAAATGGATTGAAAACACAAAATCAATTAACTTTTCTATTAATCTAAGCAACTCATAAGAACAAGATAATTCAAATCAAACTTTTTCATGTAATTAGCCTAATCACTAAACTAATACAAAACATGAATCTATTGACAATTATCTTTGAAATTGGATTAGTATGAACATTACCACATCAAAAACAAGTTTATAAGTTCAAAAACATCTTAGGGTAATGTTTCTAGTCCATTTCTAGCCAAAAAAACTCGAAAATATGCTGTCTGGGGCTCCTACTCGTCGAGTGTATCAACCTACTCGCCGAGTAGGATGATTTTCTTCATGTACTCGGCGAGTTCATCAGTGGACTCGGCGAGTACAGTGCCCAGAATGCCCGAAATTCGACTTTTTCAGCATTTTTCAGCAATTTGCATCAAGTATAATTGAAAACAAGCCTAGGCTCTAATACCACTGTTGGGTTTTGAGCATTCTAACACTCCTAAGTGTACATGCAACCCTAAATACCTTGGATCTATGTTTTCTCTATTATACATGCAAATATGATTATCCAAGGTATTATCCTAACTAGCATATCAAAACATTGATACTAGGATACTAAAATAGATAGAATACATACCTTGTTATTGTTGCTTGACTCCATGAAGCTTGAGAGCCTAGTGCCCCAAGTGTGACACCTCAAATGGTTCACACAACATCATGAACTCTTGGAATAACCATGAGAAGAAGACATACATGTTCAAATCGGCTAGCCCTCAAAATATGTATCACTAGTGCCAATTTCTTGAACTAAAGGGATTCTTATATAGTGTGGCTATTAGGGTTACACCATGTAACTCATGACTTTACCCATTCCTTATGCTCCATGGGTTTTAACCTCCATGGAGTATCCATGGATCACCACATGGGTTAAACCCAACATAAAGGAATCTTGGATCATAAGCCCACATATATAAGAATGAATGATTTACACAATCAATCCCCATATATTTAATTAGTCTCTTTTTGATCACTAAATTAAGTCCAAATTAATTCTTGATCAATACTAATTAAATAACATGATTTCATATTAATATATTAGAACTTATAATATATTAATATGTCACAAAATGTCTTTTCCTCATAAACGGTCTATCCAAATGTTCCGATGCCATGCAACCCAAATGGACCATGCCGAGTCGGGTCAAGCACATACCAATTATAGTTATGGACTTAGACACTAATCCAACAATATTTTCTAGCTAACTTTTATGTTCAAAAGTTCCCCATGTATGCTAGATAGGATTATGAACCTTGGAAAAATCATTTTGCATGTATCTTAGTCAAACATAGATCCAAGGTTTCTAGGGTTGCATGTACACCTTAGGAATGTTAGAATGCTCAAAACCCTTCAACTACTATCGTTGATTCTTAAAATACAACTATGGTAAACCTTTGATGTTTTAACCGTTCGATTGTCAGTTATTTATACTCTTAGGGATGTTCTAAATCTCTTATGTCGTTATTAAGGCTCTTGCTAAACTTAAGTGATACGGATGAATGACTTCCTCTAGAATCGAATAACATTAATGCATGTATGGATTTTACTAGAAATGTAGCAGCTACGATGTTCGACGCCACTTTGGCTTCTTCTGTCTTGAGCTGAAAGGCTCGCCCATTGGCCCTTGGAGCCTCAACATTGCCCTGACGCCCATCGACTATCCTCAATGTTGCAGGTTCTGGAGTGTGTATTGCACCTGTTGGCTTGAGAAGAGGACATTCAGCCTTGAAGTGACCTAGCTGGTTGCAATTGAAACAGATATGCATGTTTTGTTTGTAGTCCCTGACATAATGCCCTTCCTTGCCACATTTGTGGCACCTAGGTCCTACTCGACAAGGATCATCATGAAAATTTCTGCACTTGTTACAAGTGTGCCCCTTCTAACCTCCAAATATTGAACCAGTAGATTTTAACTTCTTGGATGTCGACTGTGACGGTAACGGAGTCTTCCTTTCTCCTTCGTCTGGGTCTCCAAATCATTTTCTCTCCTCCTGGAATGCTCCTACATCTCTACTAAAGTCTTGTATTGATTGTTTGATACAAACTCCTTGATGTCAGTCTTGAGCATGCTTAAATACCAAGACATTTTCAATTGCTATGAGGATGCATACTTATGGAAAACCAAGGCTCTCTTAGTGAACATCTTGGTGATATCTGTCACCGATTCAGTCGTTTGCTTGAGCGACAATAAGTCTCGAGCTAGTCGCTCCCTTTCCACCAGTAGGACATACTCTTCCCTGAACTTTTCAACAAAATGCTCCTAGATCACTGTCCTTTTCTCCGCAGGTGAGTAGTCTTCTTTGACAAAGTTGCACCAATATTTCGCTCCATGATGGAGGAGATTATACGCATACCTAAACTTCAGGTTAGCTGGATAAGCACAAGTGTAGAAGCATCCTTATACGTATGAGATCCATCTCATTGCAACAATCAAACCTCTAACAACATCATACTCTAGGGGTTTGGTGTTATTGAACTCTCAATAGGGATCCTTCTCTCCATGTGAAGTTGAAGCTGCGGCAACAACAGTACTAGGAAAAACAACATACCGCTCGTCGAACAGGTCGATTAGTTTGGTTTCGATAGATCTGAACATCTCTAGAATCATTTCTCTCATGGTTGTAGATATTGTCGCCTCTAGCCAATCATGTATATCTGTCTCACTTAGTCCTGAACCTTCCGATCCAGAACCATAACTGCTTTCCCTAGTAATCATCACCATGCTGAAGATATAAATAAGACTAGATTAATACAAATTTATTGAGTTATCTCGGAATAAAATTCAATCATTTGCAGTTCCTTAGTAACTTTGCGACTTTTCTTGATTCTTGTATGGATCGTGTGCTTAGTACGGGCTCATACTACCTTCCACACCTATCCATATAAGATCCAAGACATGCCCCAATGTTTCTAAATCACTACACTACCCTACCGATAGGCCTTTTCACACACCTAGTGTTACAAGGACCTAATTACTATTTTCCTAGATTTTTCTCCTAGGATTCCTTCCACTTCATCCTGCTATCAGCCAAGAACTTCTACCAACTCTAACTAATTATCGGACGAAATACGATTGCATACCTGCTAAAATCAAACGGTCTATTGATTGTAAGATCCAACACTACAACGGTTGGACTCAGACAAGAGCTACACAATAGCGGCGAATCAGTAAATCTAAAACTATTTAATTATGAGAGCATGCAACCTAACGTATTTGTCAAATAACTAATAAACATCAATATAGGTTCTAACTAGAAAATAACAAACAATTATCTAACCTATAAGACATCTTAAGTATAAGACAATTCTTATTCCCGTAATTCCTGAAAAGATCTCTAGCCTATACAATAGCATGCATTTCTAACAGATCATATATCAGCAGATATAACGATATGTATATTTTGAGAACCACTTTCCTTTCTGAGCTCCGTCTGAGTGTACGCGTCGCATTCTTTTCCTTTTTGCATAATTTCTTTTAAAAAAAGGTTTATTTGATGTTCAGATCCTTAGTTTGTGTCTGAAATCACTCGAATGTTCATCCAATTCTCTCAAACCAAGACTCTGATACCAACTTGTAACGTCCCGATTTTCAAAGAAAAATTTTTCATTTATATTTATTCAAAACATAAGTCTTACATACGATATATTACAAAGCCATTGTAACATACTTAGTTTTAAAAGAGAGTTTTAGCGAAAGTCTTAAAATATTATTAATGTCTTCAATTCGATGCAAATTAGTGGGTCTTGTTCTTTATATATTCTTTATATATAACAGTCGATGCAAATTAGTCGGTCTTGTTCTTTATATATTATTTATATATAATAGTCGTAGGTAGTATTTGGTATAGGGTAATCAAAGAGGAAATAAAATAGAGTATTACGCCGGAATAGAAAAACCTTGTTTGCTCACGAACGAATGAAACTGTATATACTATAACTTTCATTCCAAATGAGAGAGGGTTTTTTTGTTTTCAATTGATTTGGGAGGATGTTTTTTCATTCCTCTGGAGAATGGAATGATATATTTATTTTATAATTTTTTACATCATAGATTAAAAAAATAAGAATGTACAAAACATATAATATGTAGTTTGAAAGAAATAAAATATGCTTATATATAATTTGTATAACGATTTATCTTTATATATGTATAATTATAAAAATCATGAAATAATATTATTTTTGTTATTTATCACTTTTATTTTCTTTAGTTTTATACTTTTTAATAAATATATTTTTTTCGAATCAACCATGACAATAAAATATAATAATTTACTTCATTATCTTGTTCATTTAATTGTTTTCTCCATTATATCCTTTAATGATATTATTCCATCATACGAAACACACCTTTAAGGTGCGACAAGCCCTCTTTTCTCCCCGTTCATATTGACAAAAGTGTTATCATGTATTTTTTATAAAAAGAAACCATCTTTTGAGGTTTTCATTTTATTTCAGATTGTTGATTCATCAATGTTCTGAGTCATCAACGTCTGTTAGTAATTAGGGAGGGTTTGAGATCTATAACTTATAAAAATGACGATGATAATAATCATATTTTCTTTTATCTTTTTGTCTATATCACCAAAAATATGTTTTGTTGTGATGTATAAATTGTAACCATACAAAATGGTAAACAATTATGCAATTTTTTTTCGCTAAAATATTTCACATAATAAATATTTAGATAATTACATTTACATAAAATGAGAATTTTCATATCTACTATAATAAATGAAGATAATTTTGACACATATCATTTTCATATATTTTTTAAAATAAATAATATTCACGTGTCAATTAATGGTTTTTCATTTTTATAAATTAAAAAACCACATAGTACGTATAGTTATATATGTAAACTATCAAAATGTAATAAATATTATAGTAAATTGCAATTAATATGTTTCTTTTTTCAAAATTTCATTTTTTATTTTAAAATTTTGTTTTTAAAAAATACTTATTATTTATATTTTAATTTTTTAATTTTTTAATCAACTCATGTAATACACGGGTTTTACACCTATTCTACTCTAATAAATGAAGGTTTTTTTGTCATATGTCATACTCTCATTCAATTTGTCAAATGTCATTTTGTGGTTATTTTGAATTAATTTTCTTTCACATGTCATTTTATGGGTTTTCTTATTTTAATAGATTCCACATAATACTTTAATGTAATAATTACAATAAATGCAGTAATAAATGAATATCAATTGCATTAGTGGACTTACCTTCTTATTTCAAAATTCCCAAATTAAAGCTCATTATTTGTTTTGTTTATTTATTTAAATTTAAAAGATAAAAAAATCAATTTTAATAATTTATTATTTTTCTTATTTTCTTATAAATTTAAAGTTCTTAAATATTTATACCTTCATATTTAATTTTTTAAAAATTAATTCATGTAATACATGGGTCTTACACCTATTTTAACATATATTAGAGTGGAATGAGTATTTTCTTTTCAACCAACTCAACTCACTTTTATATCAGCTTCATGTCAGTTTTTTTTCTCTCATGTCTTTCCCAACTCAGAAACATAAAAATAATATATTTCTTAACTCATTCAACCTACTTGTCACATCATTATTTTGTAATTTTAATATATTTGGAAAATTCAAAATAAAATAAAACATATTTTTTTATAATTTTTTAATCTTTAAAATAAACATATAGTAATTTAAATCCAAAAAATATTAAACAATATTAAAAATAACATATAATTAAAAACCACACTACAATAACATAAAATTAAAACCAGGCTTCAGTCTTATAAATTAAATTCTAAAACGCAAAACGAAATAACTAAAAAAATAGTTGCATTCTAAAAAAGGGTGATGTTTTAAAATATTTCACACCGCCTCATAACGGAAATATTTCATGTTATGGTGTTCGCGATACTTATTTTTTGTTATGTTTAAAACTTCTTCGTCAAGGAACTCTGGGCTCTCGGCTATTCATCTTGTGGGTGGAAATAACATTAAACTATTTCACTTTCCCCTGCATATCTTTCAATTTGGAAACAATGTGATGTGTTCAACGATCTGAACCCCATGTTGCTGCTTAAAACGATCCAATGTTAATCGCCAGAAATATGACGATATATGTTGACTCATGTAGCTATTATTTACACTCTAGTCAACGTCACTTCTTCGATTCTAGACCATTCTTGAAATACAACTCGTCTAGAAATGACATCCATTTCCAAAATTTTAATTGAAATGTAATTGAGTAAAATGAAATAAAATTGAAAGTAAGAAAATATGGTTTTAACATGGTAGAAGATAGTATTTATAATAGAGAAATTTATTAAAAAAAGTTAATTTTTATTAAAAGAACATTAAATTTTATTCTCTTTGATTGGTAAATCGGTCAAAGAGGTGACGACCAACAAAAGTATCTCCAACACATGCATTTTGGATGAGGTATACAACACGCTTACTTCTTCAATTGCATTACCAATTTTCCGGCGGATGGTTTCACCGACGGTACCAATGGTACCGCCAGCTCAAACATCACAAACCGTTGCTAATTCTTGCACTCTTATACCATGAAATATGTAAATTATGACACGGTTTTATACAAAAACTTTAAAGTTGAAGTAACGAGATAATTTACAATCAATGTTAGGAGTTTTTTTATATATATATTTTTTTGGAGCTTTTTCAAGTCAAAATGCTCATCAAAACTATATATATATATATATATATATATATATATATATATATATATATATATATATATATATATATATGCTTAGGAATATGTGGCTGTCATGTACCTAAGCTTATATATAGAATCCTCCAAACTATGTAGTTTAGATCCATATCATACTATACTTATAAAGGAGACATTTTTCCTATCACCTCATGCATTTGAAACCCCCACACAAATTTCCAAACACCTCATGCATTTGAAACGACCACACATTTTCACCTTCAAAGTAATTAATCAAATATCATGAAAGGTTTTATAACTTATATAATATGTTTAATTAGCAATTAATGGATAATCTACTATAAAAATGTCATTCTCTTTGAGTAGACACACAAATACAAATCACATACAAAATTCACAAAGAAAACAAGTTTAAATGTTTTGTGTTGGTTTGAGGGCTTTGGACCATTTTTCGAGCTATGTTATTATGTTAAAGTTTTTAATTTGTAAGTTTGTTATATACTAATTCTTTTTTTTTATATTTTTTATTGGTTTAGTTATTCTTTTAAAACAATCATTGTATGTTGTGGTTGAAACTTTAATGTAAATTTGATTAGATTCATATTATCGATCATACGTTATGGAAAGTGATATAGATAGTATTTAATTAAATATTGTATATATGTTTGTATGTTTGTGTTGCTTCAAAGTAATAATTAATAAAAAATCATGGATATGCAATATTATACATAATATCCATGTAAGTCTCTTTAAAATGTAAATTGTCTATCTTATCACTTTATATTTTAGTATATGTTTAACACTTTAATTATAATAAAAAGTGTCTTTTAAATGTTTTCTTTCGTTTATTAATAATAATAAGTGGTTTTAAAACTAATGAACCATAATTATAAATAATAAAATCAAATTATAAAAATTATGGATATGTCATATTATCCCTGCAAATCTCTTTTGAAATGTAAATTGTCTATCTTTTCAGTTTATTATTTAGTGTATGTTTAACATTTTAATAGTAATATTAAGAGTTTCTTAAAAGTCTTCTTTTAACTTATTAATAATAATAGGTGGTTTAAAACTAAAGAACAATAACTTTAAATGATAATAACATCAATTTATAAATTATTTAACGTTAAAAAGAAATAAATTGTATTTTAAATGAACATCATTATTGAAATTAGAAAATAATCGCATAAGTAAAAATTTAAATTAATCAATCATAAAAATTGTTAAAAATAATATTAAATAGATAATTACATTTAATTTTATTAATGAAGAATGTGGATTGATGGCAATGAATAATATTGTTCAAAATATTATGTCAAAGTTAATGTCAATAATATAACCATTTTAAACATATATTTTTCAACATTTTAACAATATATTTTTAACCTACGTTGCGCAACGCGCGAGAATTCGTCTAGTATATATATAAATCAATCATGATATCTCATTTACTATTCTTCCTTAATCACGTGAGTTACTAAATCGATTGAAATTATATTCTTTTTCTTCATTGTGTCTAAGAACTTAAAACATTAAAACGCATGACCATTTAATCAAACTTTCTGAATTTTAAATGAAAACTAATAGAATAAAATATAAAAGAAGAACATGCAATTACTCAATCAAGGTTTTCACAAATCATTGGAAATAGTTTTTCAATTGAAGGATAAAACGTTTGAATTATATTCAATAAAAAATATTGGTTTTTTTCCTATAAACTTCAATGATTTTTTGCAATAAAAATATATATAATTGATATTATAATTCCATAATTTAACTCAATTCAATGGTATTCTATTAAAAGAAAATAAAAATAAAAATAAAATTGGATGTTTTTTTGTTTAAAACTACGTCATTTAAAAGGTTCTATAACTAAGCTTAGGTACATAACAGCCATATATTCACTTTTCTCCCTCTCTCTCTCTCTCTCTCTCTATATATATATATATATCTATATATATATATATATATATATATATATATATATATATATATATATATATATATATATCATACTATATTATAAAGGAAACATTTTTTCTTTCACCACATTCATTTGAAACTCACATGACTTTTCACTTTCTTTCTAATAATGATTATAACTTGGTTAATAAGGTTAAATAAAAATCAAAACTAAAGTGTAATCATATATAAACTAAATTTCAATATTAAAAATTATATTTACTTCTACATATAAAGTTATGTTTTTTCACTTTTAACATATTATACTTACTTTATTAATTTTAATATATTGTTGGATGTAAACCATTATCATTTTAAAGCTATAAATTTTGAACAATTTGTATAAAATACTTAAATTATTAATTTAAATATAATATTATAGTGTCAACTTAAATATAAATTTTAGTTTAACTTAAACAACCCAAATAATATTTTGTAAATAGTTAAAAGTGATAATTTGTAATGTCTTTCTAATAATGATTATAATTTGGTTAATAAGGTTAAATAAATATCAAACCTAAAGTGTAACCATAAATAAATTAAATTTCAATATTAAAATAATATTTTACTTCTACTTATAAAGTTGTGACTTTAACTTTTAACATATTATACTTAATTTATTAAATTTAATATGTTGTTGTATGTAAACCATTATAAGTTTAAAACTACAATTTTTGAACAGTTTTGACAAAATACTTAAATTGTTAATTTAAATATAACATTACAGTGCCAACTTAAATATAAATTTCAGTCCCACTTAAAAAACCCACTGAATATTTTGTGAATAGTTAAAAGTGATAAATTGTAGTGCTAAATGTAAAAAACTAAATTGTAATCTCAATTTAACTATAATATTTCCAAAAGATATTTTTATAATCGTTAAAAGTTTTTAAATAAATAGCTTAAAATAACTTATAATAACAATAGTTAAAAATAACTCTATATAAATGATTATGTTGTTACCTTTAAAATCAAAAAATAATGTTTGATGTTTTAGATAATTATAATGATAGAAATTAAAACGTTAAACAAATAAATTTCAAAATTAACAATAACAACAACTATAAATAACATTAAACCATATATTATATTCAATTTTATTCATTACTAACTCGCATGTAGAAGTTATTCAAACGATTAAGATTATACAGTTATAATAAATTTATATATTATCATATAATTCAAAATAATCAATATATTATATCAATTTAGTATACAAATTATTATATCAAATTTAACAACGTTATTGTTATATTTAAAAAAAATATTTGTAATGATTTCAACTATATAGGTCTTTCTGCGCAACGCGCGGGCATTCGCCTAGTATATATATAAAAGTGTGTTCAATCAAGAACATTTCTTATTGCTAGAATATTTAAAAACAAATTTGGACTACTAGTTTTTAAATGTTGAAAACTTAAAGATTTGTATTTCATTATTATTAAAAAATAATTATATGTGATGTTACTTTATCTTTCTATCACACTCTTTCTTTCTCTATCCTCTCACTCTCTCTACACACTCTATCACCGGACCGCCACCGGGACAACCGTAACGTCGCCGGAACATCCGTAACGTCGCCGAAACCACCGGATGACCGCATGAACCACCGGACGGCCACCTGAACCACCGAATTTCTGCCTCTTCGCTTGTTCACTAACTCCCTCAAGCTCTACTTCTCCTGTCAAAAACCACCTCCCACCGTCAGAAACCAGTTTCGTTCGTCTCATATCTTACTGAACCACCTATCTTCGTGTGTCCTTTTCCCTAACCATCACCCTCCGCCTACTCCGCCTCTCTTCCCTGACGAAAAGGTTTTCCAGCCTCGTTTCAACGACCACCATATCTGATTTCACCATATCCGAAGCTCTGATTTCACATAAGGCCACAAGATGTGGTAGTGTGCAGTGGTGCTGATGATGGTGTAAAATTTAGACAGCAAGCAAGAACGGAAATGAAGAACATCAAAGAAGATTTTTATGTATGATCTGAACTTGCAGGCACCGATCATTTAACTGCTAGCCTCCCCCATCACATCCACCACCAACACGTTCACCCATCACAACTGTCATATCACATTTCTGATGATAATCCAAATTTACAAACAAGCATAAAATGTGGATCTCTAATTGATACAGAAACTTAAAAGGCAAAATTCTTCAATCAAACTTCATCAATCGCAGTGGCAGAGGGGCATGCCGATGGTAGAGGGACAAGCTGATGTTGAGCCCCCAACTTCTTTAGTAAGCTTGTTTTTTTCTACTAATTCATCTGATTATGGTGTAGATGCATAAAACAGTTTCAATAGCCAAATATCGACGAATAATCGCCTGAGAAGGAGTAGAGGTTGCATGGGTCTATTACTCTATAACTACTGATATTTGTTCAAAAAAACCTAATACCTTAAGTACAAAATATTTTAAATGATTTAAGTACAAAATATATATATATATAGACACACACGTTTGTTAGCAAGCATTTAAGTACAAAATATTTTAAATGATTTAAGAACTTAATAATTTGTATATTCATATATTTTTGGGACTTTCACTTTTTTTTACATTTATAGTTTAATGAAATGTTTATTTAAGTTATCATAATATGCCGACATCTTTTGCCATAAAAATTCCAAATGCTTATGCATTATTATAATTTGATATGGATTTTTGAATGACTAACTCATTCTATACTTGAAAAAATAACTTACTAAATAGTTTACTTTACAAACAATTATCTAAATCTAATATTTTGTCACAAAAAAGGATAGTGTAACGCCCTTGTTTCTAGGCTAAGCATTAATATTGATGTAATAGTCTAGATTAACCATTGTAACTCGTTTTGAAATAATAAGAATGTATTATTTGAATATTATGTGTTTATTGTTTAATTGTGTGATTTAAATGGATTAAGGATAAATATAAGCGATAAAGTAAAATATTAGATAAGTCTGATATCTATGAAGGAAGTTGTAGTGGTCGTGGCAAGGTTTCTGAATATATAAAGAATGCCGAAATCCGAGTTATAACGAATGAGTTATGACCTGTCGAAGTTTCGCGACAGAACCGGTACGACACTGCGTGACGTAAATAGTGAATTTACGATAAAGCGATATTTAGCCTTAGTGATCTAAATGAAAGTCGTAGAATACGTTAAACCGAGAGCGTGCATAAAAAGAACGTCTAAATCTGACTTCGTATGAGTAAGTTATGATTTTTCGAAAATTTGATTTAGCGGTATGCAGCCCAAACTTCGAATATGAGATCGAGTGATTTCTAGCCAAAACAATCTAAACGAGAATCGAAGATCTCGTCGATAGTAGTGCATCGGTAAAAAGACAGACGAAAACGGATGTCGGATGAAGAAGTTATGAATTTTTAACGGACTTTTCCTGTCCCAGCCTGTTAAAAATATAATAATAAAAATAAAGTCAAAATTAGCCGACGGAGTCTAAATGAAAGTTGTAGAGCATAGTCTCACCTACGCGTGGATATAAAGAACGTCAAAAACGGAGCTCGTATGCGAAAGATACGATTTTTTAAAGTTTGAGAAATGGGAGTACGCCCAGCGTACTCATGATTCATGGACTGAGTTGGGCCACGTCGCCCTACTCCATCACTTGAGTGCCTCGGGTCCGAAGCCGTGACACATCTGGTCTGATCCACTTAGTACACCTAGCGTACTTGGAGAGTACGCCCAGCGTAAATGTCGACGAGCCAGTACGCCCAGCGTACTGCCTGTAGAGGGAGTACGCCCAGCGTACTCTGAAGTTACGCCCAGCGTAATCGCAGGGATCAGCCCCTATAAATAGAACTAGAGAGCTGCCGATTTATTTTGCTAATTTACCATTCTCCACCCCTTTTTCTTTCTTCTACTTTGCGAGAAATACCCCCGAAGCCCCGATATCATCCCGACACCCGAAGTAAGTCCCGAAGCTCCGAAGTTCCCGAGAAAATTATATTTTCAAGCCGAAACTCTATCCGCTTGAAGCCCGGTTTTTAAGAAAACATCCCTATTTTATCGGAAACGATTGTTTTAAGAGACGAGGTGCTGTCCGATCATCGTCTTAACAGGTGAGTGTGTAGTTGCTTTCTTCTAACACATAGATATGAATTATTCTAAATAAAATATGTGATATGTGTTTGTATATTATTTGTTTATTTGAAATAATTGTTGAATGAATGATTTGTACAGGTTTTAGGCTGTATGTAAATGTATATATTTTTATCTGCTAATATGTTGGGTAGAACATGGGTAGACAGTTGGTGTGTGATGAAATAAAATGATGAGAGGCCTCGATGTTATGGTGATCTAGTCATCTAGCGGAATTTAGATGACGACCATAGACTTTTCTAGACAGTCTAGTGGAACGCTGGCAGGCTCGCCACCTGTAGGTGTTAATGAACTTGAGTGTTCATTTGTTGTACTCCATCCCCCACATGGTTGCCTTGTAGGTGTTATTGCTGAGGAAACCCCGAAGCATGTGTTGTCGCCCCGATGAAAATCCTTAGGCTAGGTCCCTTGTGATAGTTGTTTTAGGGACGTAAAGTGAGGATAACGGGAATAGATAATTGGGTTATTGTTGGTTGATGAAATTAATATAATTATTTATTGTGGGTTGAAAACCCTATATGCTCATCAGGATCCCAAGCCTGACCCACTTAGTTTCTTTGTATTACAGGTAGTGGCGCGAGAGCATAAGTTGGAGAACTTGTGAAGATGTTTTTTGTTTATAGACCTGTAGTTATATATAACTGTTTAAGGTCTATGTTTTATGGTTTATGCTTTTGTGTCTGTATCGGAGCATGACATCCCGAGTTTTGATATATAATGAAAATACATTTCTTTAAGAAATGCTTTGATAAACCTTATTTTATTATGTATTGTTTTGGGGACAAATTCCGCAACTCTTTTAAATCAATGGATTTACTCTGAAATTATTTTAAAAGCATAAATGAAACCGGTCTTTTCTGGCCGTGAATTTGGGGATGTCACAGTTGGTATCAGAGCATTAGTTTAAGCGAACTAGGAATTTGTAGGATTTCTACACTTAAACTTAGAATGCTAAGTGAAGATTGTGAGATGAGTGTCTGTTGTATTTTAGACACGAGCACTAGTATATTTTTGGAAAGACGCCTAAAATGCTTTGATGTGCTAAATGTTATATGTTTTCCATATATGATGTTATTTGTTCGGATCTATGGTTTAGTGCTAACCGGATGTGGAAACCTTATGTGTTTAGGATTCTAAGCGTAGGATTACGGTATTAGAACTAGCATGTAAACGTTTCGGAGTGATTTGGATAATTTAAATATCTGTCATGAATGAGGATCTAAATTCACCTTATTCGGTGTATAGATCAAGAATGGCAAGAACAAGAAGCGGAGTTGGAAACGTGAACTGTTGGGTATTTTGTGTTGCGTCATGGGCTTTGTTTTTGTATATCCGAATTGGGCCTGTCCATCCGTGATTATTGATTAGGGTTAAGCTATTTATAGTGCATGCATGTATGCCTTAGATACGATCGTCATTATTATTATTATTGCTTTGTAACCCTAAACACCTCTACAGTCGAAGTTCTTAATCGAGCTCTTCTGAGGTGTTAAAGCTTAATCATTCGACATCAGTTAAACCATTCCTGTGTTCTTTATTACGTTATTTATTGCTTTTCTACTTAGAATCAATCGATCCTACTAGAACTTTGTTCTAACAATTGGTATCAGAGCAGGAGACTGTGTAATCAATACACATTCCTTCTGTTTGAAGAATTCTTTAGGGTTTCCGCTTTTATCGAATATAAAGAAGCCGTCTTCTTCCTGTCAACGTAACTCTTGTGTTTGATAAAAGCCTAATCTCAAGTTTACAGGTCTGATTCTACCAGTTCCAAGGAAAGGCTCATCATGTCTCACGACAATTCTCAAACTAATCCCATCAACATCTCCAACAACATTGGATCCACTACAAGAGTTCCCATTCTTTACACTCAAGACTATGAAGTGTGGGCGCATCACTTTGAAGATTACATAGTTGGATATGAAGATAATGGTTATCTCATCTGGGAAGCTATCACGATTGGGCCGTTTGTTCATTCTGGAACGAACAGGACAGTGAAGACTCAAAAAGAATATAATCAGCTTTTGGTGGACGTAGAGAAGATTCCACAAGATGAAAAGGATAAGCTGCTATGTAACGTGAATGCCATGAGAATGATCAGATTCGCATTGCAATCTGACACTTTTCGTTTAGTCGGTTCATGCACGACGGCTAAAGAAATCTGGGATAGGTTAAAAGAACTGTACTCAACCGATGAGGATCTAGAACACTCGATCCAAACCTTGTTGCTCTCAGAATTTGGAGCTTTCGAACATAAACCTGAAGAGAAACTGATACAGACCTTCGATCGCTTCAATCATCTCCTCAGCAAGATGATCAAGCATGGCATTGAAAGAAAATTGATTGAGCAAAAGGTGACCTTCATGAATGGTTTAAGACCAGAATGGATGGCAGTGGTTTCAACGGTGAAAGCTCATGAACAGTTTAAATCATACTCGCTAGCGAAACTGATGGGTATTCTTAAATCCCATGAAAGCGTGGTAACCAAGGAGGCAAAGGTAGTTTCGGGTGTGGGATCTCTGGCCCTTGTCTCAAAAGGCAAAAGTGTAGCAGAAGAAGAGGAGGATTCAGATATGTCTGAGTGTGACCTTACTGGCGAAGAATATACAATGATGGTCACCAACCCAAAGAAGTTTGCACGAAAGAAGTTCCCTGTCAATAAGAACTGAAACTGGCAAGGAAGTTACAACTCTGAGAAGGTGAAAAAAGAAACGAAGAACACCTCTCAAAAGGATGACGACAAGAAAGAAAGCAAGCTTGTATGAGACTCTGGATTCGACTGCAATTATTGTCATGGCAAGAACCACTTTGCCAAAGATTGCATGTTGAGGAAGATGGCTGAGAAAAGGGATGGTGAAGATGATGAGGCTTATTACATGCGAAAGTTGGAAGAAATAAAGAAAAAGAAGGCAACTAATAGTTCAATGAATGCCTTGATTGTGCAGGAAAATGTGGATGAATATGAGTTCGGTGGTGTTGAAGTCTGGTCAACCGATTCTGAGGATGAAGAAGTAAGAAAACCCACACATGGAAGAGCTTACGTGACGAGAGAGGAAGCTACTAGTTCGGCTGGGAAATGTTTGATGGTTACTGCTGGAAACCAAACAAAGGTGATCATAAGGAGCCGAACCTGACTGAGGACAAGTGTTTTGTAGCCAAGCCCGTGAGTGAGAGGATCAACGACTGTGATCGGCTGATCAAAAAGGTACAATCCATCCTTGAACACTTAAAGTTCCCGTAACAAATTATGAAGAAGAATTAAATGAACTAAAATTTAAATTTTCTAACTTAAGTGGTAGTCTCATGCAAACTCGGTTAGCGAACTCTAACCTAACTGACCAACTCAGCAGGGTGTCTTCGAAGAGTGAGGAGAGAAGGATGTGGATTGAGTTGAAGGAGACGGAGTTAACTAGGGCTAGGGATGAGATTATTTATTTGCAACGAGACAATTTAAAGTTTTTGAAACAACGAAATGTTTTTTGCTTGATTGCTAAACGCTTATATACGAATATTACTCAGTTGCACTTAAATTGTGAAATAGGGAAAAAGATTCATAAGATGATCTTACACTTCCTTGAATTTAAGGAGGATGAGGTCATCGCTGAGTGTGAATCCATAATGTGCTCAGAAGAGACTTCCATCACTTATAAAATCGGACTAGACAAAATAGAGACCTTTATTGACTCTAAGGAACATAAATGTATGCTCAAAAATCTTTTAGATGAAAATGATAGGTTGAAAATTAAGTCCGAGACCATTCAAACATTTGACTCGTCTAACGCCAAATTAATTTCAGAACATAAAATGAATATAGAAAACACGTCTGAATTTGATGAGGAAAGTGAGATGAGCGAAATCTCAGTGGAAGATGTGGTTGATTGCTCTGAATTTTTGAAGAGCGAAACCGAGAATGAAAAACCACTCATATCTGAGAACTCGGTTGAATATGCTCGCCTGTCAAAGGACAAGTCGAAGAAACTCAAAGAGAAAGCAATGGTCTATCAGAAAGTTCAAACAATGCCAAATCAAGTATATGTTGTTAAAGGGGTCACTGAAAAACAAACAGCAGAATTGAAAATCTTGGTCGACACAGACAATGCTGAAGGGTGTGACGATTACTTCTGGTCCGCCCCTATCGATAATGCAGACGAAACTGTCGGCTTATCGGAGCGAACCTCGTGGAGGGTAAGGGGTAGATATGTTGCTGAAACCATCAACAAACCCTCAAGTTTTGATAAACCAAGCTCGAGTGGAACAAAAGCGATACCAGAAGAACCAAAGAAGGCATCCAATGTATCTTCCAAGACAACCGAAGCTCAAAAGGAGAAGCCAAAATCAAGCTTCAATATTCATAAATCTCAAAAGCAGCTGGCTGAACAGAAACGCCAAAGAAATCAGAGATACATGAAGAATCTGAATGAGCGAAAACGGTTTTGGCAGTCTCAAAATCCTAACCACGTTCCTTCCAAGAAAGAGTCAAATGTCAAAGAAAATGAAAAGCCAAACCGAAAGGAAAGTTTTAGTCCAAGCTCCTATTATTCCAAAGCTCATAACCGAACATCCAGTTTCGGTTCCAACACCAGAGCTCAGAACCGAACATCCAGTTTGGGTCACAACGTCAAGGCTAAAAACCGAAAGTCTAGCTTCGGTCCTTCTTGCTGCCAACGAAAGCCGTATTCAGTGAAGGACATCAAAGGAAAGGGAAAGCTTGATTCGAATTCTGACATCAATAATAAGAAAAAGTCAGCTAACCCTAGGACTCAAAAGAATATTCCAAAACCATCTAACAACAAACCATCTGATACACCACAATTTAAACAAGATAAAAACAAAATCAAGGTGTATACCATCAAAAGAAAAGACGAAACCACTCTAATAAAAAGAACTTATTTGGTTGATCTTTCTGTTGCTATTCCTTTTTCTGTAAAAGACTCACCAGGGCCCAAGAGACTTTGGGTTCCTAAATCTGCTTGAATTTGCAGGTTATAAGTGACGAGCAGTTCGATGACGAATGCTACATAGACAGTGGCTGCTCACGTCACATGACAGGAAGGAGGGAAGAGCTGAGGGAGTTTCGGTCCCTTAAGGATGGTGAATGTGTGAAGTATGGAAACAATTCTTATGGAACAATCAAAGGATATGGAATGATAACCAACGGAGAATTCACAATTCGAAAAGTGGCTTACGTGGAAGGATTGCAGCACAACCTCATCAGTGTATCTCAATTGGTTATGAGAACCGGTTTGAAAGTTTCATTCGATGATGAGGGATCAGAAATTATTGAAAAGCAATCCAAAAGAGTTCTGTTGAAGTCTGAATGCAAGGGAGAGATGTATCCTTTAAATCTCAACCCAATTCGAGGAAAACCAGCAATATGCCTGCTGTCAAAGGCGAACTCTGATGAAAGCTGGTTATCGCATCGACGCCTATCGCACCTGAACTTCAAAGAAATTAATAAGTTGGTGCTTGGTGATCATGTTCGAGGCCTTCCTCTTCTCAAGTTTGATAAGGAACACCTGTGTGCAGCGTGTGAGATGGGCAAACAAAGCAGAAAGAGCCATCCTACACGTATCAATACAAAGATTGTTGAAGCTCTTGAACTTGTGCATATTGACTTATGTGGACCTTCGGCTATCGAAAGCATCGGTGGTAGTAAGTTCATTCTTGTCATAGTAGATGATTTTTCACGCTTCACCTGGGTTTTCTTTCTTAAACAAAAATCAGACGCGACTCCCAAGTTGAAGGCGTTTATCAAGCAAATGGAACTGCAGCTGCGAAAGATGGTGAGGAATATTAGAAGCGACAATGGGCTTGAATTCAAGAATAAAGATTTTGAAGATTTTCTGGCTGAAAAGGGGATATCTCACAACTTCTCGGCTCCCTATACACCACAACAGAATGGAATTGTTGAAAGACGAAACCGTTCTTTATGTGAGGCAGCCCGAACCATGCTGAGATTCGCTTCTCTTCCGCTATACTTCTGGGCTGATGCAGTTGCAACTGCATGCTACACTCAAAACCGATCCTTCCTTAACAAACGATTCTCCATCACTCCGTATGAGATTCTGAACAATCGGAAGCCCAACGTTAAGTTTTTCCACGTGTTCGGTTCAAGATGCTTCATTTTCAACTCCAAAGAGAACCGAAACAAGTTCGACGTCAAAGCCGATGAGGGAATTTTTCTTGGTTATTCACTCACTTCAAAGGCATATAGGGTTTTGAATAAACACTCCAAGCGTATTGAAGAAACCTACTATGTAACCTTTGATGACAACTACATGAAGAAAGTTCAAACAAGCAAAAGTACCATGGGGGAAATATTTCCAGAATCAGGACAAATCTCGGTTCCCATTTCCAACTTGTTTGAAGAGTACATAAGGCTATTTGATGAACCATAAAAGGCTATACACTCAGAGGCGAAAACAGCAGACAACAAAATCGACAATCTGAAAAAGATCATCGATGAAGCTGCAAAAGATATGGAAAATGAACCTCCTAAACCGACTGGTGGTCAACCCTCAACTGACCCTCCAAACAACAGCTCAATGTTCAAGGGGGAGGGTTCATCTGTACAAAAAACAACCGATTTTCCTTTCGAGGGGGAGAATCCAACTCTAACCCCAACCCATGATAGTCCAATCGAGGGGGAGAATCCTGAACCTGACATGGGATACACTTCGCCATTTGAGGGGTAGAATGAGAATACTAATGACGAAGGTGATCAATCAGAATTTGAAGAAGAGGTAAATGTTGAGTTGGATCCCGTCTATGACCCTAATTACCCTCCTCTAACGAAATGGACTAAGGATCATCCCAAAACACAAATAATTGGTGAATCATCTGAGCAAGTTCTCACACGTTCTCAATTGAAAGCGAAACAAACTGACTTATTCTCTCATGTTGAATTTTGCATGTTTAATTCGTTTGTCTCGAAAATCAAACCGAAGACGGTTAATGTTGCACTTGATCACGCTGATTGGGTACAAGCAATGCAAGATGAACTCCATGAGTTTGAACGTAATCGAGTTTGGAGGCTGATTCCCACTCCAAAGGATGCTTCTGTGGTCGGCTTAAAATGGGTCTTCAGGAATAAGTTGGATAAAGAGGGCAATGTCATTCGCAATAAGGCTCGGCTGGTGGTGAAGGGATATTGCCAAGAAGAAGGGATAGACTATGAGGAGACATTCGCTCCTGTAGCAAGGTTGGAATCAGTTAGAATCTTTCTGGCATATGCTGCACATAAAAACTTCAAAGTTTTCCAGATGGATGTGAAATGTGCTTTCTTAAATGGAGAACTAGAAGAAACAGTGTATGTTGAGCAACCACCTGGGTTTGTAAACGAGAAATACCCTGATCACTGCTATGTGTTGGATAAAGATATATATGGTCTGAAGCAAGCACCGAGGGCCTGGTATGAAACATTAACTCGCTTTCTTAAAATGTCGAAATTCAAGCAAGGTTCGGTTGATCCAACCTTCTTTCGAAAGAAAGAAGGTGAACATCTAATGATAGTTCAGATTTATGTCGATGACATCATCTTCGACTCCATGAATCCTAGCTTAACGGCTGAATTCAGGAAGTTGATGGAGACTAAATTTGAAATGAGTGCAATGGGTCCAATTAACGTTTTCCTTGGATTGGATATAAGACAGGGACCAGAAGGCATTTTTATCAACCAGGAGGCCTACACGAAGAACTTGCTGGCGAAGTTTGGTATGACGGGAGATTCGAAGGTGAAGGTTCCCATGGCGTTTGGCACAAAGTTAACACCATCTCTGGAAAAACCTGATGTTGACGTAACACTCTATCGTCAAATGACAGGGTTTCTTATGTATCTAACAGCTAGTAGACCAGACATTATGTTCTCTGTTTGTTATTGTGACAGGTTTCAAGCAAATCCAAGAGAACCTTACATGGTGGCAGTGAAAAATATTTTCTGTTATCTGAAGCGAACCTCTTCTTTCGGTCTTTGGTACCCTGCTAGATCTAGTTTCTTTGTTCAAGCCTTTTCTGACGCCGATCTTGGAGGATGCGGTCTGGACCGAAAGAGCACAACTGGAGGATGCCAATTCCTTGATGGTAAACTTGTTAGCTGGCAGTCCAAGAAGCAAACTTGTGTGTCTCTTTCAACAGCCGAAGCTGAGTACATAGCTGCAACATCCTGTACCTCACAAGTAATCTGGATACAAAGCCAACTAAGAGACTACGGACTGAGTATGAAGAAAATACCTCTCTATTGTGATTCTGAAAGCGCGATAAGAATATGTCACAATCCAGTGCAACACTCAAAGACAAAGCATATTGCACTAAGATACCATTTCATCAAGGACCATGTTGAAGATGGAAACGTGGAAGTTCATTTCGTTCGGTCCTCTGATCAACTAGCAAACATCTTCACTAAAGCCTTACCAGAAGCAAGCTTCAATAAAATTTTACAAGGTTTGGGAATGATGGAAGCAGAGTCGGTACCGAACCCTCAAACCGCTCTCTAAAAATTAGACAAACGAAATAGAGCGAACGCTCGGTCTATTTCGGTTCCAGATTTTTCGGGAACCGAAATGAACCGAACGCTCGGTCTATTTCGGCTCCATAATTTTCGGGAACCGAAATGAACCGAACGCTCGGTCTATTTAGGCTCCGGAAATTTAGGGAACCGAAATGAACCGATCGCTCGGCTTATTTCGCTTCATTCCTTTAAGGTTTGATTTCGGCTGTATACTTTGTAAACTCTCTTTTAACTCTTTTTCTTCCTATGTTTTCTCTTTTATCTTTATTCCTAGAGTTTTTAACATTAATTTGGTTTATTCTTGTTTGTTTTTCTGTTTTGATTATTTTTCAGAAAACTTCAAAATTCAAAAATATTATTTCTAGTTTTATTATTTTTCAGAAAACTTCAAAATCCAAAAATATTTTTTTTGTTTTCATTATTTTTCAGAAACTTCAAAAATCCAGAAATATTTTGTTTTTATTATTTTTCAGAAAATTCAAAATTCCAAAAGGTTTTATCTTTTATTTATCTCTTTATTATCTTCTGTTTTTTTTTGTTTGTGTGTGTGGTTTGTTTGTCTTTGTTTATTCTCTTTACTAGGTACCAAGTACATCGTTGCTACATAAATTGAAGCTAGGGCAGGTACGACCATTTTAATTTGAACTAGTTAAATGTCCCTAGAAGCATGCTGCTGCATGTAGACCGAAGCCTCTAAGACTATGAGTAAGGCCTTAATGATTCGATCTATACCTATTGTTTCTTCCCAATCAGGCTGCTAAATTCACTCAAGTCATGAGCTACCTTACTCTTCTCAAATGAGTTAAGAGTTTTCTGCTTTGTCACTTTTATATAGCAGGGGTACTTTCGGTTCCTAAACCACCTCCTCTACATTCTCCATCAACTTTCGTTTCACCAAGGCAACCCTTGAGACTCTCAGATATTACCACTGAGGTTTATGGTTACACAAAATCTGTGTTTATGATCTTAGATGCGTACACCACGTGCTAAGTGAGACCCAAAATCCGACTCCAATAATGAATTGAATATTTATATTCAAGATCTCACTTGTTACCTAACGAAATCTCATTTTATTTTTTGAGTGGTCTTTATGAAATTGTCTAACACCAAGGCATTTCTTCCCAAAAAGATCCAGTTTGGTTTTTGTTTTTGAGATTTTTATAACATCATTAGTCACAACAAATTCTATCCAACCTACTTGTTCAACAGACCACATCGGTCTCACAAGTATTTCATCCAACTTTCGGTCTTATGTTAAGTATCGATGTTCGGTTGAAGATAAGCCACCCTTTAGACCCATTATTTGAAAAGAAGCCTTTCGGTGTTTCTTTACAAACACTCAATCGTATTTTCTCGGGGAACCACACAAGCACTTCAAGTCTCTCTTGACTTTGAAGGAAAAGATTCTTGCCCGGAATCATCTGCTTCATGTCTTATTAAAGACATCACTCACATTCTATACACATTTTGCATTATTTCTTTATTTTTGGCACACTCTTACACGAAAATTCTTTGTGATTTTCCAAAATTCTGGTTGATGTTCCTTATGGCCCATTTAAAGTTTTTTTTGGAGCGAAAGTGGTTATTTTGATATATGAAGCGAAAGTGAATTTGAAAAGACGATATGTGGATAAGATTTTGAATCGCATCATCGGATAACCATTCATATTGGGCGCGTGAATTTGAAACGGTTCCTAAACCCACGCTTGATGACGTCTATCTGGGGAAACCAAGCTGTCAAATCGCGCTTTTTCAGGCGACGTTTCAGTGATCGTATCATCATCACTGAGATTCTTTCTCTCTCCTGGCAACGGTATATAAAGGGTTTATCGCACCTATTGTACCTTCTTACCTTCTTCAAACTCTCTCAAATACAACAGGCGATCTTCCACTGTTCATCTTATTCCTTACATCAACAATGGCGGAATCATCATCTCTTCAAGATCAAACTGCTTCATCGTCATTGCTTGTGATCAAACCTAATCAGAACCTGATCATTCAACTAAACCCCTTTTTGTATGATTCGTACATGCTCCACGTTGTCGAATGTCTCAAGTACTCCCCAATGGTTATCGCTCTTATGCAGGTGGAATCTGTTCCCATGTCTCTGCTGTCACAAGTGTACTCTATTGCGTCTTATGACAAGAACAAGGAGAGGATCTATTTTCAAATCTTCAATCACAAGGCATCCATTTCGAAAACCCGATTCTGCTCCCTGTTAGGGCTTGCCGTCGATGCTTCTGTCATCTCTCCTGATTTCATCACCACAACCCAGTTGTTTATGATGTTTTATGAGATGGGGTATACTGATGTCCTTACAACAGTGACAGGTTTTAAGAAGTCCTGTTTGTCGCAGCAATGGAATGGGTTACTTACTCTTATCAACAAGGGTTTGGCGGAACGGGTAGCTGGGTCAGATGGTACGAGTAAGGGTTTTATGACCATTCTCTATGGTCTCTACAATGGTATTAACCTGGATTATGGCTCTATTATTTGGTCGCAACTGGTGCAAAGTCTCAACTCCACAACGGGACATTCAGAGATTTCCTGTGGTCGTTTCTGGACCATCATCACCCGACGGGCCATTGAGAACTTACAAATTCCAGTTATGAAAGATGCAATCCACTCCTCTGTGGCTACTTTTCATACAAAGAAGATTATCTTCTCAGATGCCACCAAGTTTTCTCACAATGGTTCGATACCTGAAACAATATACAGGTGTGTGTCGAGCGAAAGTCATGTGATGGCTGACTACCGGAAGCTTACTCCCAAGGGCCCAAGAGAACTGACTCCTGAACAGCAGGCTGCCTTAGATGCTGTGGAAAAGCCAGCAAAGGGAGGGAATAGGGCAGATACCAAGAAGGTGGAAACCGAAGGTCCTTCTTCTAAGCCTGTCAAGTCCAAAAAGCGAAAGGCTGAAAAGGCTGATTCTTCGGCTCCAAAGAAAGTCAAGAAAATGGCAAGGAAACCAAAGAGTCCTACCCCTTCAAGCTCAGAACATGATGAGGAGCAATCGGTTAATGAGGAAGAAGAAGTTCAGCATGACGGTTCACCAAGAGGTAATACACCTCCTCGTTCTCCAACTCCTACTGAACAACTCAATGACAAAATTCCAACTCCTCCTCCATCTCCACCAAAGACTACTGTTCCACCACCACCACCAGTTAGTACAATACCTATCTCTACAATTCCTTTACCACCTCCCATTTTTTCACAAGCAACTACCACAACTACTCCTATCTCCACCATTACAACCGAACCTCCAGTAAACGTCAACGTATCTGATACGGGGGGCTAATACTGAAACTGAAACCCCTGTTACATCCAAACCTCTTTCACCCTCACCCTCAACTGATTCTGGTCCTACTCTCGGTGGTGACAATTTTGAGTTTAACTCAACCTATTACAGTCCTTATAGACTTCCCTCTGATGAAGATGAAGAGGCTCCGGTCACCAAACAACAAGTGTAGAGTATCGATGATAAGCTTGATCGATTGCTCGCCTCTTCTTCAAAGTACAATGATGTTGTGCTGAAGGCTTCATGGACACTGCTTTTGAACAGTATACAGGAGCAATTGATAAATCAACGAAGGCGGTTGAAGCATCCACATCTTCATGCCAGAAGGCTACCACCGATGTTGCGGAACTCATTCACAATTCCCAGATCTTTCTTGAATCCCTTAAGCGTCATGCTGATGCGAATGCAGCTAAGGTGAATGCATCGGTTGACTCTCTCTCAAAGTCACTTCAAGGGGAGCAAGCCAAATTCCAGACTGTTCGTTCTGAGATTCAAGCTGAGAACACTTCTCTTCTTAGCTCAGTGAATTCTCGTCTTGAAAAGCTCCATGCTGAGTTAGCAAAGGAGAGAAAATTGATGGATGATCTTGCACGTCAAACCACTACCGTTGAAGTCCAGAATGTTCAACTGGCTCAAGCCGATCGGTAAATTTCTTTGTTGAAAACTGAGCGTGCCGTTTTTCGAAGTTGTGCTGGTGACGTTCTTAATGTGTTGCACAATGTTCTTCATGCTCATGATCCAATTCTTACACTGACAATCCGGAATCACCTGACCTCCAAGCTTCTTCCTGCAATTGAACTTCTACGTGAAATGAAGGGTGTTACGGAGCGATTGATTACTCCGCAACAAGGGGGAGAAGGTGCTCAGGAAACTACTCCTATTGAACCGAAGGTCATTGTCAAAACAGAACCGAAGGGTAATGTAGCTTCGGGTTCTGGTAATCAAGAAAAGAAGAAAGGTCTTGCTGATATACATGATGATAGTGATGAAGATCAAGAAACTATTGTTGATGCCCTGAAACGGAAGAAAAGGGATCAGGAGTTAGATGAAAACCTTCGGGTTGCAAAGGAAGAAGAAGAGAGGGAGCGAAAGAAAAAGGAAGAGCATGATGCCCTAATTTGCAAAAAGGCTTTGTTTCCTCCTTGGACTAGGGAAACGTTGATCAAATAAGTGATAGAGTTTCCAAGCACGTACTGGCTGGAACCTGTAGCTTCGTTTGATTGTGAGAATACGAGGGACTCACAGTTTGATATGCCTATAACACGAAAGGCATTTACTTTTCACTGTTTTGATTCAACAATTCAAGTTCCCTCACCTCACCCTCAAGTTGATCGTGAACTTATTGATTATTATCTCAAGTTCGGTCAGCTGCAATATCTGACTTGGAGTGCACATAAGATTACAACAGTCAAGGTGCTGAAACCTTCGCCTGCAGGGAAATTTGTTAATGTTCATTTCAAGATAACCCGAGGTTCAGACAACTCGGTTTCTATGATTTCCCTGGCAGATCTTCCTAACTTAAATCCTCATGATTGGATCTTATTGTACAACATTTTGCTCACTAATGCGAAGGAGTATGAGCCGATCCTAGATCATCTGAAGAGGATGTTGGCTTCCTATGTCCATGAAGTTGCTACAATGGATCAGGAGATTGCTAGTGTTTTGAAGAAGAAAACCAACTGTGAAGCCAACTGTAAAGTCTGGAGATGTGAACAAGATGCAGTTGGGTCAAATTGATTCTACACATCTCACAGTGATGTTCACAAGAGGAGAAGCTAACAAATTTCTTTTCGCTCTTGTTGATAAGCATATGTTCTCAACGGACTGCTTGGAGCACATAATCAATATTATCCATCGATGCAAGCACAACAATGAGTCAGACAAGAAGAACTTCACTGACATGCTTCGGTGGTATATTACTTTTCATCATACTCTACTGGCCATTATACCGAAGGTGTTCAAGACCATCAAGAAGTCTTCTATAGCTCAACCAAACTGAGCTCTCGGCTCCATTGACGCAAAGGGGGAGATTGTTGGGTATTTTGTGTTGCGTCATGGGCTTTGTTTTTGTATATCTGGATTGGGCCTGTCCATCCGTGATTATTGATTAGGGTTAAGCTATTTATAGTGCATGCATGTATGCCTTAGATACGATCTTCATTATTATTATTATTGCTTTGTAACCCTAAACACCTCTACAGTCGAAGTTCTTAATCGAGCTCTTCTGAGGTGTTAAAGTTTAATCATTCGACATCAGTTAAACCATTCATGTGTTCTTTATTACGTTATTTATTGCTTTTCTGCTTAGAATCAATCGATCCTACTAGAACTTTGTTCTAACATGAACGAAATAGGAATCAACCACCTGTAATTGAGCAAATACATGTTGTAGCAGTAGCACCAAAGCCAATGACAATGGCTGGTGTACAATTGATGATTCAGACAATGTTGGATCGTCAAATGGAAGAAACTAGACGTCTGCTTCAGCAGAATCGTGAAGAACTTTCAATACCGATTGTGCAGCCCGAATTGAGTGAAGGGCAGTCGGATGAAGGAAACTTCAGTGGGGTTGTTGGTCAAGCCAACCCACCAATAATAAGACAAAACAACCAAGAGGGAGGAAATGATGAACTTGGATGCAAGTACAAAGATTTTATGACTTGCAAACCATCGACCTTCACTGGAAAGGAAGATCCAATTGGAGTTATGGATTGGATCTCGGAGATGGAGCTAGCCTTCATGACGTGTGGTTGCAGAGGCAAGTTGCAGACCACGTTCGTAGTACGTCAGTTCAGGGGCGGGCTGTTCGTTGGTGGAACACTCTGGGAAAGACTCTAAGCCCTAATGAGCCACTGTAACTAACTTGGGCAGAGTTCTTGGTGCAATTCAAGCGCAAGTTCTGCTCGGCCCAAAATATGCTAGAGTTGGAGAACAAATTTCTGACATTAAAGAAAGACAACATGTCAGTTGATGAATACACCAATGCCTTTACAGACAAAATGGAGTTTGCTTTGTGCATCGTCCTAGACGAGCTGACAAAATTTGACCGGTACGCAAAGGGACTCCCATAGGAGTACGCAGTACCAGTATGCCAGGCACCTACTCTGGAGGCAGCTATTTGGGCTGCCAAGTCTGTTGAGGATATGATCAAGGGGAGAACCACCAACAAGGTTGAAGTTGTTGAAAAGAGAAAGTTTGAAGGAACTTCAGGTTCCAACAAGAAAAGTAAATTTTCGAAGTCTAATTCGAAGAAATTTGGAGGAGGAGGAAAAGGCGAAGGGAAATTGTGTGAAAAGTGCAAGAAAAAGTACTCTGGGAAGTGTAGTGAGGAGGTGACCTGCTACAAATGTGGAAAAACTGGGCATTATGCCAACGAGTGTCCGTCCAACAAGAGGATGTGCTTTGGATGTAACGAAGAAGGGCATATTTTGAAAGACTGTCCGAAAAAGAAGGAGGCAGCAAAACCCAACATTCCACCAAAACCGAAGGCGAGAGCCTTTCAGATGACACTCGAAGCTGCGAAAGATCAAGCTGATGTCGCTTCAGGTACCTTTCTCATAAACGAATTGCCTGCCCAAATTTTATTTGATTCTGGAGCCAACTACTCCTTTATTTCGCATGAATTTGGTAGAAAACTAGCTTTTCCTATCGATATACTAGAAATTGCTTTATTAGTCGAAGTTGCTAGTGGCAAGTTTGTACCTGTTAGCCATCTTATGAAAAACATCTTCATCGACTTGAATGGGAATAAGTTCCACGAGGAATTATTGCCTATCGAACTAAACGGTTTCGACATCGTGCTGGGAATGGATTGGCTTAGCGCCAATGATGCCGAAATATTGTGCAGGAAGAAGATAGTAAAAGTAAACCCGCCAGGGAAGGAGTCATTTATGGTGTATGGGGACAAACGCAGGGTAAATTCTGGAATCATTTCTCTAATGAAAGCCAGAAAGTGTTTGGTCAAAGGATGTACATCATATTTGGCATTCGTGATTGATGCAAAGAAGGAGAGAAAGGAGATGCAGAGCATTCCTGTGGTGTGTGATTATCCGGAAGTATTTCCCGAAGATCTTCCTGGATTACCGCCTGATCGACAAGTAGAATTCCGTATCGACTTGTTTCCGGGAACCACGCCAATGGCAAAAGCACCGTACCGATTAGCACCAACGGAGATGAAGGAGCTGATGATGCAACTTCAGGAGTTATTTGACAAAGGTTTCATTAGACCTAGTTCATCACCCTGGGGAGCTCCGGTGTTATTCGTAAAGAAAAAGGACGGGAGTATGAGGATGTGCATTGATTACAAAGAGCTGAATAAGGCAACGATAAAGAATAGATATCCATTGCCAAGGATTGATGACCTGTTTGATCAACTTCAAGGTTCAAGTTATTTTTCAAATATCGACCTAAGGTTAGGATATCATCAGCTGAAGGTGAGGCAACAGGATATCGAGAAGACTGCATTCAGAACACGATATGGACACTATGAGTTTTTGGTTATGTCGTTTGGACTAACCAATGCTCCAGCGACATTCATGGATTTAAAGAACAGGGTTTGTAAACCGTTCCTTGATAAATCTGTGATAGTGTTCATAGATGACATTCTGATTTACTCGAAAAGCCAAGAGGAGCATGGTAGACACTTGCGAGAAGTGTTGGAGGTCTTGAGGAAGGAGGAGCTGTATGCCAAGTTCTCCAAATGTGATTTTTTGATTCGAGAAGTCCAATTCTTGGGTCATGTGGTCAACCAAGAAGGGATAATGGTTGATCCAGCAAAGATTGAAGCTGTGATGAAGTGGGAACAACCAAAAAGTCCCACGGAGGTCCGAAGCTTTTTGGGATTAGCTGGATATTACCGAAGGTTTATCCAAGGCTTTTCTTCGATCGCTACTCCACTAACAGCTTTGACCCACAAAGCAACTACTTATACTTGGAGTGATAAGCACAAAGAAGCATTCGAGTTGCTAAAGAAGAAGTTATGTGAAGCACCGATTCTTTCTCTACCCGATGGAGTTGAAGACTTCGCTGTCTATAGCGATGCGTCTGGTGTTGGGTTGGGTTGTATTTTGACCCAAAGAGAAAAGGTGATAGCATATGCGTCTCGACAGCTGAAAGAGCATGAAAAGAACTACCCCACTCATGATCTGGAGTTGGCAGCGGTAGTAGTTGCTCTAAAGATATGGAGGCATTACCTCTATGGCACGAAGTCCAAACTTTTCACTGATCATAAGAGTCTCCAATATCTCTTTAATCAGAAAGAATTGAATATGAGGCAAAGACGCTGGCTAGAGTTACTTAAGGACTACGACTGTGAGATACTTTACCACCCCGGTAAAGCCAATGTTGTTGCCGATGCTCTCAGTCGGAAAGTCAATCTTGAAAGAAAAAGGCCAAGATCGTTGAGAATAGAAGTTGTCTCGACAATTGTGGAGAGTATAAAGAAAGCTCAAGAAGAAGCTTCTGAGAAGAATGACCGAAAGGAAGAACGTTTGGGCAAAACGTTAGTGTTCGGTATAAACAGTCACGGACTGAAGGTATTCCAAGATCGAATTTGGGTGCCTAAGTCAGGAGGAATAAGAGATCTTCTGATGGAAGAAGCTCACAAAACCATGTACTCGATTCATCCCGGTAGCACTAAAATGTATAGGGACCTGAAACCCTATTACTGGTGGCCGACGATGAAGCTTGATGTAGCAAAGTATGTGGCCGAGTGTGTGACCTGTGCGAGATTTAAGGCACAACATCAGAAACCATATGGGAGTTTAGAACCTTTACCTGTACCTATAGGTAAATGGGAAGACATTGCTATGGATTTTGTCACTAAACTGCCCAGAACAAAGAATGGTCACGACATGATTTGGGTGGTCGTGGATCGCTTCACTAAGAGTGCGCATTTCATAGCAGCCAATGAGAAATGGTCTATGGATAAGCTTGCGAATTCTTACGTGAAGGAAATTGTGAGGCTTCACGGTGTTCCCTTAACGATTGTATCGGATCGTGACAGCCGTTTCACCTCAAGGTTTTGGAAAAGTCTACAAGAGGAATTTTGTACTAAGTTGTGTTTGAGTACAACTTACCATCCACAGACTAATGGGTAGAGCGAACGAACGATACAAACACTTGAAGATATGCTTGTTGGATATAGTGTCTAAGTCCATAACTATATTTGGTATGTACTTGACCCGACCCGGCATGGTCCATTTGGGTTGCACTTCACCCGAACAATTTATGGATAATCGTTTGAGAATAGTATAAGTTATGATTTATTAATATATTATAAGTCCTAATATATTAATATAAAATCATATTATTTAATTAGTATTGATCTATAATTAATTTAGAATTAATTTAGAGATCAAAAGTTTGACTAATTAAATATGGGCTCTTGTATTTATATAGTGTGGGCTAATGCTTATTTGGAATGGGCTAGGCTTGCATGGAAAGTCCATGGATACTCCATGGAGCTTTAACCCATGGATCTCATGGAAATGAAAAGACATGGGTATTAGGGTTTACATGGATGTAACCCTAATCCACCACACTATATAAAGGAGGCTTTGGTTCTTGAAATTGTACTAGTTGATGTGAGTAAAGTAAGAGGGCCGATTTCAAGAAAGGTGATTACTATTCTCTCAAAATTCCAAGTTTGTGGTGATTTGTGATTTCCATTTGAGGCATCCACACTATTGGTGCTAGGCTCTAAAACTCCAAGCAATCAACTACAACTACAAGGTAAGTAATTCTACTAGCTTTATTTGATTCAAGTTCCCCATGCCATGCTAGATAGGATAAGAACCTTGGAAAAATAATTATTTGCATGTATCATAGTCAAACATAGATCCAAGGTTTCTAGGGTTGCATGTACACCATAGGAGTGTTAGAATGCTCAAAAATCCATCAATGCTGAGAGCATGTACCCTGGAATTCCAAGGCAACTGGGATGAACATTTGCCTTTGGTAGAATTTTCCTACAATAATAGTTTCCACTCGAGCATTAAGATGACACATTATCAAGCTTTGTACGGACAGAAGTTTTGTATGCCGTCTTGTTGGCTTGAGGCTGGGGAAAAGCAGTTTATGGGACCCGAAATAGTTCATCAGACTGCTGAAAAGCTGAAAATAATTAGGGAGAGAATGTTAGCAGCTCAGGATTGTCAAAAGAGCTATGCTGACAAGAAAAGGCGACTGATGACTTTTGAAGTTGGAGATTCGGTTTTGTTTAAAGTCTCGTCGTGGAAGGGACTTATAAGATTTGGTAAAAGGGGAAAGTTAAGTCCAAGATTTATTGGAACGTTTAAAGTTCTTCAAAGGATTGGGAACCAAGCTTACAAGCTTGAATTACCCGAAGAACTAAATGGAATTCATAATACTTTCCATGTGTGTTATCTGAGGAAATTCACGGGAGAAGTTCCCTACATGATTCCAGTTTCGGAATTGAGAATTGATGAAAATAAGAGGCTAATTGAAGAACCAGAGGCAATCGTTGACCGTAAGACTAAGAAGTTGCGACGCAAGATGGTCGAATTAGTGCTTGTCCGTTGGAAACATACGAATGGGCCGAATCTCACCTAGGAGACGTATAGTGGCATGATGAGTCGCTATCCGCATTTGTTTGTTGATGTGTGATTCCGGGGACGGAATCATCCTAAGGGAGAGAGAATTGTAACGCCCTTGTTTCTAGGCTAGGCATTAATATTGATGTAATAGTCTAGGTTAACCTTTGTAACTCGTTTTGAAATAATAAGAATGTATTATTTGAGTATTATGTGTTTATTGCTTAATTGTGTGATTTAAATGGATTAAGGATAAATATAAGCGATAAATTAAAATATTAGATAAGTCCGATATCTATGAAGAAAGTTGTAGTGGTCGTGGCAAGGTTTCCGAATATATAAAGAATGCCGAAATCCGAGTTATAACGAAGGAGTTATGACCTGTCGAAGTTTCGCGACAGAACTGGTACGACACTGCGTGACGTAAATAGTGAATTTACGATAGAGCGATATTTAGCCTTAGTGATCTAAACAAAAGTCGTAGAATACGTTAAACCGAGAGCGTGCATAAAAAGAACGTCTAAATCTGACTTCGTATAAGGAAGTTATGATATTTTGAAAAATTCGATTTAGCGGTATGCAGCCCAAAGTTCGAATATGAGATCGAGTGATTTCTAGCCGAAACAATCTAAACGAGAATTGAAGATCTCGTCGATAGTAGTGCATCGGTAAAAAGACAGACGAAAACGGACGTCGGATGAAGAAGTTATGAATTTTTAACGGACTTTTCCTGTCCCGGCCTGTTAAAAATATAATAATAAAAATAAAGTCAAAATTAGCAGACGAAGTCTAAATGAAAGTTGTAGAGCATAGTCTCACCTACGCGTGGATATAAAGAACGTCAAAAACGGAGCTCGTATGCGAAAGATATGAATTTTTGAAGTTTAAGAAATGGGAGTACGCCCAGCGTACAGGACTACGCCTAGCGTACTCATGATTCATGGACTGAGTTGGGCCACGTCGCCCTACTCCATCACTTGAGTGCCTCGGGTCCGAATCCGTGACACATCCGGTCTGATCCACTTAGTGCGCCCAGCGTACATGTCGACGAGCCAGTACGCCCAGCGTACTCGATGTACGCCCGACGTACTGCTTGTAGAGGGAGTACGCCCAGCGTACTATGAAGTTACGCCCAGCGTAATCGTAGGGATCAGCCCCTATAAATAGAACTCGAGGGTTGCCGATTTCTTTTGCTAATTTACCATTCTCCACCCCTTTTTCTTTCTTCTACTTTGCGAGAAATGCCCCCGAAGCCCCGATATCATCCCGACACCCGAAGCAAGTCCCGAAGCTCCGAAGTTCCTGAGAAAATTATATTTTCAAGGCGAAAAATCTGTCCGCGTGAAGCCCGGTTTTTGGGAAAACATCCCGGTTTTATTGGAAACGATTGGTTTAAGAGACGAGGTGCTGTCCGATCATCGTTTTATCAGGTGAGTGTGTAGTTGCTTTCTTCTAACACATAGATATGAATTATTCTAAATAAAATACGTGCTATGTGTTTGTATATTATTTGTTTATTTGAAATAATTGTTGAATGAATGATTTGTACAGGTTTTAGGCTGTGTATAAATGTATATATTTTTATCTACTAATATGTTGGGTAGAACATGGGTAGACAATTGGTGTGTGATGAAATAAAATGATGAGAGGCCTCGATGTTATTGTGATCAAGTCATCTAGCGGAGTTTAGATGACGACCACGAACTTTTCTAGACAGTCTAGTGGAACGCTGGCATGCTCGCCACCTGTAGGTGTTAATGACCTTCGGTGTTCATTTGCTATACTCCATCCCCCACATGGTTGCCTTGTTTGACTTATATTGCTGAGGAAACCTCAAAGCATGTGTTGTCGCCCCGATGAAAATCCTTAGGCTAGGTCCCTTGTGATAGTTGTTTTAGGGACGTAAAATGAGGATAACGGGAATGGGTAATCGGGTTATTGTTGGTTGATGAAATTAATATAATTACTTATTGTGGGTTGAAAACCCTATATGCTCACCAGGCTCCCAAGCCTAACCCACTTAGTTTCTTTGTATTACAGGTAGTGGGGCGAGAGCATAAGTTGGAGAACTTGTGAAGATGTTTTTTTGTTTATAGACCTGTAGTTATATATAACTGTGTAAGGTCTATGTTTTATGGTTTATGCTTTTGTGTCTGTATCGGAACACGACATCCCGAGTTTTGATATATAATGAAAATACATTTCTTTAAGAAATGCTTTGATAAACCTTATTTTATTATGTATTGTTTTGGGGACAAATTCCGCAACTCTTTTAAATCAATGGATTTACTCTGAAATTATTTTAAAAGCATAAATGAAACCGGTCTTTTCTGGGCGTGAATTTGGGGATGTCACAGATAGTGTGTTCATTTGTTCAATTAAATGTTTTTGAAAGATTTTTTATAGATGTCGATTTCGTTTTTTTAAATACTTCTATTAATTATATTCTACTTTGTGTTATTGGAAGCACTCCATATGTTTAATTACTATTGAAACGAAAACATTAAAACCACATATGATTATATATATATATATATATATATATATATATATATATATATATATATATATATATAATCATGTGTAGGCTTAATCACATATGATTATATGTATATAATCACATGTGATTATGAATTTAATAACATCTAACTATATAAATATATCATATGTGATTAAACACATATAATCATATTGATTAAATGAACAAGAACAACTATTGAATCAAGAACGCAAAATGAATCTTGTGCTCATAAATCATATGTGATTAAATACATATAATCACATGTGATTAAATACACGAGACCGATTATTGAATCAAAAACACGAAAATAAATATACTCCATATAAATCATATGTGATTAACTATGTATAATCACATGTGATTATATGTATCCAATCACATATGATTTTATCTGTAAAAAAAAAAAAACTTGTCTATGTAAACCATATGTTATTATATACATATAATCTCATGTGATTATATACACGAGAACAACTTTTTAATCAAGGACGCAAAAACAAATCTTGTTCACACAAATCATATGTGATTATATACATATAATCACATGTGATTAAATTCACGGGACCAATTATTGAATCGAAACCGTGAAAATAAATATTGTCCAGATAAATCATATATGATTAAATGCATATTATCACATGTATCCAATCACATATGATTTATGTGAAAAGATTCATTATCGCGTTCTCAATTCAATAATTGTTCTTTGTCAACTCTAATCATATCTGACTAAATACATATAATCACATGTGATTATATGTATCTAATAACATATGATTTATATGGACAAAATATAATATTGTCCATATAAATCATATGTGATTAGATACATATAATCACATGTGATTATATACACGAGAACAACTATTGAATCAATGACACGAAAATAAATCTTGTCCATATAAATCATATATCATTAAATACATACAATCACATGTGATTATATTTATTCAGTCACATATGATTTATGTTGACAAAATTCATTATCGCATTATTGGTTTAATAATTGTTATTTTTCAACGTTAATCATATGTTATTAAATACATCTAATCACATGTGATTGTATGTATCTAATCACATATGATTTATAAGAAAAAAAAAGAATCTTGTCAATATAAATCATATGTGATTATATACACGAGAAAAACTATTGAATCAAAAATGAGAAAACAAATCTTTTTCCACATTAATCATATGTGATTAAATGGTATATAATCAGGTTTGATTAAATACATGAGAAAAATTATTGAATGAAGAACATGAAAATGAATCATGTCTATGATTATATGTATTTAATCACTTGTAATTTATGTGACTAAATACATATAATAAAACATGATTTATGTGATTATATGCATTCAATTACATTTAGTTGCAGATAGTAGGTGGTGGTGGTATGGTGGTGATGGGTGGTGGTGAAGGTGGGTGGGGGTGGTCGTGGTGGTCGTGGTTGTGGGTGGTGGGTGATGGGGGTCGTGGGTGATATTTGATCTATGGTAGTTGTGGGTGATGGGTGGTTGTGGTGTTGATGGGTGTGTGAGGTAGTGTGGTGGTGATCGGTGGTGGTTCCATGTGGTAATGTTGGTAGCGGTGGATGGTGGGTGGTGAAGGTGATAGGTGGTGATGATGTTATTGGGTGGTGGTGAGGATGGTTGTAGTGGTGGTTGGTGGTGATAATGGGTAGTGGTGGGGGTGGTGGTGGTTGGTACCGATGATGGGTGGTGGTGGCGGGTGGTGGAGGTGGGTAATGGTGATGGGTGGGTGGGGGGAGGGGGTGGTCGTGATGGGTGGTGGAGGTGGGTGGTAGAGGTAGGTGGTGGTTGGTGGTGGGGTGGTGGTGGTAGATGGTGGGTGGGGTGGTAGTGATAGGTGGTGGAGGCATTTGATGTTGATTGGTGGTAGGGATAGGTGGGTTATGGTGGTGGCATGTGGTAGTTGGAGGTAGTGGCAAGTAGTGATGGTGATGCTGGGTGGTGGTGGGCAGGTGGTTATGGTGCTGAGTGGAGGGGGTGGTGGTGGTGAGTGGTAGTTGGTGGTATTTTCAGGTGGTGGTGGTGATGGGGGTGGTGTGGGTAGGTGCTGGCGGCGAGTGGTGGTGGTGGTTATGGGTGGTAGCAGGTGGTGGAGATGGGTTGTAGTGGCGGGTGGTGGTGATGAGTAATGGAGGTGGGTGGTGGTGATGGGTGGTGGTGGTTGGTGGTGGTGGTGGCGGGTGGTGGTAGTGGTGGTGATGGGTGGGAGGTGGTGGTGATGGGTGGGTTGTGGGGTGTTAGGTGGTGGTTAGTGGTGGTGGCGGGTGGTGGTGGTAATGGTGGGTAGTGATGGGGATGGTGGTGACGGTTGGTGGTGATGGGTAGGTGGTGGTGGTGTGTGGTAGGGGTGATGGTGGTGGTGGGTCATGGCGGGTGGTGGAGATGGGTGATGGTGTTGGGTGGTGGTAGTGGGTTATAGGTTGTGGTGATGAGTGGTTGGTTGTGGTGGTAGATGGATGGTGGTGGTGGGTGGTGGTGAGTGGTGGTGGGTGGATGGTGGTGGTTAGTGGGTGGTGGTGATGGTGATGGTGATGGGTGGTGGGCGGTGGTGGTGGTGTTGTTGGTTAATGAGTTTATTAATTGTTTTTAATTATTTTTTGATACATATGAATATTATTTTATAATTTTAATTAAAAAAAATTGTATGATCTAAATTTGTTTTCAAATGTTCACGTAATAAAAATGTTTCCGATTGAACGCTCATATATATATATATATATATATATATATATATATATATATATATATATATATATATACATGAAAAAGTTCAATAGAGAACAATTATTAATCAAAGAACCAATCCAAAACGTCGTAATTTAAAGTGATCAACGTCAAAATGAAGGGTTGTAAACTTTTACAATGGACGCACATACACCAGATTATAACAAAACTCACTTCATTTTTTTCGTTTAAAATTTTTTTTAGGCCATGTTTTTTATCGAAAAAAACACGGAGTATACCGTTGTCCATGATTTTTCGTCCACTTTCCAAAGAGATCCATGATGATATATAAAAAACGAACTTTTTTTTTCGAAATAAACTCACTTCATTTTCTTTGTTGAAAAGTTAAGGTCTATTGTTTATAGAAAAATAATAATAAATATATCAAAATTCCTGTTTTTTATACTTTTTATACATAGATTCATATTCGGGGGAAACAAAACTATGTTTCAGTTCAGATTCACATTGTGAACCTGTTCAGATTCATATTGTGAACCTGTTCAGATTCATATTGTGAACCTTCTCAGATTCATAGTGTGCATAATAGTAAGTCAGATTCACAGTGTGGATCTGAACTGATCGAGCTTTTCTACATTGTGAATGTTAAAATTTGAAATATTTACAGTTTAGATTCACAGTGTGAATCTACACTGATCGATGTTTTTTTTTTTTTTTTAACTTTCTCAGATTCATAGTGTGTATAATAGTAAGTCAGATTCACAATGTGAATCTGAACTGATCGAACTTTTTCACATTGTGAATGTTGAAAATTGAAATATTTACAGTTTAGATTCACAGTGTAAATCTACACAGTTCGAGTTTTTTTTTTTTTTTTTTTTTTTTGTCGGTGTTGATGTTTATTAATAGAGTACAAAAAATTAATATTTTTGATATAATTAGTTTTTTTTTATAAAATAAACTTAAATATTGAAAAAAACTAACAAAATGAAGTGAGTTTTTTTCGAAAAAAAAAAAGTTCGTTTTTTATATATATCAATATAAATCTCTATGGAAAGAGGACGAAAAATCGAGAACAACAATATATTCGGTTTTTTTTATTTTTGATTAAAAATGTGACCTAAAAAATTTTTAAATGAAAAAAAGAGGTGGATTTTTTGATAAAGAGGTGATTTTTTGGTATAATCCAGTATGTGTGCGTCCAATATAAAAGTGTACATCCGTTTCGTTGGCCGTTGATCATTATGATTTCCGACACTCATGATTGGTTCATTGGTTCCTTGTTAATTATGGTTCTCTATTGAACCTTACCCTATATATATATATATATATATATATATATATATATATATATATATATATATATATATATATATATATATATATATATATATGTTGGAAAAGATTTTTTAAATCAAAATTTTTTTTAAAAAAAAGCTTGTTAATTAATAAACTCTTGTATTAAGATTTTTTCAATAATTTGATGGCCGTTATATAGTTTCAACCAATTGAAATAGACATTATACAAACAATGCCTAAAAAACGAATTAACTTTTTTTTTTCTTTAGTGAAGATAAATTGAGTTTTTTCTTTAAAGTTTTTTCATTAAAAGTATATACCAAAAATCTTTCCGATTATGGATGCAGTATAATTACGGGGTTTACAAAATAATTAATGCTATTAATTATTTAATTAGTATATCATTTGAAAACAATAAAAGACATCCATAAATCTCGACCAAACATTGTACCTGAAAACTAAATGTAGTTCACAAAAATACTAACATCTTTATTTTGAACCTGGAAACAGTGTATTTCATATCATAAAATACTAACAAAATAAAGGAAACGGTACAATAAATTTGCAGCGTTTGTATACACTTAGGACTACAAAAACAATGTGTGCTCCGAACCCGCCACGTGGATGTTCCCTTGTCTCCGACTCTCAAGTCTCTAACACATTTATTGCACTCCATACTTTTCGTTTACCCCATAACACCCTAAATGGTTTTGGTTCTACAAACAACTCCAACCTTACCACTAAAAAGTACATTATTTTTTTAGAAAACTAACACCAAAATTTATTTTAACTCCAAGCACACACTAAGAAATTACACTAAAATATATTTTAATATTATAAAATATAAAACAATAATTATACAAACCAAAAAGCAATTAAAATAACCATTTTAAAGGAAAAAGTGATTTGGTGTTATGAATAGTGGCCTCTATATATAGAGGCCATATTTCTTCCCATAAAAATAAAGACCACTTTTAGTGGTTGATTGGAGTATTTTTGACCTCTATAACACAAAAATAGAGGTCCATTGGAGATGCTCTAAGACTCGAGGTTATACAGTGGAAAAAATAAAAAGTAGGGGGAAGCTTATCCGTATCTTGGAACACATTACCGAGGGTGTAGGAAGCCGGGTGTGGGAGCCGAGTAAGGGGACGCTTCCCCCGCCCCGCCTCCTCTCTTTTGCTGTGATTGTGCCATTTTTTTCTTTTTCTTTTAATGGTCGGAAATAGAATATATATATATATATATATATATATATATATATATATATATATATATATATATATATATATATATAAACTATGTAATAACCCGTGGAAATTACGGTTAACAAAGAAAAACAAAATTAATAATTAAAAAAATATAATCATTAATCAATGATTTGCAAAAATTTATTAATTTACAAAGTTAAAGTGATAATAGTCTTCCCGATTTTTTAACTAGAGAATTCCTAAATGAGTTATCACCAGCTAAGACAGTTATCACATGATATTACTAATATAAAAAATTTAATTAATAAGGCAGATGTTGAACTGGCCAACTTAGCAAACGAACCATATTCCAGTAAGACAGGAATTAATTTAAGATTGATAGGATTAAGGATCCAACTCAAGAATCTTGAAAACAAACTCATATTACTCTTAAATTAACATTTCCATTTGCAGGATGAATCCCAATCGCGGAAGAGGCCATCCTTCATATAGAGGTGGTTATCATAGAGGTCGGGGAAATCCTACGGCTTCAAGCAGTTCTTATAGAACTGGAAATTCATCACAAACAAATGATCAATCTCTTCCAGTTCCTGGAAGCCCATTATATGAGGAGTTTAAAGCATTTTTGGAATCAAAAAGGGAAAATACTCCCACTCTCGCTCAAATGATCACAGATGGTGAAACCATCAACGATAATTTTGAATATAAGGAATCACCTCATAGAGATAATATTATTATTTTGGAACATAAAGATATAATGCTTTATTTTGAGAATAATGACGATCCATGGTTTTTAATGACCAGATACTTGGATACAGCGACATACGTTGGATATTCTTACAAACAAAGATTATATTATGAAAATATTTTGAAAATAACCGGATCAGTTGAATTTTCTCATTTTACATCCGGAGGTAATACCAGTGTTTACAATTTTAGTAAAGCCATTATCAAAAAGATCATATCACCTGAGGAATGGGGTTTAAGTACCCTCAAGGAAAAAGAATTTTTAATCCCTCCTTCAAAAATACCAATGAAATTTACATATTGGGATTATATTGAAAGCTTTCATAAAGCCTTTTTATATGAAAATCCTCAGAAAAAGCATACTTGGTTTTTTAAAGTATGTGAAAAGGTTTATAATCAAAACAGAGATATACCAAATTGGTTTACTAATTGGTGGATCTCATACGGCCCGAGTATAGATATCCTCCCTGAGGAACCATTCAGGAAATTATATGGGGAATGGTTACTTGTCTCTCCAAGATACCGAGACCAAGTTATACCCTTGAAATCAGAAGGATTGGAAGTAATATCTTCTATGCATTTTTTCATGGAATTTTCTATTCCTTGGATCTGGAAATGGTCCCCATATGTGGATTATACTCCCTCTAAATTTCATTCCCTACAAAGGTCATACTTTACCAAATTTTGGCCTAAAATGCTTCACAAGAATCCAGAAACAAAAACCCTTAATGCTCAGGAAACAATTGATCATATCAATCAACAAATTAAGAAATACCAAGACCAAAAACTCTTTCCGGAAATAGCCTCCTCAACAGAAGTGACCCCCTCAACTCCTCAAAAAGTTAATTTAACTAAAGAGGAAATGATCAAGTCATTCAGATTATATTGTTCTGAATTAAAAGAAAATCTTAAAAGATTTTCAAAACATGATACAGATGAAGGTTCAAATGAAGATATTCAAGACAATATGTCAGTTGATAACCAAAGCCAAGGCCAATCACCATGCTTAGCAGGGGAATCCCAGCCAGATGATGAAGAAGTTCCAGATGGAGAACTCCCAATTGATTGTATAATTGACATGATTGAGGAGTCAATCACGCAAAGAAAGAATCTTTCAAAAAACAAAAAGACATCACCACAATAGACTATAGGTGACAGGTGGATGGACCAAAATAAAAGAAGAATATATTCTTCAAGAATTATTGAAGACAGAGGAAAATACTCGTCAGACATTATTAAAGCCAGAAGAATCAAACAAAAAGTCATTTCTACTTTTCTTAAAGTTGTCTGCCAATGCTAAATGTAATAATTCAGGTTTTGTTTGTTTTTGAGTCCTCCTGATCTATTTAAGGAGCCTCTACCTTATGTTTTAGTAAGGCTGAAAGCCAATTTCCTCTTTCTCTCTTGTAATCCCTCCTCTGTAAAAAATATTTCTGCAATAAAAGTCTGAATTATATTTGGAGAAGCAAAGTTTTATTACGGTACATCAATTTTGGATTCGCCTTTCTGGTCAGTTTACTTTCTTAAACTTAATTTTATTTTCAAGCCTAATGCAAGGCTGACTTGATAATATCACATAGTATTATCATGGAAGCAGTATCATGATCGGCAAATCATAAAAAAAAAAAAAAAAAAAAAAAAAAGAGTCTGGAACGGAAAAAGGCAAAGTCGTGTTTTAGCCCGCTTTTGTGGCCATAAGTGCCGTTTTAGGGCATTTTACTCATTGACTCGCCTATCTCACCCAACTCTTTTTTGCTTTTTATTTTTCAAAATTTTAAAGATTTGAATAAGATCCTGCCTCTTTATGATTAGTTCAAATTGATATGTAAATTGGCTTGAATATCCCAACGATTTTATTTATGTGTAGATATTTGATAAATAACAACCAACTTTGTAAAGTTAATTTATAATAGCAACTAACTTTATAGAACTAATTTATGCTACTTGTTCCATTATTTTTGTCATTTTTTGGAGAGTTGGCTCTTTATAATAAAGAATTTTACGCTAAAAACAACCAACATTGTAAAGTTAATATATAGAGGGTGTTTGGCATTCCTTTTCAACCAACTTTTTATCTTTTAACTTTTTTAAAAAGTATAAAAAAAAAGAAACTCAAAAGTTGTTTGGGAAAGTGAAAAGATCTTTTTAAAACAACTTTTAGAAATGACGAAAAAGTTCGTTGGACAAAAGACGAGAATTCATATACTTTTGAGACATTTTAACCTGAAAAAAGTTAAATTACAATAATGCCCTCACAACTACCCTAATCAATACACACCCCCTTTTACGTATATGTTCTCGTTTTTTTCTTCTCATTCACTATCAGATACACCATTTTTCCTCCCGTCGACGATCCTCCTCCAGCCAACCACCGTTGCTGGCTTGCCTACCTCCTTCTCCATTCAGGTAAGCTTCAGCTCCGATTTACTTTATTTGTTCCGAGATTTTCGATCTGTTCATCTTTTCCCCCCAAATGTATGATTTGGTTATCCCTATTTCCTTCTGTAATGCACCTTATCAGTACTTATGCACCTCAAATCGATAAAATTGATTGTACATGTGTTGTGTGTGTTTGTTAACCTATACTGATTCCCCTAAATCGATATGTAGCTGTGTTGTGGGTTTTTGTTAACAGGCCCTTATAAAATGAATTTTTGTTTCCATTTTTTCCATTTTGATGAAGTAGAATTCATGAAAGATTGATTAGAAATTTGTGAAATTGGTGAAATCAGTTAGAAATGTTAATGAAATTGATGAAATTAGAGAAATTGCATATAACGGTTACATTTTTTTTGGTTTACAGTCTCTTATGTCTGTGAATTGGTGTTACTTTGGTTTGATGTTAGGTTGATATTTATGTTGTATAAATGTTGATACTATGTAATTCACTGATAATGGACGAAAACCACACTAATGTTGTTGATTGTGAAACATCTTTAAAAATGAAAAAACCAAAATTCATATGGGATAATTGTACCTTCATGGTGTTGTCGATTCGTGCTTGATTGAACTAAGAAAATGCCATAGACCTGGTACTCACTTTGATAAGGTTAGGTGGGAGAATTTACAAAAACACATGAAGCATAAAACAGGCTACAGTCTTGAAAAAAAAACAACTAACAAACAAATGGGAGAACATGAAAAAAAATAGTGGAAGCTTTATGACCGCTTAATGAGGCTTGAAATCAGACTCAGTGGGACGAGAAGCCTAATAGAGGCATCACATGAGTCATGGGAGGAGAAAATAAAGGTATGACTTACAATTCTTTTTTTTATTTAAAGTTATGACTTACATTTCTTTTTGATATACATTATCTTTTTTTCTTGCAGGCGAATAAAGAATATGCCAAATTTAGGAACACAGATTTGAGCATATTTGATGAGAAATATGCTCTTTTGTTTCGGGATTCCATTGCCATTGGAGATCAAACTATGACTCCGTTACAATTTCAAAACAATAGCAATCTGAACGAAAAAAATATGGAAGGCAAAGGAAATAGTGATGAAATCAATTTAGATGATAATGAGCCTCTTTTTCCTAGTTTCCATGAAAGTAGTTCAACTAAAAGGAAGAAGAAAAAGTCATTTTCCAACAATCGTTCAACCAAGCGTAAAATATGCCATATAGTCAAAAAGCACACAAACGTTTCCACAAAATAATCATTCCACAACAATAGCAGATTGGATGGCCATTGTCATCAAGTTTCCCAATTTTCGTGAAGGGACCAAAGAATTTTCACAAGCATTGGCTGTCTTCACCAAAAAGCAAAATCATGACGCTTTTATGTTTCCAACCATTGATGAAGCCAAGATTGACTTCCTTAAGTTTATTATGAAATAATGATTTGTCATTTGAAATCATGTCTTATCGTTTTATGTGTTATTCTTTGACATTATGTGGTATCTTTTCACATTATGTGTTTTCCTTTGACATTTGACATTATGTATTCGACATTTTATAATATGCATTATTGTTCGTCGTTATGTAATCAACATTTTTTATTATGTTTTATTGTTTGACATCTTTATATTTGTATTATGTAGGATGGACACACAGATCCATACAAAGGCGCTAATATTCATTATCATATAACGGATTTTCGACGTGGACACACAACTGCTATACGTAAACCTCGTGGACCAAATATCTATGAACGAACTTTTGGAGTGTGGAAAGCTAGGTGGACGTTATTAAGAGACATGCATGTTAATTACAAGCAAAAGAACCAAGTGAGAATTGTGATAGCATCAATGACGATCCATAACTATATTAGAAAGGTTGGTAGGTTTAATGAATCATACAATAGGGCATAATAAGAATCCTACAAGCCCACATGAGATGGTAGTAGTAGTGAAGTTTACGAAGAAGGCCCAGGTACATGTCGCACGAGTGATGACAATTCGTATATGGCAACGATACGAGATATTATTGCAGAAGATTTAATCACATTGCGGACATGAATGTAATATGGCACTATTAATGATCTTCTTTATGAATTATTTACAATTTGTATTTCGCTTTTGTATAAACATAATTTAAATATTATCATGGTCTAATAAAAAAGTTAGAAATATTTTAAAAGAAATTTATATTATATAGTTTCTAAAAAAATGTTTACAAATTTAGAAATTATGTGTAAAAAATTGTTATTGTATAAAATAGTGTAAAGTAGTAAATCATTGAAAATATGTAAGCATGTCGTTTTTAGTCATTTTACAGATAAAAGTGAAGCCAAACACTTTTTTAAAACAACTTTTGGTTTTTGCTCCTTAAAAGTTTACATTTTAAAAAACTACTTTTGGAAAAAATCCTTTTACAAAATAGACTTTTAATGTTAAAAAGGAATCCAAACACCCATAGTATCTTCCTATTAGTTGTTATTTTATACTTAATATTAATTAAGTGTTTAGATAAGTTTAGCACTTCACTTCTTTTTCTTTTTTAATAATTGGAACATTCTAAGTTTTATTATTATGCACCTAACCTTGATCTTGTGTTTCCCTCTCACCAAGTTTTGATTTTTTTATTTTCTATTTTTTAAGAATTTTAAAATGGTATTAAAAAAATTGTACAAATTTGAAACTAAGCATATTACGATTAGAAATGAATCATATGGTTGGTCATATCAACTCTTAGTATGCTTTACTTTCATGTTCAAAATTGTGAGTACCCTTGGCTTTTAAAGTGGCAAGAAAAATACTCTAAGTAAATAAGGCACAAAAGGAGCTTCGCACTACCTTTATTCCATACAAATATATACAGTTGACTCTTGCGAAGTCAAATACCTGATTTATCAACTTCGACACGCTACAAATTATTTATCCAATTTAAAAAAATTACAAACATTTTTTTTTAATTTCAAACTCGTGCTAAACATGTGCGAATTTCAAATTGGCTACACAACATCCATACGTACAATCAAGAAATGGGATTGAGTAGAAGTGTAACATGAAGTGAATGTTGAATCCGAGTGGCAATCACGGGAAGTTGACACATTGACTTCATGATCACGTAACAGTAAGTACCTTCTATATGTAGCATCAATTCTAATAAATACTTACCAGATAGCTGATAAATATATGCATTTGTATGTTTCAGTATTTATTATTTCCTAATATATATCCATATGTTTGATCTCATCTATGCCACATAACTCTCTTGCTTAGGTATTCTTCATCATAAAAGATTTCCGATCAAATCATCTAATTTGAAAAACTAGTGTAATCGGCCTATTACTTGGTTATAGAAATTTCGAAAACACCCTGACCATCTAAAGATAACACTAAGCGGTTAGGTATCCTTTTTCCCACTAGTGCATACAAGAGATGCGCGAGTGTTCTTCAAAACGAATTGCATAGATTTGAGGTTTGTAAGGGGTCTTTTAAGTTTTATAATTCTAGTTTTAAAAACATATGATATCATGGTTATTACATGCATATAATGAACCATTATACCAATTTTCAAAAGAAAATCGATTTTAAAGGTTCTATATAAAAAGTTAGTTTTTATATAATTTGACGCGATTCAATTTTAATAACCGGTATTAAGTTTGAGTGCATTTGAACCTTTCATATCTTTAATAAAAACTTCCTTTTATTACTTATATATTTGGAGTTTGTATAAGTTACAAAAATCACAATTTTGAAACTTATATTTGAGTAATTTAAAATTTGACGTTATTAACATTTTTATAAAACTAGATTTTATTTTAAAACAATAATTTATCCTATGTTCACATTATAAATTTCGAAAACCAAACTTCATGTGATGTTTATTTTGTTCAAAATTATTTTAGCATGTGAAAAACTAATTTATCAACCACACATAATAATTGTATAAAATAAACAACACAAACATGCATAAAAATATATGTGCATAAACATAACCAACTAATGACATTTTTGTGAACCAACACAAAAATGCCAAGTCCATTCCTAAATGCACATTTTAAGGGACCAAAAAATCTTCTTGTGATGTTGTTGTAGACGCTCCCACTTGAGAAAACACATTTTTCTTGCGAAAGATTAGAAACGCTTTTTGAAAGCAATATTTTAGCAACTGTCGCTAAAAGTCCAACATCCCTTAAGAAACATAATTACTGACACTTTTCAGAAACTGTCACTAACTTTCAGCATGCTTTTAAAATCGAAAATTGATATTTCGCCTTCAAAAAATGGCTCCAACTTCATTTATTGTTACATTTTTGTACAAATAAATTATTTCTAACAACTAATGTATTATTTACAAAAATAAATTAAAAAAACTAATCTATTTAATTTATTACATACCATATGAATAAATAAATTATTACAACAATTTTTATAATAAAACAACAAAGACAACAACACAACAAACAAAATGGTCATTAGCTAGTTTATGCACATCATACATATCAACATACACATTAAGCAGCCTTTGTTTTTCTAAGACAACTTTAAATAACAAAGATGCATGAAACTTTTGTCACATAAAAAATAACAATTATAAAGTTGTTATAGAAAATATGTATTAACTTGTTTTTATACAAAATCTAGTTATACATATTCTCTAAAAATTAAGATTTCCAAAAATCAAAAAATCTAACCAAACTTGCACGGTGGCTCAGATATCAATTGTTGAGAAAAAAACTAGTTTCAAAACAAGATTTTAGGCAACGGAAGACTTGATATTTTGAACAACATAAAAGAAGTTTAACCCACCAAGGATCATCTTGCAAGTTGTAGAAAGATTAGACACCAACCAAAGAAGAAGATGAAGAAATAACAACCTTTGTAGATCTTTGGGTTCTCTTGGGAGGCTCGGAAGTTGATGAAGAATGATGAACTTTAGAGACACCAACAATGAATCAAATTGATGTAGATTCTAGTCTAAAACTCTTAACTCTTAAGCTTGAAGTTCATAACCAATATGAACTTCAAGAGAGCATAAAAAAAGCAAGTAATCTTCTAAAGAATGTATAAATGGAGAGAGTAACACATACTACATGCATGACAAGTAATCTTTTAAAGAATGTACAAATGGAGAGAGTATCACACACTACATGCAATTTACGGTTTTGTATCACCAAAGAAGAACCAAAATGAAAGCCTTTGATGCTAGTATTCAAAGTAAGAACAAAGTCCATAAGTCTTTAATCATTTAGCACTTTATCACTTTAGACAAACATGTCCACCATACTTGTAAGACTAGCCATTCTTTTCATTAAGATTATCAAAAAACCATACTCTTCCTTTTGACTCGTATTTTTGAAATTAATAAGGCAAAAAGAAGACAAAGCATTTATACTTTATAAACCAAGTTTATAAAATATAAACTTTAACTTTTTGGTAAAAGACATAAAGAATTTATCTAGTGCAAAATGGTGTGCATGACTTATTAATTCATACCATATGAATTATGTAATATTACTTGCTAATGAAAATTATTATTTCCAAGAAATAGATAATTTCCAATTTAATTATAAGAGTTTATTGAATATTTATTAAAATCAATTTCTAATAAATAATCAGTTTTATCAAGTTATTGTTAGTGTGACCCATTTGTATCATATGTTAATTAACAATATCACTTTAATATGATTCTTAAGCATACAAGATCTTTCAATCTCCCACTTGCGCAAGATTAATATTAAACTGATATAGATAGTGGTGAACATCTAGCAACATTTCACTGCCGCAATCAATATACAACTTTGTTCCATTCTACCAACTCCCAATTCCCAAAAAGCTCCAAGCTACAATTGGTGTATAAGGTAAGTTTATCGGTTATCCCTTTGTCATAGACATCGTGTTGAACATGAGATACGGATTGCCATCAATCTCATTTTGTGTTCAACTTTTGGTAAGGCGCCTTAGTTGTCTAACTCTCAAAATATAATAGGAACAAATCCCATCTTGACTACATAAGCCTTTTGCATACTTCATACCATACCTGGAAATGGCTTTTATAACTGCACGATTAAGGACCAAAGTTTGACCATATCTAAGCACATTACTCACTACACGTAAGTCCAACTATGTATCTCAGGTGTTAAGGATACAAAGATAGTACCTTTTAATCAAGTATAATTCATGATAATGATCCATGAGATGATCTTGATGTGGTCAGTTCAATATCATTTCTCTGACAAGTACCTATGAAACTTCGTTACAACCCATTGCCAACCTTCATCCGGTGAAAGTCAACCAATCTAATTCATATTAGTCTTACTTCATAATTGCTCTCACAATTATAACTGACTATGAACTTTTAGAATAATAAGATTATTCATGGATTAAACATGATAATATAGAACACAACAAGTATTGATGTTATGATCATATCCCAGTATATCAAAACATTTAATAATAGTTGTCACACTGTTCTAATATCCAAATTCTAAATCCAAATCAAAATCCCGTCTCTAGAATAATAAAGTCTTATAGTTGAAGTGTGACTATTCATATTTAGCACAGAAGAAAAGGATTTATTAATGGGTTCGACTAAACCTACTTTGTGTGAATTTTGTGAATACTATCATCGTTATATTTGACTTTATTCTAGCTATAGAAAAATATTATGGAGTATATGACTGGTGTTCTTTCATGACATAGAGTCTCTTAGCTCGATTAAGTATACTCTCGAAGTCACAAAGATTTCTATGTGATCCCTAAATGGCAGAAATCAACATAGTTTTTCAAAGAACTCATTAATCCAATAATATTGGATTTCAACTTATAAAGTAGTGTATTCTTATTTTGTAGTAGATTGTGTCATTTTGTTTTGCTTGGACCTCATTCCAACTAAAATTACTCTTCATCCCACAATGAAGTTATATTGCAATTATAATTTATAATTATCTATTATTTGCTTAGAAATTAGAATCTTATGTAGCTCTTTACATGAAGATTTTATTCTAAACTAATTATCTCATATACATTCTCTTGGTTCTTCTAAAGTACTTTTAGAATGTTCTTATAGTCATCCAGTGACTTAACCATGTATTTAACTAGCATATTATGATATGCTCATAGCATGATCATATATCAGGTTTTATGCATAATATGACATAAATGATGGATTCATTTGCAAAGAAAATCGAATATAAATCATTTCAGCTGGTTTACACCTATGAGCTAGGTTATTTTGAGGCTGGCTCAAACTTAGTGCCTTGTAACAATAACAAGGTTCCTCCAAAGGAATTTTGTATCATGATCTCTTTCAAGATATTGTCAATATATGCAAAGGGATATAAAACTTTTAACATTCATTTTATCCATCTCTATAGATTTTACATTCCAAAAATGTATCTTGTCCTTCCCAAGTCTTCCATTTTAGAACATATTGTGAGTCAATGTGAAAAGGCTATGTCTCACTCATACAAGATTAGGAATGTCACTATGCTCCCACTAGTTCATAGAAAACACACATGTTCTATTCACTTTGATATAAAAGCATACCTTGTGGTTTCATATTAAAATATCGTTTAGTAGATGTCTATTATGAAAAATGGTCTCTCTTGAAATCTATTTGCTATATCTCATATTGAGAATATGAACTTATAGTAAATAATATCCTTGTTGATCTAGGCATAGCTACTTGTGAAAAAGTTTTGATCAAATTCAATGTCATGAGTATGATAAGGACCATAGTCAATGACCTGAGTATGAGAAAATCATTTTATAACAACTCTTGCTTTAAATGTGTATGGTTATCCATGTAATGTATTCTTTCTAGAAGAATCACTTACTCCTTTTAGCCATGCAATAGGTAGGAATTTCAATCAAGACCATACTTGATTATCATACATGGATTACATCTCATTTTCATGACTCTAAGTCATCTATCAGATTCGAGATATGATATAGCATCTTGACATTTGATGGATTTGCCAGAAACCATCAATAAAATCTCAATAATGAGAGATTCCACATTTCTCAAGTCACAGATGATCTCTACCACTAATGTGAACAATATTTGTTTTTTAATAACTATTATTCAATTTTAACAATCCCTTTGTAACAACCAGTTATTTCGGGTCAATAAAAGTCAATGAAAGTCAATAAAAGTCAAATAAAAGTCAATTATTATAACAAAAATCAAATAGTTAAAAATTAATAATAAATTATACCCCACTTTAAGGGTTTTTGGTTTTGGGAATAAAATCCCATGGCTAGACCGAAATCCCATTAGGACCGAAATCCCTCCCTAGACCGAGAACCCTCTTAGCCGAGAACTCCACTTGGACCGAGAACCATGCGAGACCGAGAACCACATGGACCGAAATCAAGATGATCTCGGTTGAGATTTTAGACCGAAATCAAGGGACTTCGGTGGGAGGATAAGCCGAGAACCCAAACCTTATCCGATGGCACACCTTCCAAAGGGATAAATTACATATTTCAATGCATCTATCACATCAATTTTCCTCCATATATAAATAGTAGGCCGAAAACACCATTCATAAATCCTCATTTTACGTCTAAACTCACACCATTTTTGCTCTCAAAAGTTCATAAGAACTTCTTCCAATCTTCAAGCCATCTTCATACAATCTTCAAATATTAATATGCTTGCCTAGCAACCTCATCAAACTTTCCCAGGAAACTCCTTCAAACCTTGTAAGTAACCTTACACAAACTAGTATTATTTAACACTTAATTTGTTATTTTATCTAATTTGCACATGTATTATGTGTTTAAAACAAATTAGGATACGACTAGTTTCGCTTGTTCTAACCTAAAGAACATTCCTATCATTTCGTAAGCCAACCAAGAACACACCCGAGGTGAGTTCATACCCCTACAGTTTTTACGATTTTTCCATGTTTTTAGGGTATAATTATATAAACGAAACATTTATATAAACTATAATAGGTATAGTTTATGGAACATACACACTATTTTACCCTGTTGAGGGCACAAAAAATAATTATTTAAAAGAATAATTATTTTTCACACTATGTAAACACGATGAAGAGGTAATACATTCAAATATTACAAGAAAAAAGGAGTTCACTACACTATATGTAAACCGTTAATATAGGTTTCTGAGACACGTCTTCAAGTACTTACCTAAGTACCAACAAAAGTCCTGTTTTTATAACTAGAGTCTCCTGGAGGAAGAACATGACAATTATGTATAGATCTATACGGGACTAACAATCCCGCACCTAAACTGTTAGATACAGTTAGACCGACAGGTCTGAGGTGACAAATGTCGTACGATTACGACACCTGAAGAACGTCGTAATAGGCCATCAGTAATTAAGTATGGTTATAATAACTCACAATTGGGTATTAACAATACGTTTGGTTTACATACATACCTTCGAATGGTTTTATTTAGATAAAACTACGCTATACTACTATCTATACAATACCGTTTACATTTTTGGTAACATGTATTTAAATAATTACATTCAGATAACTCTACACTACGCTATATTACAGTACAAAATGGCAGTTCCAAGTACATACGTTAAAAGGATTTACACAGATACAATTACAGAATCATTATTTTCCAGTACAATACAGTTTATATCTTTGGAAACATACATTCAAATGACTTTATATATGTATAAAACTACATATTACTATTTTAAGTATGGAAAATACTTGTACATTTCGGTCTTGGAACATTGAACACTATATTACATATAAAAGAAAATATTAGATTTTCTGGAAGAACATACTATCATTTTCAAGGAACAAAGACACATATTTCTCATACAAAATGCTTATGAACTCACCAACTTAATTATTGACTCTCTTTTCAAAACCACTTGTATTCTTAGGAAATCAGTAGACAGGTACCCACTCAGGTTTTGTGAAGATGAAGCTTAGTGTTGTTACATATTATATTTTTGCTATATGTTTTTGGAGTCAAACAAACAATGATTCGAAGTCAATGTAAGTATTAAATTATCAATACAATGCTTGTAATGCTTTGATCTCAGTTATGCAATTGTTATGATACTGTACATGACGTCATCCACCCCCAGACGTTTCCACCATTTATTTGGTTCGAGGGTGTGACAGATTGGTATCAGAGCATTGTTTATAGTGAACTAAGTATATCAAAGCATATAAGATATACAACTATAAATACACTGGGGCTAAAACGCTCTGACTAAAAGTATACTTTTAAAAATATAAAGTATTTTTATAAAAGTATACGTACATGCATACATACCGGAAATAGTATCACAACAAGAACCATATAAAAGTATTTAGATAAGTTGGACGCTGCGGTTGAGCCTAAATAGTTATGTAATCATATCTTGGATAAATATAATCTGATCAACTATATTTATGCGAGATATGACTAACATGTGTTTGGGAATGATCATGGTGAACAACGAGTCCTAAACTTACCAACCCTATGTACCAAGATAACGTTAAGAATCAAACACTAATTTTAAAATACTATAGGAGTATTTTATAACACTATATAACTATACAACTAGACCATTCATGTGTCTTTTTACTGCTATTCTTGCGCAGTCGACATTACTGAATAGTTAAGACACTCTGTTTTGATAATGCTCGATTCATAGCCATTATCAAAGACTTATCATTATTCCACTCTTAAACCTTATGGCAGAAAGACGTCACCACGTAAATCAATCAGGCGTGTCAACAACACATCACTAACTCCACCACCGCCACCACCTCCACAGATGGACACTGCAGTTTTCCAAGCTGCAGTAACAGCAGCTGTGGCAGCCGTCATGGTGCAAATCAGCACGAACGGTACCAGTGGGTCAGGAGGCGGTACCAATAATACTAGCCAAGGAGATAGCCAGGGACACCCGAGGGAATGTTCCTACAAAGACTTCATGAATGGAAAACCCAAGTCTTTTGATGGCACCAGAGGTGTCATTGCTTTAACAAGTTGGTTCGAGAAAACAGAATCGGTGTTCGAAATCTATGCGTCCCCAGAGGGAAGCAAAGTCAAATTCGTAGCATGCAAATTCATAGATAGAGCCCTCTCATGGTGGAACGGTTATGTCAAATCGTTGACTCTCCCAGTAGCCAACGCCATGAGCTGGGAAGACTTGAAAAGTGTGATGCTAGCAGAATATTGCCCGAGGGGTGAAATACAGAACTAGAGGAAGAGCTCTGGAACCTGATGATGAAGGACTCTGACATTGCAGCCTACACTGCCAGATTTAGCGATCTAGCAATACTATGTCCCGGGATGGTCACCCCGGAGAGTAAAAATGTGGAGCGATACATCTGGGGACTATCTCCCCAGATTCAAGGAAACGTGATATCTGCAAACCCACTTACTTTTGATAGTGCCAAGCGCCTGGCACAAACACTTGTGGATCATGGAGTCCGCCAGGGCTTCATGACAGCCATTCCCGAACAACACAAAGAAAGTGGCAACAAAAAGAAGTTTTGGAATAAAAGGAAGGGCCAGTCGTCACAAGGGCCCACAAAGAAGCAACAAATTGTGGCAGTTCACGCTGCTACTGTTCCTGCCACTCTAGCACCCGCCAAACAATATGTTGGAACTCTTCCAAAGTGTAAACAGTGTAACTTCCATCACACCGGGGCGTGGCAAGAAATGCATTGTAAAAATTGCAACAGGAAGGGCACACAGCCCGTTTCTGTAGGACGCCGACCCAACAAACCACCCAAACTACTAATACCGGAGTCAGCCAGGCTTGCTATGGATGTGGTGAAACTGGACATTTCAAAAGGGATTGTCCAAAAGCAAGGGATGACGGAGGTGTGGGCAGAGTTCTAACAATAGGGCATGAGGAGTCCGTGAGTGATGCTACCGTAGGTACCGGTACGTTCCTCCTCAACCATTCATATGCATGCATACTTTTCGATAGTGGTGCAGAGAAAAGTTTCGTGAGCCATAAATTTAAACACTTACTTAAACAAAATCCCCAATCACTAAAAGACACATTCACCATAGCAATGGCAAACGGAAAGGCAGAGAGCACTAACGATATATACATAGGATGTACCCTCACTCTAAACAACTATTCCTTCCAAATCGACCTAATGTCGGTCATAGTAAAAAGTTTCGACATCATCATTGGCATGGATTGGTTAAGTCCTCACCATGCCGATATCATGTGTTATGAAAATGCCATTCGCCTTAATATGCCAAGTAACGAAATCCTCATCATTTATGGTGACAAACCTGGCACAAATCTTCAAATCATTTCCTGCGTCAAGGCTCAAAATTATCTTTGCAAAGAATACTACGCCTTTCTAGCTCACGTGTGGATAAGAAACAATAGGTAAAAGAAATCAAGGATATTCCCGAAGTTTGTAACTTCCCCGACATATTTCCCGAAGATCTCCGAGGAGTACCACCCGAACGCCAAGTCGAGTTTAGAATCGACTTGATTCTCGGAGCTACCCCCGTAGCCAAATCCCCACACCGTTTAGCACCGGCAGAAATGCAGGAATTGTCCGGTCAACTGAACAAACTGCTAAGCAAAGGATTCATCAGACCAAGCTTCTCGCCTTGGGGAGCACCGGTCTTGTTCATGAAAAAGAAGGATGGATCGTTCCGCATGTGCATAGACTACCGGGAACTAAATAAACTCACCATCAAAAACCGATACCCTTTACCTCGAATCGATGACCTCTTCGATCAACTCCAAGGAGCAAGTTACCTCTCAAAAATAGACCTAAGATCAGGATACCATCAGTTGCGAGTCCAGGAGGAAGATATTGTCACACCCCCAAACCAGAACGGCGGAATCGTTCGAGGGCGGATGACTTCATGTAGTATCATAACAGTTGAGTAAATAGTAAAGAAAGCAAACATAACCATCATAAATATAATTTAAAAAGTTACATTGTTGATTATAATACATGTTTCAAAAGAAATTACATTATGATGATATAATAAGTTTGAAATTGACGCCTTAGCATCCCTTCCCCAAAAGCTGTTGTTTACCTGTATTACTGAATCCCTGAGAAATACAAGTAGTTTTGAAAAAGTGTCAACAATTAAGTTGGTGAGTTATAAGCGTTTTGGTATTAGAATTGTATGTCTTTCTGTATAAATAACCGAGTTTGTTTCTAGAAAATCCAATATTTTCCATAAATGTGTAGTAGTTTTAAAAGTCCCAAAACCGAAATGCATAAGTATTTTCCATACCTAAAATAGTGTAAGTAGATTTATATGTGGATATATAATCACTAAGGCGCTTAATAGCCCCGTAAATCAAATATTTTAATACTTCATGTGAGATTTAAAACCGTGCTAATGACCCAGACTGCCTGTAACAACGTTCTTCAGGCGTTGAAATGATATGACGTTTGTCACCCCAGACCTACCGGTCTAACTGTAGCTAACAGTTTAGGTACGGGATTGTCAGTCCCGTATAGATCTATACACAAGTATCACGCTCTCCCTACAAGAGATTATGGTTTATAATACAGGACTTGAAATGTGTATTTAAATGTACGGTGAAGTCAAATGTCTCACATAAGTTAGTATCAATAGATTTACGTATGAAAAGTCCATTTTTCTTGTAAATATAAGTATTTCCTCTTTATAGTGTGTATTGTATGTAAAGTATCATGAATATCTCGTAAACTATACCTATTATAGTTTTTCGAAAGTGTGTTCCATTAAAATGAAAACCTTGGTGTATTACCAACTTTGCATGTAAAGTATAACATTAGTATAATGTTGTTTTACGTGTTTAACATTTATACACAAAATGTAGATAAAACATTAGAGACCGTAAGTAAAGATTTGTATTTTTAACATAAGTTTTTCTTGTTTTGCACTTGTATTTCTCCCCCTAAAATATAGAAAAGATGTGAAATATAGGAGTATAAACTCACCTGGTAGTAGTGACGATTTGATGAAAACGAAACTTTGCTCGGGCAACACTTCGATCGGAAAGTGGTAAATTTCTTGGAAATCTCGGGGCTTCGAACTTCCGTCAGAGCTTGGATATGAAACCGGGATGTCGGGGTAGTCTCGAGAGGGTAGAAGTATGAAATTTGGGAGAGAAAGTAGTGAACTAGCAACTTAAACCCGGAAGCCTCGCACCCTTTATATAGGGCTGGGATGAACGTCAAACGCGGGGCGTTCCTGCGAGGAACGCGGGGCGCTCCCTCGTATGCAGCGCGTTCGGAGCCTTCGTGCGTCATTGCATACGAACTTCAGACTCGATGGGTGATGGGACTGGCTCTAGGGTACGAACGCGGGGCGTTCCCTAGGAACGCAGGGCGTTCCCTTCGGACCAGCCTCGAAGTTTGTGCCCTAATCTTTGAAATTCCGTAACTTTCGCGTACGAGCTCCGTTTTCGACGTTCTTTATATGCACGCGAAGGTGAGAATATACTCTACAACTCTCGTGAAGACTTCGTTGGCTAATTTTGACTTTATTTTTAATATTATATTTTTAATAGGCCGGGACTGGAAAAGTCCGTTAAAAATTCATAACTCTTTCATCCGACGCCCGTTTTCGTCTGTCTTTTCACCGTTGTACTACTATCTTCGAGATCTTCAATTTTCGTTTAGGTTGTGTCGGTTAAATATTGCTCGGTCTTTATTTCGAGTTTTTAGACGTCTACTGCTAATCCGAAACTTAGAAAAATCATAACTTCCTTATACGAAGTCAGATTTGGACGTTCTTTTTATGTATGTTTACGGTTTAATGATATATACAACTTTTTTTTAGATCCCTTAGGCTAAAAAGTATTTTATTGGAATTTCGCATTTTATGCTTAACAGTGTTTCCCCGGTTTTGTTGCGGATTTTTCGATTGGTCATAACTTCTTCGTTATAACTCAGATTTTAGTGTTATTTATATTTCTGAAAACCTTGTTACGATATCTACCACTTGGTACATCCCAATTGAGATTTTTGAACATTTCATTTTTGACACTATTTTTATTATATCAAAAATAGATTACAATACTTGACTTAGGTCATTACATTGATTTAAAATACCGGGTTGTTACATCATCCCCCCGTTAGAGGGAATTTCATCCCGAAAGTTATTCTAAGATAAGTATTTATGGACTAGGGAAAAGATGCGGGTACTTTTGTTTCATCTGGTCTTCACGCTCCCAGGTGTATTCAAGTCCTCGCTTGGCATTCCAGCGGACCTTCACAATGGGTATGCGACTTTGTTTTGTTCTTTTAATTTCCCTATCCATGATTTCTACTGGCTCTTCTACGAAATGGAGACTCTCGTTGATTTCAATTTCGTCCAGAGGGACGACGAGGGTCTTATCGGACAAACACTTCTTTAAGTTTGACACATGAAAGGTAGGATGTACGTTATTGAGTTCCTGCGGTAATCGAAGCTTGTATGCTACCGGGCCGATCCTGGCAAGGATCTCGAATGGTCCGATATACCTTGGATTTAGTTTCCCACGTTTTCCAAAACGTATTAATCTCTTCCAGGGCGAGACCTTCAATAGTACCCGGTCCCCAACCTGAAATTCCAAGGGCTTCCGTCTTTTGTCCGCATAACTCTTTTGTCTGTCTCTTGAAGCTTTTAGTCGTTCCCGGATTTGGACAATCATCTCGGTTGTTTCTCTTACGATTTTCGGGCCTGTGAGAGTGCTGTCAGGTACTTGTCCTCTAGCTAGTTGTGTGTCACCCACTTCAACCCATCACAGAGGTGATCCGCACTTGCGGCCATAGAGGGCTTCGAATGGAGCAACCTTGATGCTAGTGTGATAGCTATTGTTGTACGAGAACTCGACTAGTGGTAAATGGGTATCCCATGCCTTACAAAAATCGATCACACAAGCTCTTAGCATATCTTCCAAAGTTTGAATGGTCCTCTCACTCTGACCGTCGGTTTGTGGATGGTAAGCGGTACTCATGTCTAGTCTCTTTTGGGTTTTGAGCATTCTAACACTCCTAAGTGTACATGCAACCCTAAATACCTTGGATCTATGTTTTCTCTATTATACATGCAAATATGAATATTCCAAGGTATTACCCTATCTAGCATACAATCTTTGATACTTGTGTAATAAAACAAGTTAGAAGACATACCTTTTTATGTAGCTTGATTCCTTGATGCTTAAGAGCCTAGTGCCCTAAGTGTGACACCTCAAATGGTTCACACAACATCATCAACACTTGGAATAACCATGAAAAGAAGACACTCATGCTCAAATCGGCTAGCCCTCCTCTATCTATCACTAGTGCCTATTTCTTGAGCTAAAGGGGTCCTTATATAGTGTGCACATTAGGGTTACACCATGTAACTCATGACTTTACCCATTCCTTATGCTCCATGGGTTTTAACCTCCACGGAGTATCCATGGATCACCACATGGGTTAAACCCAACATAAGGAATCATGGATCATAAGCCCACATATATAAGAATGAATGATTTACACAATCAATCCCCATATATTTAATTAGTCCCCTTTTGATCACTAAATTAAGTCCAAATTAATTCTTGATCAATACTAATTAAATAACATGATTTCATATTAATGTATTAGAACTTATAATATATTAATATGTCACAAATGTCCTCTTCTCATAAAACGATCTATCCAAATGTTCCGATGCCATGCAACCCAAATGGACCATGCCGGGTCGGGTCAAGTACATACCAAATATAGTTATGGACTTAGACACTAATCCAACAGTCTCCCACTTGGATAAGTCTAAAACTATTATTGAGTATGACTTCAAGAACCGACTGGCAATCGTAGCTCTTTAAGCCGCTGTCGAACTCTGACGTTGTAACTGAACTCTGATCTCGTCAATGACTCGTCCATTAGATAAGGGATCATATATTCCTCCATTATAGATATCATATGGACTGAGACATGGATTATAAATCATTCTCTCTATCCATTTATTGTTTCCCGATTTCCGATTTATGACGACTGACTAATTGAACAGATCAAATCAGTCCAGGCCCGACCGAGCACTTACATTTGTCATCACTAAATCATCGAGGGGCCCACAAATATCTCTTTTATCCTGAAGGTAAAAGGAATGGATAAACTTCGACTCATATGGCTTGTTCTACTACTTGTTGAATCATACACAAAAGCACGTTTTATAACATCGAGTTACCAATGCGTTTTCGCGCAATCAATGTACAACCAACTCATAGTAACAACTCATATCTCTAGGTTTAAAGAATATAAGATATTATCGTCTCATGATCACTCGTGATAAAATCCATGAAGTGATTCAAATGAGCGCGGGTTGAATCCAATACTCAGAACTTATGAGCACTCATGAGTGTTGTAGTACCTCTTTGATATGTCCAACATCTTAGACATCTACAAGCCAACTCATGACAGTCTTGATTCATATCTACTTCCAACATATGACCGACTGTGGATGGTTTGAATAACTTAGTCATTCAGGAAGAACGACCTAGTTATTCTGGAAGTCATAACATGCAACGTGAAACACAAGAATAACCGAATCCAATATGGTCTCAGAACTTATGAATATAAATAAAACACCTTTTATTTATCACCATATTGATTACCCATTATTCATTGTATATTGTTTCAACTATCAACGTTATACTTGAATTAAAACAATAGTTCTCCCATGCTCCAAGCATGTACACTATGTTTTTCTAAACACTAGTCATGCCATACACCAAGTATGCACACTATGTTTGTCTAAACATTAGTTATGCCATACATCAAGTATGCACACTAAGTTTGTCTATGATCTTTACTCTGTGACATAGATCGATTGAACATAATTCCAATGAATCTCATTTCACAATCCCAATTCCTTACCGCAAATGCAAGAATTCCAAATCCTGCCGTTTACCAAAATCTGTTAGATTATAAACTTATATGCATTGATCCTCTTGTAATGATTATGCACAAAGTCACAAAGACTTGTCAACAGACATTACAGCGTATTCCAATGGAGATCAACTCCATGGAAATATCCTTCTTGCATTAATTTTTTCTAATCTTACACGGATTGAATAATTTCCACCTGTGGAAACATTTCCATATTCCCATTTTGACTATCACTTCTGAACAAGAGTTGCCTCTTTTCAGAATATGTCAATATGGTCCTTCCAGAGATACTATACTTCCAACTGTCCCTGAGCAACCAATCTTTGGTAAACCTTAGATTGTCCTCGACAATTGCTTAATCATTTTAGTCGTATCCAATTCTAGACTTTTCCCTTCTTAATGCCTTGAGCATTTTGAAAATTTAGAACGGATGAATATTATAGCACATGCAATCGATCCTATATCCGATGCATATGGGATACGATTCATGATGTCTCACATAAAGACATGATACTAGACCAGTCCTTTTCTATAATATTTTTGTATCTATTTGCCAAGTTTTCATAATTCAGATTATGAAAAGGGATGCCATAATCATAATCGAATTTTAGAATGCAAATAATGGGCCTATATATAGAATTTCCTTATGTTGAGTCATTCCAAAACAAAATTCATATATACCCTTGACTAAAGATGATTAAAACCTCAATCTAAGCTTTTAGAATTGAAATGAAGTATAATTTCCTCTCCCTTAATTATAGCAAAACAACTTTTCAACCCCTGCAACTTCCGGAATTGAAACTTTTTGTTTTCTATAATTAACATTGCTAACTTGCAATACTTGTCATAATTATCATGCTCCCACTAACATGATGATTATTAGCATAATACTTATGCTCCCACTAGCTTTGACATGATCCAGAAATTAGCTGGACTTCTAGAAATCAATACTTTATTGACTTTCTTACCAAAGTTCAGATTTCTGATACGAGATTGCTTTGATACGACTTTATCTTAGATAGCTCACAGGTGTGTCTAAACAATTTCAGAACTATGAAAAGGGATGCCGTAATCATAGTCTCAATTGTTTAGACCTTTGCCATTTCTCACAAGTCCATGTTAGTGTGCCGGTTAACCACGCAAGCTCCACTAACGACTTTGAGAATGCAAATATCACAATTGCTATCTTACTTAAAATCTACTTGGTGGAAGTGTTTCCTCACCATCATTTTCATGAATCGGAGAGAAACCTTATGACCCTTAGATTTTATGGTGTATGTGTTCCTTTCCATGTGAATTTGTCAAAACCATAATCACAAGACAAGGATAATGACAAATCCAAACTCATATGAACTGAACTCAATCTTAATTTCTTGCCACCTGGCAGCACAAGGGCCTGCCATTGCTTCCAAGTTGTTATGCAATCAATTGAGAACTCTCAGAACTCATATGCAAAGCCAACTTTCACTGGAATTGGCATAGAAATAGGAATATGTCAACACGATAGGTTATAAACCTTAAGTCGTGTGCTAGTGATAGACGACAGGTTTTACTCTTGATTAGATCTTGAACCTTTTCAGGATCTTTAAGACTCCCACTGTCTTCTTGAAATATAATACTCACTTGTCAAATATTCAAGAGATAGTATAGATTCTTTATCAAGACAAACATTTTACACAATTGGCATAAGTTGGTCTTTGTTTTATCCAAAACATCACAACTTACCAATTTCAAATGTACAAGAGTAGGACACTTTTACTCTTACATTTGACAAGTGTTATAAACCTTTCTTTAAGATATGTCACTCATCTTACAGTCTTGGAGTATGACTCTAAGACTTGTTTTGGAACGAAGTATGACTCATCTTCTTGATTTAACCATTCCAACAATTCAAGATTCCTCTTCTTAGTCATAAGAATGCGCTAAGATGTCCTTAGAGGACTAATTGTGACATGATTTCTAAATCATTAAGATGATCACAAAACATGATACTAAAGTACTCTCCCATCTTTTCAGATTTGAGAAACTTTTATCCTTCTTCCTAATTTGATTCTTCTCATTCGTTCTGCCATACATCGAAAATTTTCCAATGTTTCAGAATTATACTTAAACTAGTAAGTATAACCATATTTACTAAACTTTAGTAAATCATGACGAATAGTCTTATCGATCTTTTGTGGTGGACATGATCAGTGCACCAGAATGTGTACTCGATCCCTTAGTCCTTCACTTGACTCACATATACATGTGAACAAGGAATTAATCTTAATTTTCCAAAGATGAAAATTCTCATTCATCATACTATACAACTTGCATGATTTCCAAGTTTCTATCCAACTGAAACCTTGGGTGATGAGAATCTTTCCTTATTTGGTAAATTATGACACTACCACAAACGAAAGAATCAAGTCCATTTTTCCAATATTGCTATCAATGGAATCATATAAACAACCATTTTTCACAAATGCCACTATAAGGATAAAATAAATATAAAAATAAAACCTTTTTATTTTATTTCAAAACTTTGTGGAAAAAAAACTTATCGTTTCAGTGCAAATGCATATGAAAAACTTGTTGTTATTTATTCCTAAGAAATTTACCATAACTCCTAAGCAACAGCTAAAAAATTCTGATCACCGAACCATGCGATCGAAATCCATCTTCGCGATCAGAATTAGCATATACTTCCTTTAAGTTTCTTCACTTTTGTTTGATTCTTAAAACAACAACATGTGACCCAGTCACATCATGTAATGAGAATCTCAAAATAGAAACTTAACAGAGTTAGATAGTGGACTTCACCTGAAGTAGAATCAAACATCTTGACTTGATCAACCCTATGATCCTTCAGGTAAATAGGCAGTTTTGTAACCAATGCCCCTTCCTTTGGCGATATAAACATATGGACTCTATGGAAATGGTACACGGAACTATCACAGACTTAGACTTTCTCTTTACCATTTGGTTAACCGAGTTGACTATGGCCGATCCCTTTCCATTGGGAAGAGAAAGTTTTTTCTGGATATCCAATGTTACCATTGTCAATGTCCATTTAAGGTTTGGGAAGTTGATCTTCTTAATCAAACTTGCTTTACTAGTCCTCCAAATAATTGCTGATTCAGCAGCACCAAGCAAATAGATAAGATCATTTAAGGGTCATGTCATAGTCTGTTTCATAGTAGTCCCAAAGGAACTCACCATGTGACTTAGAAAGTGATTGAACATCCAACTTTCTTAAGACTTTGACACCCAACTCTCTCGGCTTGTCAATATGTGACTTCATCTCCAAGATGCGATCACACATAGACCTTGCTTGCCAATAGGGCTTGAGTGACCTTGAACTTGTGGGTTAGGGAGAATAATTGGAGGAGGTGGAGGAAGTAAAGTTCCAAGAGATTTGGGAAGATCACAGATGTCTGAACTAGACATCTTTTGGGAGATATTCAAGAAAGTTGATTCAAGGTCCTTAATATAACACCCAATATGAAATATTAAGGCTAGAACCCAACAAAATATTTTATAACTTGGAAGAGGGATGCCGTAATCCAAGTTATAGAATATTTGAAGGTAGGTGAATGAAGATTCACCAATTTCCACCATGAAAAACGTAATAATTTATTAGGTTTTTATTGGATTTGAAACTCCTAGATCTTTTGAGATTCATTGAACTTTTCAATGGCATGTTTCAATCTCGAGTGTGTCCTTCAGGTTTTGTGACTGGGATGCCGAGGATCACAAAACAAGGTGTGAAGTAACCATGCAAATATACTTGGTACCCTTAGTATTTACCCCCTAAGCAATGTGCCGGTTAACCACACGCGCTCCACCGATACTATGATAAACATTAAGTTACCCTTTGCCTACCTTGTTAAGTCAAGCTAGTGTGCCGGTTAACCACACGCGCTCCGCTAACCGACTTAAGCAAAGTGCAAAGTGTAATTTTATGGGTTAGCACCTTACTCACATTTTCCTAAGTAACTAAGATTGGGAATTTATAAGTGTTTAGTTACTTAGTATTTATCGTTAATACTTTTAATGAAGGGAGAATTATAGTCCTTGTCCTACCCGTTTGGCTAACGACCCTCGACCAGTCAAGGAAGCGGTGGGTGAGAGTGGACACCCATTAAACTGCCATTTTATAGGCAGTAACCTTATACCCCCCTTATAGACCGGCTTCGTGAATGAGGCCTACTAACGGTAAGACTAACTTGCTCTTATACATATATATATATATATATATATATATATATATATATATTATTAACTTATAATATTATAAAGTATAAGGGTTGAATTTTAACTTTTAAAATCCTAAGGGCTTAATTTGGAATTAAAGTATTCATGAAACAAAACTTTTCAAATTCCAAAAGTTGAGGGCAAGTTTTGAACTATTCAAAAACTTTTCAATTCCATAACTTATGTGTTTAAAGTAGTTTTAATTCAACAAAATCTTCAAGTTCCATAACTTGAGGACAAGTTATGGAAGACTTTAAACCATTAAAGAATGTGACTTTTCTTTATTCATAACCTATGGAAATATTTATGAGTTTTATGAATCTTAATTGTGACTTTTCATCTAACTTGAGGACAAGTTACAAAACACATTTTAGAATCAACTCTTAGGTTAATTTGGATTGAAAACAACAATTTCACATAACATTCCTATTAATCTAAGCAACTCATAAGAACAAGATAATTCATTCAAACTTTTTCATGTAATTAGACTAACCATTAAACTAATACAAAACATGAATCTATTGACAATTATCTTTGAAATTGGATTAGAATGAACATTACCACATCAAAAACAGGTTTATAGGTTCAAAAACAGCTTATGGTAATGTTCCTAGTCCATTTCTTGCCAAAAAAACTCGAAGATATGCTGTCAGGGGGTCCAACTCGTCGAGTGCATGAACCAACTCGTCGAGTTGGATCGTTGTGCACACTTTTAAGCCTTGGACTCGTCGAGTCCCTTTATGGACTCGGCGAGTCTGCTGTTCAGACAGCAAAAACTTCGATTTTTTTAGCAATTTTAGCAAGTATAACAAGAAAACAAGCCTAGTCTCTGATACCACTATTGGGTTTTGAGCATTCTAACACTCCTAAGTGTATATGCAACCCTAAATACCTTGGATCAATGTTTTCTCTATTATACATGAAATATGAATATTCCAAGGTATTACCCTATCTAGCATACAATCTTTGATACTTGGGTAATAAAACAAGTTAGAATACATACCTTTTTATGTAGCTTGATTCCTTGATGCTTAAGAGCCTAGTGCCCCAAGTGTGACACCTCAAATGGTTCACACAACATCATCAACACTTGGAATAACCATGAAAAGAAGACACTCATGCTCAAATCGGCTAGCCCTCCTCTATCTATCACTAATGCCTATTTCTTGAGCTAAAGGGGTCCTTATATAGTGTGCACATTAGGGTTACACCATGTAACTCATGACTTTACCCATTCCTAATGCTCCATGGGTTTTAACCTCCATGGAGTATCCATGGATCACCACATGGGTTAAACCCAACATAAGGAATCATGGATCATAAGCCCATATATATAAGAATGAAGGATTTACACAATCAATCCCCATATATTTAATTAGTCTCCTTTTGATCACTAAATTAAGTCCAAATTAATTCTTGATCAATACTAATTAAATAGCATGATTTCATATTAATATATTAGAACTTATAAAATATTAATATGTCATAAATGTCCTCTTCTCATAAAACGGTCTATCCAAATGTTCTGATGCCATGCAACCCAAATGGACCATGTCGGGTCGGGTCAAGTACATACCAAATATAGTTATGGACTTAGACACTAATCCAACAGTCTCGTCCCTAGAGATTTTTGTAGTGACTGCCAGAACCGTGAGGTGAATCTACTATCTATGTCGGAGATAATGGATATTGGTACACCATGTGTAAGGTCCTAGAAATAGGATCTTAACTAGTGATCAAGCAATCTAACAATCAAACAAGAAGAGAATTGAGTAGAAGAATGATGAATCAAAGCTTGCACACTTTTGTATTAAGGAAACGTCTGGTACAACTCTGACTGGCCGCAAACTGCTATGAATCAACAACTACTAACTGACACAGACTGGTCCTATATATAGGAAGGAAGACCTGACCGTAAACTAGTCATGGCCATAAACAGGGTCATAGTCGTAAACATGTTTACGGCCGTAAACATACCAAAATACTTCTATTACAATACTAAATGACCTATACATCCAAAGCCTAGCCCAAACCATAACATGGACCCTTCAATCTCCCCCTTGGTTTGGGGCTAACTGTAACTCAGTCTCTCTCAATTACAAGAACATCGGACCCTCCCATTGCCCCTTGCCACATCCCCTTAGCAATAATCTCGGCAACCATTGATGTGTACTCTTTCGCAGCAGGCTCGAAAATATCTTCAGCAACCTTGATCTGATGTAGGGCCAGATGATGAATATCCCACTTCCCAAATTGAAGTAGGTCTTGTTTATCGTACAAGCGAAAACAGCCATCTTCGAACTTGATGACAGCAGACGCAGTAGTTTCATCATAGACCCAGTAATGCATGTTTGCGAGAGATCCATCACTGAAGGTCTGCAGCACTGGAACTTGTCTGACTTGATTTGTTGGCGGCCACATGACAGTCTGAAAGGGCTTGTTGGTCTTGGGATCCAACACTTTAGGGAAGCTTTTGATGAAAGACTCAGCAGTCTTCATGCCAGGGAATCCCTTCTTTACTTGATCCTCCAAGAATAGCTTGAAATGCGAAGCCTTTGGATCACCTGATGGATTTGAAAAAGGAGCACTGCATAATTCTGAGAGATCAACTCTTCTCCATGAATGAAAATCATGGAAATCTTTGTAGTACTCCACATTTTTGCTTTTGCGCTTTACGATCCACATGTTGAGCCCGTCATGGAAGCCCCATGACATAATTCCTGTCTGTCACCATACTTGTGACCAAATTTCTTTTGTTCAAGATCAGTGACGGTGATAGTGGGTTTATTTCCAGGAGCATTTTGATCAGAAGATTTCTTGAAGAGAAGTTGCTTTTTCTTGTCAGAAGCTGCAAATTTGGCATGTTTGAGTGCAACAACACTTGGTGCTTGAGCTGGTTCCTTATCGAATCGATCGACAATCATAGTTCTTCTTTAAGCAGGCGGGTTAACAGGGGGGTCTTCAACTTGTTGAGAAGAAGGCTGGCCAGCATTGCGATGTCGAACAGATGAATTGAACTTGTCGCCAAGTTCCTCTGTCAGCTTCTCCTTCAACCCAAAGTAACCTACAGTCAACTTTCCCATGTGAGTTTGCAGATCAGAAATTTGTTGAGTTTTTAAAGTTTTATCCGCCTCAAGATCTGCAACCTGAATTTTGAGTTGGGCCTTTTCATCTTCAAGATCAGCCACCCGGATATCATGCTCAATATTTTTCTGATTGAGCACATTGATTTCCTTTTGAAGTCCAGTTATGGTGGGATCATCCTCTTTTGAGTGGCCTTCCTCAATAAATAGTCCCTTAGCTCACGAGGAAGGCACTGAGCTTTGTTCATGGGCTAAATGCAGAGCAAGTTTCTCAGAGGCAATGTCGTGATAAGGCCTAAGAGGAGAGGATCCTGAAGGAACAGACGAACCACCAGCTTCATAAAATGTGCTTGGACCTTCATTGGATGGAATAGGTGAAGTAGCAACAGAAGTAGTAATTGGTGGAGTTGACAGGCCATGAGATAGATAAGGCACGAATACACCTGGTCTAGGATCAAGTCTTCTCCTCTTCAATGAAGGCGAGGAGGTCTGAGTTGTCAGAGGTTCACTTACAACTGGCTCAATGGTAGGAATGACATTCTCAGAGGGAGGAATCTCCGAAGATGTATCCATATGAGTTGAGGTTTCAGCCAGTTGAGTTAGAGAGGGAGGCGTAGCTTCAAGAACGTCTTCTGAATCCCTTATCTCCGTTGCTGTATGAGCAACATCATGGATAGTGTCAAAGAAAGAGTCAAGATCCTCATTTGACAAAAGGTTTGCATGTACTCCGAGATTCAAAGGAATATCATCTTTGTCATAGCCCGAAAGATCCAAGTCTTCAAATGAATCATTTTCATCAGTCTCTGTCGCATCCTCAGAAGTTCCCTTGTTAAAATCACTCTCAACATTTACAGAGTGTAGATCATGTTCTTCAGCTACCATAGCAGCAGGAGTAGCATCATCATCTTCGTGATCAAAAACTGGAATGACATCGTCTTCAGAAAAAATGTCATCTTCAGAGGTCACTCGATCAGAAGAAACATGAGACTCAGATGCCTCACTTGAATCGTCAAACAAGCCAAACTTCACCAAGGGGAACTTTCCTTGGAAAGTTATTTTTCCCTTTCTGTTTTGCTTTATTCATCCGACGGTGTGTGGCCCTAAAGACTTCATGTCAAGAATTTCTCCATCCTTAGCCATTTCTGGAAATTGTTCATCAATGAATACTTGAATGAACCTAGGGTACAAAAAGAACTTATCCCTAGTTTTTCCTTTGATGTTGGTAATCAGTTCTTCGAGAATGAACATCGAGAAGTTGAAATTCAGTCCCGCAGCCAGAGCGATGATGGCACCAATGTTTCTTAGAGATATCTCATCTGCGCCAGATTTTCTTCCGGAAATGCAGCTCACGAAGACATGAGCTAAAAATCTCCAGAACGGTGGCAGTAACTTCTTTATGGTTGGAGGGAAGATACCTTCATATCCCATTTTGGCAAGAAACTCTTCAACATGGGAAATCTCGATCTCAGAGGAGGAGGTTGATTGATCGTCAATTTTGAGCGTACTTCTGATGAACTGCTCATTGATGATGATTTGGCAGTTGTTGACAGAAGCCTCAACACAAACTGCTCCATCACTTCCTTTCTTCACCGATGCAGACTTCCAGAAATCGTTAATCAATCCTTGATAAATGTTTGGATTGACAGTCAACGCCGTAGACAAGCAACACTCTCGCAATCCATGCATCATAGACTTGAATTCTCCGTGAGCAGCCAGAGGATCAGCCAGGATGATAGCCAGGTTGTGACTGTCAGCAAACTTGAGCTCTGCCATTTGAATCTGCAATCAAACAAGCCAAATGAGAAAACAACATATTCAAACATTTAAAATTTGGTTGTAAACAGCCTTGGCCATGAACTACCTTGGCCGTGAACAGCCTTGGCCGTGAACAGCCTTGGCCGTAAACAGCCTTGGCCGTAAACGCCTTGACCGTAAACGCCGACAGTTAATTTTTCTTCGATTAAGGCTTGAAATCATATCGGTTTGATGCGAGATTTGCATATCTGTGGTCGGAAATGGCATACCTTTGAAGTTATCGGATCAATTTCACCAAAACTCACGAAAAAAGTTTAGAGAGAGAGAGAGAAACGGGAGAGTTTGCGGCCAGGAAGAAGAAAATGAGGAATAGAGGGTTTTCGGCTGACTCCATTCCTTTATATACCTGGACCAAAAATTTTATGGGCCGCAATCCACAATGATAAAATCCAATACCCAAAAACCTTTATAAAAAAATAAAACATTTTTAGGACAAAAATAACAATAAAAATTAAATAAAAAATAAAACTAATTTCTAAAACTAAACTAAAATTTTTATGTAAAAGTAAAAATAAAAAATAAAAAAATAAAAATTATTAAAATGAAAAATAAAATGCAGAAATTTAAAAAAAAATAACAGAAATTTTAAACTACTTTCACTTTAACAAACGCTGATAAGATTTTGTGATATTGGGATCAATGTTTTTAGACAGTCTTACTCCGCTTGTTGGTACTTCTACGTTCATGTCTATGTCTAGTCGATCGCCGGTATTGTGGTCCACTTAAACACGAAAGGTTGTGACAATTTTAAGGATAAACTATAAGTGACAAGACATTAGATCCTATGAACTTAGATAAATTTCCTAAAAGACCATTCAGCTGACGACGACCAAGAATATTGTTGTCCACCTAAATTGAGCAGCGAGATCTACAGACAACCTATAAGTGTTCAATTTTAGTTGTACTAGAACGTGTTTCCCGCTTCCTGATATGCCCCAATAATCAAGGACTTCCAGAATACTCCTTACTTCAGATGAGCAGACAACTATTAAGGAAGAAGTCAGATTTTGAATGCATATGTTGTACACTCAGGTCGGATCTCTTCCAATCACGCAGAGAGTGAAACATATGACTAACTAGAGTTTAGATGGATTGAGAAGCAGAATGTTGCATATGCTGTGTACCAGGTCGGATTGTTAATCACGCAAAGGAGACATCATGTGGCTAACAGGTAGAAAGAATAGCATAGAAGAAGATGCAGAGAGACAGAATTACATATGTTACAGTCCAGGTCGAATCTTTCGATCACACAGAGGAGGTAACATATGAATGACAGTAAGAAAGAAAGAAAATAACTTTCTACAAACCTAATTTATCGGAATTCCCCAGTCGCCCCGTCAATACCGGAACTAAGGACAAAGTTCGCACATCGAGGAAAAGTTAATCCACAGTTCTAGATACAGATCGTTTAATGTATCCGCAGATTCCCATGTATATCTCTCTGCTCAACCTACCCAAGTGTCGTATTGTCAGGTTAAATAGAACTATCTAGGTTAAGATTTGTCAAGTCTTAAAACTCCTAAAATTCATCTGATCCTAGTCAAGTCCATTTAAAAACCCTTCGTGCCTACCCGCACATCGAACACAGAGCACAAACAATTTGACTTTGGTACCTTACACAGATTCAGGCTGTCCGTTATCACTTGATTATATCACTTCCCACACATCACCTGCAAACACATTCCATTAACAATATATTTTTGGATTTTCTGATTTTTAATGTTTTTGGATTTTTGGAAAATTTTTCTTAAGAAAAATAAAACAGAAATAACACTATTTTTTGGATTTTTTTTTTAAGTTTTTAATTTTTTTGTTTAGTTTTTGATTATTTCTCCCCCTAAATTTGTGCATGGGTGAGAATGAAATAAAAATGCGCAAATTTAAACTAACCTAAAAAAAATTAGTCCTCAAAACGAAGCATTTTCAAAAAGCTCACAAGCACATCGAATCGAGCTTTGTTGAATGGCTTTGTGAACAGATCTGCCACATTATTAGCAGTGGGAACCTGTTCCAGCCGAATGAGCGAACGCTCATAACAATCTCTGATGAAATGAATTTTGATGTCAATGTGCTTGGTTTTCGAGTGCTGGACAGGATTTTTAGCAATCTGAATTGTAGCCTCATTATCACAGAATATAGGGGTTTCTAGATAGTTCAAACCGTAATCCAACAGCTGATTTTGGATCCATATAACTTGAGAACAATAGGCAGAGGCAACAACATATTCCGCTTCTGCTGTTGAGGTTGAGACGGTGTGTTGTTTCTTGCATTGCCACGACACCTGCCTGTCTCCAAGGAATTGACACCCTCCTGATGTAGATTTCCTGTCAAGCTCACAGCCTCCATAATTACTGTCAGCAAATGCATATAAATCAAATTCAGAATTTTTCGGATACCAAAGACCCAATTTTGGGGTGGCTTTGAGGTACCGAAAAATTCTTTTGACAGCAATAAGATGTGAAAGTTTAGGATTAGCCTGATAACGTGCGCATTGACAAACTGCAAACATGATGGCTGGTCGGCTTGCAGTTAGATACATCAACGAACCGATCATTGATCTGTAATGAGTTTGATCTACGGATTCGCCATCAGTATCTGGAGTCAGCAGGGGTCTCTCGGCCATTGGCGTCAAGACAGGTTTTGCGTCTTGAAACCCGAACTTCTCAAGTATATCGACCACATATTTTGCTTGATGAATCAGGATTCCGGTTGATCTTTGTTGGACCTGAAGCCCCAAAAACATGGTCATTTCGCCTAACGAGCTCATCTCGAACCTCTTTTTCATCACGCCTTCGAACTCTTTGCAAAGCTGTGGACTTGTAGACCCGAAGATAATGTCGTCAACGTAGATCTGGACTAGAATCTGATCATTACCCACATGCTTGATGAACAAAGTTTGATCGATAGTACCGCGAGAATATCCATGCTCGAGCAAGTGCTTTGTGAGAGTTGCATACCACACTCGAGGAGCTTGATGTAACCCATACAACGCCTTGTCCAACTTGTAGACATGATTGGGAAGCTTTGAGTTAACAAACCCAGGGGGTTGATCAACGTAGATTTCTTCCTTCACTTTGCCATACAAGAAAGCTGTCTTGACATCCATCTGATAAACAGTGAAATTCATGTAAGAAGCGTATGCAAGGAAGATACGGATAGCCTCCAAGCGAGCCACCGGAGCATAAACCTCAGTGTAGTCAAGACCCTCGATTTGTCTAAACCCACGAACCACCAATCTTGCTTTATTACGCACTATGACTCCGTAATCATCTTGCTTATTGCGGTATACCCAGCGAGTGTCAAGAGACTTTTTGCCTTTAGGAAGTTCAACCAGCTTCCAAACCCCAAGTTTTTCAAATTGATTTAGCTCTTCATGCATAGCATCTACCCAGCTGGGATCATTCAAAGCCATTTCAACGTTCTTTGGCTCTATTTGAGAGATAAAGCAAGAATAGAGACATGTATTGACGTCTCCACTCTGACTTCTTGTTTTAACACCATCACCCAGCTGGCCAATGACATTTTCGATCGGATGATCGCGTTGAATGGGTGAAGGTATCTCCTGGCTGATATCATTAAGTGAAACAGGAAGATTGTGAATGTTAATAACTCCATCATCTGCCGAAGGATCCACATCAAAAGAACCAGTCTCATTAGTAGGATCTGCCACAAACTCATTTGCAATTTGCTCAGGAAAGAGAAGTTCCATAAAAGTTTGAGTAATAGCGAAAGCATCTCGTGACATGAACTCTCGTTCATCAGGGGTAAGAGGAGTGGCATCAACATCTGGAGTTTGTTGTTGACTAAGAGATTCTGGACTAGGAATTGGAACAGATGACTCCACTAAGGGAATTGCAGAAGAAATAATCGGTGGTCTGTAAACAACTTCTTCGTCTTCATCTTCAGGTACAATCTTCGAACCAGAAGTAGTACCAGATGAACTATCTGAGCACATATTGAACGATTTGAACAAAGATGTGTAATCAAACAGCCAATCAGGACCCACTCTAGTATCTGTTTCATTCTCCTCCAGCCAGCGCACATCGAAGGATTCTACAATTTGCTTTGTTCTTTTGTTGTAGACCATGTATGCAGTACGAGCAGCATACCCCACGAAATAGCAGTCATCGGCTTTGGCATTAAACTTCGGGTTCGACTCCAGGTGAAGAAGGGCACAAGGGCAGCCAAATACACGGAAATGGCTGACAGATGGCTTGTGGCCGTATAGAATTTCGTATGGAGTCTTCATTTGGGCTTTGTTGATTAAAACACGATTCTGAACATAACAAGCAATGTTAATCGCCTCACCCCAAAAGAAAACTGGTAACTTTGAGTCACACAGCATCGTCCTTGCAGCGTCTTGCAACGTTCGATTTCTTCGTTCAGCAACACCATTTTGTTAAGGCGTGCGAACTGAGCTGTATTGACGCATAATTCCCTTTTCTGCGCAAAAATAATCAAGAACTGCATTCTTGAATTCTTTTCCATTATCAGTTCTAAGCGCCTTCACCCGGTTATTTGTTTGGTTCTCAATCATTACAATGAATTTCTTGATCAGATCAGATACCCCAGCTTTGTTGTTCAAGAAGAAAACCCATGTTAAACGAGAGAAGTCATCAATCACAACTAGACAGTATGTGTTTCTATTTATGCTTAGGACATTGACTGGACCAAATAAATCCATATGCGACAATTGGAGCACCTGGCTAATTGAGTTGATTTGCTTTGGCAGGTGTGGTTTTCTGTTATGCTTTCCTTATGCACATGACACACATTTTTCAAATGTAATAAAGTCTCTGACAGACAGGCCACGCACCATTTCGTTTTTAGCAAGACGATTCAGATTCTTAGCGTTAGCATGGCCGAGTCGTCGGTGCCACAACATAGCGTTTTGTTCTGAGACTTTTGAGAAGAGGCAGGTGACTTGCTCATTTATGTTGCTATTCATGTCTATAATGTAAGCATTTCCATCCCGCTTCGATTTGACAAGAATCCACTCATCCGAGATAACAATGCCTGGCTTTAAGATCAAACACTCTTTATCAGTAAAATGCGTTGAATAACCCTTGTCGCAGATCTGAGAGATGCTTAACAAGCTATGCTTTAACTCGGGAGCATAGTTGACGTTCTCGAAACTCAGCACTCCGTTTGTTACAGTTCCTCTCTGCGTAATTTTTCCGCATTCACCACTCGCAAAGGAAACAAATCCCCCGTTAAACGTCTGAATTTCGTTCAATTGAGAAATGTCTCCTGTCATATGCCGGGAGCAGCCGCTGTCGACATACCATGGTCTGACGACATTCCTCCGCAACTGTCCCTGCAAAATGAGCGGGATCATTTATATTTGGGGACCCAGGTCATTTCTTTCCTGGGTGGACCCTTTACGATCACAGATTTATCTTTTAATCCTTTTGATTTTGTGTCATCATGTAAAACTTTTTCAGAGGATGATGATGATTGTTTGGAAGATAGTTTGGGCACCCACTGCCATTTAGGTTTCTTAACATTCACGGGTGATTTTGAAACACATTTCTTTTTAGTTTGCTTTGAGCATTTGGATTCTCTACCAAAAGTGGTTGAAAATCCAGATTCACTCTTTGACGAAACCGACCTTGGCTTAGCCGAGTTCGATTTTGGCAAACTGTTTGTGACTTTCTTATTGAAAACCTGTTTGTTCTTTTGAAAAACTGTCTTTTTCTTGTTTTTATTAGCCCTCCAATCATCATCTCGAGGATGAGATCTCAAAGACTTTCTACTTAAAGACCTTCCTCGAGACTCGTTCTCTCGTCTTTGAGACAAAAAATGCACAAATGCCCTATTAGGACAATTCCTAGCGATGTGACCGACAGTACCACAGTTAAAACAAATTTGCTTATTATTATTGTAAGTGGTACTCCCTTTATCTGATTTACTTTCTTTGCTGACATCCTTACTTTTCCCACAAGAACATGAGCAAGAATCAGATTGTGTGATAGATGAGGGTGAACCAGGTTGTGTGCTTGGTGAAGTAGATGTGTTAGCACCAGATACAGTAGATTTTACAAAAACAACATCAGACACATCAAAAGCATTTAAGTTTGACATCATTTTCTCACAATTAGAAACATCAGGTTTAACATCAGACACAAACTCATCACAAACAGGTACACCAAACTTAGACACTAAATTATTAGACTCAAACTTCTCATCCTCTTGCTTTCCTTGGTTTACTGACACATCTGCATTTGAAGTAGAAATGTTAGTATCCAAAACCCTAACACTAGGTCCTGTATCATGTTCAGCAGCAGGTTTTCCATAAACCATATAAGGTTCTCTGTCGATCTCTTCTTTTGTTAAAAGAGTAACATAATATGAATGATTAAATGGAGGGGGGACACTCTCATATCCTATTCCTGCTTGTTTATTATTCTTCCATTTCATTTGTTTTTCAATAATAGTTGCAACCTTCTCACTTGACACATCGAATTTTTTGAAATTAAAATCAGCATTTTGAAAACGAGTTTTCAATGTGTCAAGTTCTGTACTTACAGAAGCAAGTTTGTCTTTAATGTGATCATAATTTACACACTTGTTGCTGTAATCTTCTTTTAATTTCCTGAAATCCTTTGTTTTGGCCTCTAACTTTTCTTTTAATGGCTTTTGTTCTTTCCTAATATTATATCTCTCATATTTTAAATCTTCATTTTCTCTTTTAATCAATTCAATTTGATCACGTAAGAATTTGACAGTCTTAATACAAGATTGAGAACAGACAGTTTCACAAACCTCCGATTTTGCAGGCTCCGGCGTGGTTTGAACCATAAATGCAAATTGGAGTGCCATTATTTCTGATTCTGGGTCCGTTTCAGCTTCTTCTTCAGCAACATCATGAATTTGGACGAGATGAGCATTTTCAGGTCCTGAAATATTCAGTGCCTGAATATGATCCTCCCAACCAAAAGACTGAGCAACTACTGCCAGATTAGCAGTTTCACTATTGATAGCAACACTTCCACGATTATTGACCACTGGAACCATTGTTCGATCACTGTTTACTCTTCTATCCGGTTTGGGACACTCACGAGCAAAATGACCCGGCTCGTGGCAGTTGTAGCAGCGCAACTTTCCCTTGTTAAACCCTACTTTCTTATCCGTATTCATTCCCCAGTTATTCTTTCCTGTTTTCTTAGCAAATTGCTTAGCCCTGAACACAGCCATAGCAATTTGCCAAGTGATGTCCATTTCCTCCACATCCTCTGGATGAATTTGATCCAAGTCAGCAAATGAGAGTTGAGGTGGGAGCTCTCCAGCTACAAAGACATTGTAACAATTTACGAGTCCAGTAGCAAGAGCTAAGTTCTCATCAGTTTCTTTGGAATGGGGAGCTGGAGCCATAGCTGATGCACTTGAGAAAGAAACAGCTTGAGGAACAACAGAAGATTGACTTTGTTGATGAGAAACAGATGCTGAAGCAACATGTGGATGGGAGACAGATGCTGAAGTGACATATGGTGTAACTGATGGAGTGATAAATGTTTGATTTTGAGGCTGTTGAACAGCAAAAGCTTGACTTGATGAAGAAATATAGGATGAAAAAGCATTATTTGAGGAAACTCCAAGGTTCGCAGTTGAGTAAGAATTCACATGGTTCATCTCTCGTTGCTTGTCATCAAGATCACAGGCTTTGATGATTGCCATAGTTTCAGCAAGACTGATACGATTAAGATCTTTCGTCTTTTTAATGACCGCCACGTTCATATCCCATGTCTTCGGAAGTGAATTCAACAACTTCTTGTTTATCTCAGACTTAGTCACATAAACCCCGACTGAACTCATTTCAGTGGTAAGTGTGGTAAAGAGCTGCAACTGGGCTTCTAGAGTTTCTCCAAGAACATAATTAAACATATTGAATTTTTGCCTCAACATGTCTTGGCGACTCTGTTTCATATCTTCATTACCCTCATAAACTTCAATCAAAGCTTCCCACAAAGCCTTTGCTGAAGTGTATTCTCTAAATCCTTGTGCAATCTAAGGAGATAGTGCTATTGTGAGAGTAGCCAGTGCTCTTTCTTGCTCTTCAATCTTTTCGAAATCTTCATCGGTGTAGTGTTCAATCCTTTTCTCAACAACTGTTTCATCTTCGAGTTTTGTAGTGATACGAACTGGTCCCCTTAAAATACTTCTCCAAACCTTGAAATCTTTCATTTTGATGTACTTCTCGATTTTGTACTTCCATTCTGGGAACCCTTCTGCGGACAACAATCGGGGATTGCGAGTGGTTGTTCCCATGATGGAATCCAATTCATGATGATGTGCTTGACCTTGAGAATCCATTTTTATATATATATATTTTTTAATTGATAATGACTAAAATACCAAAAAGATAGTTTGAGGTCAAGTGATTACGGTCGTAAACACGAGTTTACGGTCAACTTTCACAGCTTGGAGTTTACGGTTGAAGGTTCACGGTTGAGTTTAAGGTTGAAGGAGAGTTTACGGTCTAAGAGGGATTTACGGTTGAGTTTACGGTTGAAGGTTCACGGTTGAGTTTACGGTTGAAGGAGAGTTTACAGTCTATGAGGGATTTACGGTTGAGTTTACGGTTGAAGGTTCACGGTTGAGTTTACGGTTGAAGGAGATTAACTGTTTACGGTCAATGAAGATTGACTGTTTACGGTCAATGAAGATTGACTGATTACGGTCATAAACTGTTGACTGTAAACACCCAGAATTTGTTGAAAACTTGAATTGCAAGCAGATTTAATCCCCTTATGTCACGAAAACACCAAATGCAGTCTTGTAAAACGATGAAACTGAACTCCTCTGACCGAAAACGTGATTGAAAGATGTTTTGACACTAGACTTGCTTTGATACCAATTGTAAGGTCCTAGAAACAGGATCTTAACTAGTGATCAAGCAATCTAACAATCAAACAAGAAGAGAATTGAGTAGAAGAATGATGAATCAAAGCTTGCACACGTTTGTATTAAGGAAATTTCTGGTACAACTCTGACTGGCCGCAAACTGCTATGAATCAACAACTACTAACTGACACAGACTGGTCCTATATATAGGAAGGAAGACCTGACCGTAAACTAGTCATGGCCGTAAACAGGGTTATAGCCGTAAACATGTTTTCGGCCGTAAATATACTCTTGGCCGTAAACATACCAAAATACTTCTATTACAATACTAAATGACCTATACATCCAAAGCCTAGCCCAAACCATAACATGGACCCTTCACCATGCAGTCGCACAATCTCCCTGATGTATGTCCGAGCTAGTTTCTCCATCTTGTCAGCTTCCTTTATTCGTAGGAAGTGTGCGGATTTGGTTAATCTGTCGACGATCACCCAGATGGTGTCAAGTCCACCCGCTGTTTTGGGTAACTTGGTTATGAAATCCATGGTTATCCGCTCCCACTTCTACTCGGGTATTTCAAGTTGTTGTAACAATCCCGAGGGCTTTTGGTACTCTATTTTGACTTTGGCGCAAGTCAGACACTTGCCTACATAGGCAGAATTTTCGGCTTTCATGTTCGGCCACCAATACAATTTCTTGAGGTCCAACTACATCTTTTCTGAACCGGGATGCACGGAGTATCGAGTCTTATGAGCCTCATTCATGACAACGTCTCTGAACCCACCAAACTTCGGTGTCCAGATTCGATTCATGAAGTAACGAACTCAGTCACCCTTGACTTCAAGATTTTTATCCATTCCTCTTAAGGCTTCGCCAGCCACGTTTTCTGTTTTCAAGGCATCCATTTGAGCTTCCTTGATTTGCGTGGACAGGTGTGAATGGATCGTCATGGTTAAGGATTTCACTCGGCGGCCTGAGTATTCCTTTCGACTGAGAGCATCAGCTACTACATTAGCCTTTCCCGGATGATAACGAATCCCGCATTCGTAATCGCTCAGTAGTTCAACCCATCGTCTCTGTCTCATGTTGAGTTCTTTTTGGTTGAGAATGTGTTGAAGGCTCTTATGATTGGTGAATATTGTGCATTTCGTGCCGTAGAGATAGTGCCTCCAGATCTTTAGGGCGAAAACGACTGCTCCCAATTCGAGGTGGTGGGTAGTGTAGTTGACTTCGTGCGTTTTGAGTTGTCTCGAGGCATATACGATGACCTTTCCTCATTGCATTAGAACACATCCAAGACCTTGGTTTGATGCGTCGCAGTAGACCACAAAGTCTTCTGTTCCTTCTGGAAAAGATAATATAGGTACGCTGCACATGGCTTGTTTCAGTGTTTGGAACGCAGCGTCTTGCTTTTCTCCCCAATTGTAGGTTACACCCTTCTGAGTCTGGGCGGTAAGTGGTTTGGCAATCTTTGAGAAGTTTTGTATGAATCTTCGGTAATAGCCAGCAAGGCCCAAGAATTGTCGGATTTCCGTTGGAGTTCTTAGAGCTGACCAGTTCTCGATTGCCTTGATTTTGGAAAGGTCCACGTGTATCCCGTCTTTGCTGACCACATGACCAAGGAAATCTACTTTCCGAATCCAAAATTCGCACATTGAGAATTTTGCGTATAACTTCTCTGCCCTTAATGTTTCCAAGACCTGCTGGAGGTGTTGACTATGTTCTTTTTTACTCTTCGAATAGATGAGTATATCATCTATGAACACGATCACAAATTTGTCTGGGAAATAATGACATACTCGGTTCATTAAGTCCATGAACACCGTCGGTGCATTTGTTAATCCAAAGGGGATCACTACAAACTCGTAGTGACCATAACGCGTTCGGAAGGCCGTCTTGGGAACATCTCCTTCCAGGACTCGCAGCTGATGATACCCGGATCTTAAATCGATCTTTGAGAAGTATCTTGCTCCTTGTAGTTGGTCGAATAGATCGTCTATGCGCGGTAGGGGATATCGGTTCTTGATTGTGAGCTTGTTTAGTTCTCAGTAGTCGATGCACATGCGAAAGGATCCATCCTTCTTCTTTACGAATAGGACTGGTGCTCCCCAAGGTGAGAAGCTCAGCCTGATGAATCCTTTATTGAGTAGCTCGTTTAGTTGGCTGGATAATTCCTACATCTTCGCCGGGGCTAGGCGGTACGACGATTTTGCTACTGGGGTAGCTCCGGGAATCAAGTCGATTCTGAACTCGACTTGACATTCTGGTGGAACTCCTGGAAGATCTTCAGGGAAGACGTCGGGGAAATCGCAAACTTCTGGAATGTCTTTGATATCTTTCATTTCTTTTTCCATATCTACCACGTGGGCTAGGAAAACATGGTATTCCTTGCGCATGTATTTTTGGGCTTTGACGCAAGAGATGATTAGTAAATTGGTACTGGGTTTATCCCCATAAATGAGAAGAGTTTCGCCATTTGGCAGATTAAGGGGAACGACCCTTTCGTGACAAAGTATATCAGCATGGTGAAGCCTTAACCAGTCCATACCGATGATAACATCAAAGCTTCTTATAGTGATCGACATTAGATCGATTTGGAAAGAGTGTTCATTTAGATCTAGTGTGCAGTTTACATACATATCGTTTGTACTTTCTGTTTTACTGTTTGCCATTTCTATTGTAAATTTCTTAGTGAGTGATCGGGGGTTTTGTTTAAGCAAGTGTTTGAATTCATGGCTCATGAAACTCCTCTCCGCACCACAATCAAAGAGTATGCATGCATAAGTGTTGTTGAGAAGAAACGTACCCGTAACCACCGTGGGGTCGGCTATTTCCTCGTTCTGCCCTATTACCAGCACTCTTCCTACGCCGCCAACATTCCTTGACTTAGGGCAATCTTTCTTGTAGTGCCCAGCTTCACCACACCCATAACACGCCTGGCCCACACCGACTCCAGGAACTTGGGTGATTGGTCGTGCCAGTGCCTTACAGAAACGGGCAGTATGCCCTTTCCAGTTGCAGTTATTACAGTGCATCTCCTGACAATTTCCGTTGTGATGGAAATTGCATTTGCTGCACTTTGGTAGCTTTCCAGCATATTGCTTCGTTGGTGTAGGGGTAACAGGAACAGTGGTGGGAGTAGTAGCGGCATGGACTGCCACTATCTGTTGTTTCTTAGAAGGTTCTTGCGAAGATTGACCCTTCCTTTTGTTCCAAAACTTCTTGTTGTTGTTGTTGTTGGTGTTGTTGCTCTCTATGGGTTGCTTCGAAACAACAGTCATGAATCCTTGGCAGACACCATGGTCAACGAGGGACTGTGCCAGTTGTTTGGCACTATCGAAAGTAACTGGCTTGGAAGCTAGTACACTTCCTTGAATTTGGGGTGACAGTCCCCAAATATACCTCTCGATCTTCTTGCTCTCTAGAGCAACCATTCCCGGGCAAAGTATTGCTAAGTCACTGAACCTATTGGTATAGGTTGTGATGTCCGAGCCTACCATAGTAAGGCCCCAAAGCTCTTGCTCAAGCTTCTGTACTTCGCCTATCGGGCAGTACTCTTGCATGAGCATTTGTTTCAGGTATTCCCATCCCATGGAGTTAGCCACTACCATAGTTAGTGACTTGACGTGGCCATTCCACCACGTTAGGGCTCGTTCGGAGAAAGTACAGGCAGCAAATTTTACTTTGCTCCCTTCTTGGCATGAGCAGATCTCGAATACTGCTTCCGTTTTCTCTATCCATTGGGATAGAGCCATAACTCCTCCAGTCCCATTCAAGGATATGGGTTTGTTGTTGGTGAAGTCCTTGTAAGTGCATTCCCCGGAACGACCTTGGTGCTGGCCATTAGTAGAGCTATTTATTCCTCCTCCCGACCCGTTGTTACTCATTTATGTCATTGATGCTGTCACGGCAGCTGTTACAGCAGCCTGAAAAATAGCAATTTCCATCGATGGAGGTGGTGGTGGCGGAGGAGGTGGTGGTCCTATAGTATTGATGCGTCGGGGATTTCTTCTTGGTGACATGATTCTGCCATAAATTAAAAGACGAGTTCTTGATAAGTCTTCAGAAATGGTTATGGAGAGTTCTTAGTATTATATGCTTTACATTCAGAACTTTACCGAATTGTAAGTTAATTGTGAAAATGGAAACTTACAACAATAAGTACATGATTAACATTTTAAGAACTAAATGAAATACCCCATGAAGTAATAATTGCATGACAATTTCATTGATATTAATATTTGATACATCGATCGGGAAAATTTTGACCCTAACACAAGTCTAGAGTACATCAATGAAAATGGGAAAATTTGATAGCATTCAGACCCCCGAATTGCGTACTCACAATCCGTCGGATTTACATACATAAAGAAGGAGTAGCACCAACGCTTACTCGATGAGTCTATTCATAGTGCATGTAGTATGCGCTCTACTCCGAACGGGTGGTACGCTGCGAACCATGGTATGTGGTCGTGGAAGTCCGAACTCGAGCTACTTGACGTTCAGCCTCGATGACGCGCCTCTCCATTGCAACTTGGCTTTTCCGGAACTCCCTCACCTCGGCTTTAGCAGCGGTAATGTCTTTCTGAAGGGAAAAGGTGTGCTCTATTGTTCGCTAATGATCTTCGTCCAGGCGACGAAGGCATACTGCCGTGACTTGAGCGGTGGCACCAACGTCCATGATCTGGTTGGCATTCAGTTTAGCTTGCTCTCCTTGGTTGGCGATGCAACGGACCATAACAGGGAGTGCTCTGTCAGCCGAACCCCCGTTACTGAGGTTATAAAAGCCTTGTCCCATGCCGTAGGGTGGGCGCTGTCCTTGTTCCTGACTCCATTGTTTCAGATCTACAGCCCAGCAGGGCGCCGGGACCTGAAAGTTCCATCGGGGGTTTGGTGCTTCCTGGGGAGGATTGTAGACCTCTGGTTCCGAGTCAGTGCCCCCATCAGCTTCTTCCTCTTCTTCCTCTTCGGGATCCTCTTCTGGGTCCTCCTCGAAAATCTCTTCGGGATCCTCTTCTGGATCTTCCTCGATCCAGCCTCCATTGTTCTGGTTAGGGTAGTAGGGATCCCCGGGTATATCAAATCCTGCCATTTTGCCTGATCGAGAATAGAGATAAGAGCAATATATAAAAAATTCTGAGTGTAAAAAGAAAATTTTACGTTAGGGCCTAAACCAAGTCCTCCTATTTATTTGACAATTTCTATTTCTAACGAAATATCGAGGTTTACATGTTTATTACAGTTCTTATAGTGTCACAAGATACTCCTATAGTATTTAAATTTGAAAGTTTGATTCTAGTGTTACTTTGGTAAGTTTTTGACTTGTTGCTCACTACGACTATTCCTCGACATACGTTGGTCATATCTCGGATAAATATAGTTGATCAGGCTATATTCATCCTTGATCTGATTACGTACTCCGAGGCTTAATCATAGTGTCCAACTTGTCTTAATACTTTCATATAGTTCTAACTATGATATTAAACTATTGTGCATGCATGTATTTATACTTTTATTACCATTTTAATTTAATAAAGTATAGTTTGTGAGAAAACGTTTAGTCAGAGAATTTTAGTCCCTTTTTGCATTTATAGTTTGTATATCTTATACGATTCGATATACTTAGTTTACTATAAACAATGCTCTGATAGCAATCTGTCACACCCCCAAACTAGAACGACGAAATCGTTCGAGGGCGGATGACTTCATGTAGTATCATAACAGTTGAGTAAATAGTAAAGAAAGCAAACATAACCATCATAAATATAATTTAAAAAGTTACATTGTTGATTGTAATACATGTTTCAAAAGAAATTACATTATGATGATATAATAAGTTTGAAATTGACGCCTTAACGTCCCTTCCCCAAAAGCTGTTGTTTACCTGTATTACTGAATCCCTGAGATATACAAGTAGTTTTGAAAAAGTGTCAACAATTAAGTTGGTAAGTTCATAAGCGTTTTTTTATTAGAATTGTATGCCTTTCTGTATAAATAACCGAGTTTGTTTCTAGAAAATCCAATATTTTCCATAAATGTGTAGTAGTTTTAAAAGTCCCAAAACCGAAATGCATAAGTATTTTCCATATCTAAAGTAGTGTAAGTAGATTTATATGTGGATATATAATCACTAAGGCGCTTAATAGCCCCATAAATCAAATATTTTAATACTTCATGTGAGATTTATAACCGTGCTAATGACCCAGACTGCCTGTAACAACGTTCTTCAGGCGTTGAAATGATATGACGTTTGTCACCCCAGACCTGCCGGTCTAACTGTAGCTAACAGTTTAGGTGCGGGATTGTCAGTCCCGTATAGATCTATACACAAGTATCACGCTCTCCCTACCAGAGATTATGGTTTATAATACAAGACTTGAAATGCGTATTTAAAAGTACGGTGAAGTCAAATGTCTCACATAAGTTAGTATCAATAGATTTACGTATGAAAAGTCCATTTTTCTTGTAAATATAAGTATTTCCTCTTTATAGTGTTTATTGTATGTAAAGTATCATGAATATCTCGTAAACTATACCTATTATAGTTTTTCGAAAGTGTGTTCCATTAAAATGAAAACCTTGGTGTATTACCAACTTTGCATGTAAAGTATAACATTAGTATAACGTTGTTTTACGTGTTTAACATTTATACACAAAATGTAGATAAAACATTAGAGACCATAAGTAAAGATTTGTATTTTTAACATAAGTTTTTCTTGTTTTGCATTTGTATTTCTCCCCTTAAAATATAGAAAAGACGTGAAATATAGGAGTATGAACTCACCTGGTAGAAGTGACGATTTGATGAAAACGAAGCTTTGCTCGGGCAGCACTTCGACCGGAAAGTGGTAAATTTCTCGGAAATCTCAGGGCTTCGAACTTCCGTCAGAGCTTGGATATGAAACCGGGATGTCGGGGTAGTCTCGAGAGGGTAGAAGTATGAAATTTGGGAGAGAAAGTAGTGAACTAGCAACTTAAACCCGGAAGCCTCGCACCCTTTATATAGGGCTGGGATGAACCTCGAACGCGGGACGTTCCTGCGAGGAACGCGGGGCGCTCCCTCGTACGCAGCGCGTTCGGAGCCTTTGTGCGTCATTGCATACGAACTTCGGAGTCGATGGGTGATGGGACTGGCTCTGGGGTACGAACGCGGGGCGTTCCCTTCGGACCAGCCTCGAAGTTTGTGCCCCAATCTTTGAAATTCCGTAACTTTCGCATACGAGCTCCGTTTTTGACGTTCTTTATATGCACGCGAATGTGAGAATATAATCTACAACTCTCGTTTAGACTTCGTCGGCTAATTTTGAATTTATTTTTAATATTATATTTTTAATAGGACGGGACTGGAAAAGTCCGTTAAAAATCCATAACTTCTTCATCCGACGACCGTTTTCGTCTGTCTTTTAACCGTTGTACTACTATCGTCGAGATCTTCAATTTTTGTTTAGGTTGTGTCGGTTAAATGTCGCTTGGTCTTTATTTCGAGTTTTTAGCTGTCTACTGCTAATCCGAAACTTAGAAAAATCATAACTTCCTCATACCAAGTCAGATTTGGACGTTCTTTTTATGTATGTTTACGTTTTAATGATATCTACAACTTTCATTTAGATCCCTTAGGCTAAAAAGTATTTTATTGGAATTTCGCATTTTATGCTTAACAGTGTTTCCCCGGTTTTGTTGCGGATTTTTCGATTGGTCATAACTTCTTCGTTATAACTCGGATTTTAGTGTTCTTTATATTTCTGAAAACCTTGTTACGATATCTACCACTTGGTACATCCCAATTGAGATTTTTGAACATTTCATTTTTGACACTATTTTTATTATATCAAAAGTAGATTACAATACTTGACTTAGTTCATTACATTGATTTGAAATACCGGGTTGTCACAGAAATTCCCAAGCCCGCATTCAGAACTCGGTATGGTCACTATGAATTCATAGTAATGCCCTTCGGATTAACAAATGCACCCGTGGTGCTCATGGACCTGATGAACCATATATGCTGACATTACTTAGATAAATTCGTAATAGTTTTCATCGACGACATATTAATCTACTAACGAAGTAAGGAAGAACACAGTCAACACTTACGACAAGTCATGGAAACATTAAGGGCGGAAAAGTTGTATGTGGAATTCTTGGAATGCGAATTCTGGATTCGAAAGGTGGATTTCCTAGGTGACGTGGTCAACGAGTGTAAGGACTCAAATCCAGGAACAAACCAGTGATCAAACAATTATAAACAAGAATAGAGAAGAAGAAAGCAATTAACTCAAGCAATGCACATGATTTTATAGCCTGGTCGTAAACCGTCTGGTACACCTTGATTAAGCATACATATGCTCTTTTCTCTCTCTTGGCCGTACACTCTATCACGTTCATCAACCACTCCTCACCCACCTAACACCTATATATACTTGGGGAACATGGGCCATAGATGGGTTCACGTCCGTGAACATGTTTACAGTCGTGAACTGGTTTACGGCCGTAAACATGTTCACGGTCGTGAACCCATCTATGGCCCATGTTCCCCAAGTATATATCGTGAACTGGTTTACGGCCGTAAACACTCACTTGGCCGTGAACACAGCCGCAAATGTATATTACATTACAGAAAAACCAATTTCCTAGAAAAGAAATGTATAAACCAATATTTTAGACCCAACAATCTCCCCCTTGGTTTATAGATTTCTTTTCTAATTGACCCAACAAGCTCCCCCTAAAAAATAGCTGGCTTTTCTTGTTAATCTTCATTTGGAGTTTGGCTTCAGCTTTAATCTTCGATATCTTCACGACTTCAAGATGAACATATGAATCTTCAATAAATGACTTAATCTTGAGCAGTTGGGCTTTTCTTCAGAATTTGACTGTGAACGCACATTGAGTGAGGAGGCTTCTTGTACTGATTCTTGAAAGATAGCACAATCAGCTTGAGAATCTTCAGAGAAAAGAATAGAGAGATCTAATCTTCTTGATCACTTCAGCAGGTTCAAGAATAGTAGCAAATTGATTGAGGAGGCTTCAATGCAATCTGTCACATAATATTCAAGTCAGCTTCACCTTGCTTCTTGGGTTGATAGATTGAATGTTGAAAGAATAGTCTTCATTTCTTGTTCCTTCGAATGAGAATTCTTCGATCATCACGGATGAAGCCTTGGCTCAAAAAATCTAGATACAGTCTCCATGAGTCTCATCTACATCTGAATTCACTTTTCAAGACAAAACAAAACTAAAAGAAAACTTATCACACAATATTTTTGTATTTTTCATATTTTCTGAAAATTAAAACAGAAACAAAAATATTTTTGGATTTTTGATTTTTTCTGAACAAGAAATAAAAAAGAAATAACACTATTTTTGGATTTTTAATTTTCTGATTTTTGTTTGATTTTTGAATTTTCTGATTTTTGTTTGATTTTTGATATTTTTAATTCTCCCCCTAAATTTGTGCATAGAGGAAAACTATGAACAAATTTAACAAAAACAAAAATACTTGGGATCAAAGTTGTGAGACAGCCTTAACTTGTTTATCAGTACCTTCACCTTCATGAATAGATCTGGTCAATTGCTGGTATTGTGGTCCACTTAAACACGATGGCTATCGACAAAATTTTCAAATATACCATTTAGCTGACGAAGACCACGGGTATTATTGTCCACTTAAATTAAGCAATGAGATCTACAGACAACCTCTAAATGGTTCAATTTTAGTTGCACTAGAACGTGTTCCCCACTTCCCGATATACCCTGGTTATCAAGAACTTCCAAAGAACTCCTTACTTTAGGTGAGTAAACAATTATTAAGGAAGAAGACAAATTTAGAGATAGGTGCATATGTTGTATCCCAGGTCGGATCTCTTTCAATCACGCAGAGGGGACAACATATGACTAACAGAGATAGAGGGATTGAGAGGTAGAATGTTGCATATGCTTTGTCCCAGGTCGGATCTTCCGATCACGCAGAGGGGACAGAATATGGCTAACAAATAGAAAGAATTTCATAAATAAGGAGGTGCGAAGAAATAGAGTTGCATATGTTGCATTCCAGGTCGGATCTCTTCCAATCACGCAGAGGAAGCAACATATGACTGACAGATAGAAAGCAAGAAAATAATTTCCTACAGACCTACTTTATCAGAACCCCCCAGTCGCCCTATCAGAACCAGAATTAAGGACATAAGTCCATACATCAAGGAAAAGTTGAACCACTGTTCTAGATGCGTATTAATTTAGTGTATCCTGTAGGTTCCCGTGTTTATCTCACTGCTCAATCTAGCCGAGCGTCGTATGGTCAGTCCAAACAATCCTATCTAAATCCACAATGCCAGATCCTTCGTGCCTACTAGCACATTGAACACAGAGTCTAGACAATTCAGATTCAGTCCCTTACACATGTTTAGACTGACCGTTATCACTTTCTTGATATCACTTCCCAAAACAACACCTACAAACGAAAAACTATAAGAAAGAAAAGATTGTCTTTGAAACGAATCATTGTAAGATAAACTCAGGAGTATCGAGAAGAAAAATCAAACCGTAATTCACCGATTAAATTTGCATCCAGAAGGTCTGAGAACAGGACGCATAGATTAAATTTGCTCTGATACCACTTGTAAGTCCCAAATCTGCTTGTGTATCAATCAGATCCATTTGATGGTGCGGAATCCCAATCAAACGGATGATGCCAGATCAAAATAGAAGAGAAGAAGAAGAATAATAATATGAATCTTGAATGTCTTTATGATATAAATGATGCTCCTTACACAAGATTCACACACTTAATTTTCAAAGTGTCAAGTTCTTCAGTTACAGCAGCAAGTTGTTTCTTAATGTAATCGTAATTTTCACACTTGTTGCTGTAATCTTCTTGAAGCTTTCGGAAATCCTTGATTTTGGCTTCTAATTGTGCTTTTAATGGTTTCTGACCTTTCCTTAGAGTATAGCCTTCATATTTAAGGTCCTCGTTTTCTCTTTTTAATAAATCGATTTGATCTCGAAGAAATTTAATAGTAGCTTCACAAGATTGAGTACATGAAACTTCATTGACCGGGATGTTTGAGGAACTCATTGTTTTTTTTATTTATTTTTTATTATTATTTTTTTTTATCAAAAATGCCCTTTGAAAAAAAAAACTCAAAAGGCAACCTTAAAAGTCAAATTTAAAAAATCAAACTTAAAAAGTCAAACTTAAAAGTCAAACCGAAAAGCTAAATTTGAAAATTTAAATGTTAAACGAGAAAGTCAAAGTTTAAAGTCAAAGGTCAAACTTGAAAAGTCAAAGTCAAAATTTTAGGAAAAAGTCAAAATTAAAAGTCAAATATTAAAAACTAAAATTTTGGGTTGAAAAATGGATTTTAAAATTAAAAGAAATTGATTTTTTGGGTTAAAAGTGTCAAAATGCGAAATTAGGAACCGAGAAGGGATTCCTTTTGAATTAAATTTCGAAGGTTTATTCCATCTAGCAAGCTAGATCAGCTGGTAAAGCGCGTTGGCTGATGAGGCGAGACACCCGGGTTTGAATCCTGGCAGCCCTAAAATCGTTTCCTATTTTTTCAGATGCGAGTGCGAGCATGCGAGGATGCGAGGACGAGGTTGCGATGCGAGGACGAGGCTGAGCCGTGAACTCCGAAGACCGTAGACTGTTGAGCCGTAAACCCGCCTGACCGAACACGTGCGAGGCTGGCCGTAAACTCCGAGGGTCGTGAACCCTTCTTGGGTCGTACACCCTTCAACAGATGCGGAGAAAAACAACGTTTTCACCATTTTTGCTCCAAAACTCGATCCAAAACTCGTTTTTATCAAAAATGCAAAGAACAAACCCCCCCCCCCTAATTTTCAGAGATCTATCCAAAAATGCAAAATCCTTCAAAAATAAGATCAAATAAGCTCCATCTGACAAAATTGAATAATACAATCCAAGCTCTGATACCACTTGTAAGGACTCAAATCCAAGAACCAACAAGTGATCAAACAATTATAAACAAGAATAGAGAAGAAGAAAGCAATTAACTCAAGCAATGCACACGATTTTATAGCCTGGCCGTAAACCGTCTGGTACACCTTGATTACACACACATATGCTCCTTTCTCTCTCTCTTGGTCGTACACTCTATCACGTTCATCAACCACTCCTCACTCACCTAACATATATATATATATATATATATATATATATATATATATATATATATATATATATATATATATACTTGGGGAACATGGGCCATAGATGGGTTCACGGCCGTGAACTGGTTTACGGTCGTAAACACTCACTTGGCCGTGAACACTGCCGCAAATGTATATTACATTACAGAAAAACCAATTGCCTAGAAAAGCAAAGTATAAACCAATATTTTAGACCCAACAGCGAGAAAGGGATACACGTAGATCCTTCCAGAATCAAAGCAATCGAAAACTGGGCGACGCCAAGAACTCCAACTGAAATTCGTCAATTCTTAGGCCTCGTTGGCTAATACAGGAGGTTCATACAAAACTTCTCTAAGATCACAAAGCCACTCACCACCTTGACTCAGAAGGGTGTAACCTTCAATTGGGAGAAGAAACAAAAAACTACGTTCCAAACACTAAAGCAAGCCCTATACAGCGCCCCAAAATCTTGTCCCTCCCAGAAGGGACGAAAGATTTTGTAGTTTACTGTGATGCGTCCTTATGCAACAAGGAAAGGTCATTTCCTATGCCTCGAGACAGCTTAAGGATCTCGAGGTCAAATATAACACACATGACCTCGAATTGGGAGCAGTAGTATTCAATCTGAAGATCTAGAGACACTACCTTATGGTACATTGTGCACAATCTTCACGGATCATAAGAGCCTCCAACACATCTTCGATCAAAAGGAACTCAACATGAGGCAGCGAAGATGGGTAGAACTACTAAATGATTACGAATGTGAGATTCGTTATCATCCAGGCAAAGCCAATGTAGTAGTAGATGCCCTTAGTCGAAAAGAGTACTCGGGCCACCGAGTAAACTCATTAACCATGACCATCCATTCACACTTGTCCACGCAGATCAAAGAGGCTCAGCTGGAAGCCTTGAAACTCGAGAATGTGGCAGGTGAAGCCTTAAGAGGAATGGCTAAAAACCTGGAAGTTAAGGGTGAAGGATTTTGTTACCTCATGAATCGGATCTGGACATCGAAGTTCAGTGGGTACAGAGACGTAGTCATAAACGAAGCTGTGACATCCCCATTTTCACGGCCAGAAAAGACCGATTTTGTTTATGCTTTATAAAAATCAGAGTACCCTTTTTAATAAAAATGTTGCGGAATTTGTTCCCAGAAAAACATGATAAATACGTTATCAAGGCATTTCCGAAGAAATGTATTTTATTCGTTTTAAAACATTGGGATGTCATCGTCAATACAGAAACAAAAGCATAAACAGAACTTACATTCATTTTCACTAGTGATTTATATCTCCTTAATCTCTCAGTGTAATGTAATTTCATATCGACACTTGTGATTCAAATAAACTGAGTGGGTCAGGTTGGGAAACCTGGTGAGTACATAGGCTTTTCAACCCATAATAATATAGTTATTATGTTTAAACATCAGACAATCAACCCAATTACCCATCCCCATTATCTTCTTTACTCTTAAGGATCTGCCCTAAGAATCAGCTATTCCTCGTTCATTTATTCCTAAGGATTATCCTAAGGAATCGGCACGAAATCCATCGTTGCCAGGGTTTTCTCAACGGGCACTAAATCAATAGTTACCAAGGTTTGCTTAACAGGCGCTAACTCCATAGTCTCCGGGGTTTACTCAACAGGCGCTAACTCCATAGTCGTCGAGGGTTATCTCGTTTATTGACAGTATCGTTTTCGAGAGTCCACTCGCAATACATGTCAATGGGTTTTCAGAGTACACCGATGAACACATCGTTCACAACACTTACAGGTTGCGAGCCTGCTAGTGTTCCACTGGACTGTCTAGAATAGTCCGTGGTTGTCATCCATACTCTGCTAGATGGCGGGGCCAGAATTTGGGAACAAGGCTTCTCACATCGTCCACCTCTCACCCTTAACTCATGGTCTATATCACCTCTCAACTCATCATCCAACTCATATTTCATCTACCCATTTTTTACCCAACATATTATGTAGATATAAAATATATATACAGTTTAAATCATTTAAAACATGTATAAAATTGTTCATCCAGCATAGATAGCAAGTATACAGATAATATGCACACATAGCATGTAATTTATATTAAATACTTCATATCTATGTGTAAGATGAAAGTAACTATGCACTCACTTGATAAGGTGGTCACTCGGTACTCGGACAGCGCTTCGTTAATCTTAAAACAATTTCCCTCGGACAAAACCTAGTATCATTACCACTAGAGTTTAGTCTAACGTTAACCGCGACTAATTAATAGTCTAGCTATTATTACTATTATATAAGCGTTAAGAAACACTCTTATATAACTCATAATAATAGCCCAAATAATTATTTTAAGGTCCTAATAATGTTACTATATTAAAACATAAGCTATACTAAAGATAGGGTAGGCATAGCTCACTTACAGCGGGGTTTTCGCAAAACCGGGCTTCGTCGGATCAGCATTCCAGAGCCGAAACACTCCTTTTCTCGGGACTCTGGGAGCCTCAGGGCTTCCTTCGGGTTCTAGGGGGTTTACCTAGACTTTAGGGGGCTGAAGGGAGGCTAGAGAGAGAGTATAGAGAGAGAGAAAGTGAAGTTGGGATGGTGTGAAGAATGAGGGAACCCGGCACCTCTATTTATAGGCTGGAATCCTGATCTACTCGTCGAGTAGGGGGTCCAACTCGTCGAGTCCATGGCCAGGTGTCACCACCTGGTGGCTTGTCTTGGGGAGAAAGCCTTGGCCCATATTCAGCAACGTCACCCGATTTCGTACAGCACCCTGCCGACTTCTAAACCCCGTAACTTTCGCATACGACCTCCGTTTTCGACGTTCTTTATATCCACGCGTAGGTAAAAACAAGATCTACAACTCTCATTTAGACTCCATCGGCTAATTCTCGACCGATCTTAAATTTAATAGTAGGAGAATATAAGACTATTAAATGACCGCGAAGAATTCGTAATTCCTTCATACAAACTCCGTTTTTGTCTATATTTTTATTGTTGAGTTCCTATTAATGAGATCTTCAACTCTCATTTAGGTTGTGTAGGCCGAAAACCGCTCGAACTAAAATTTGAGTTTCGGGCCGTGCACTGGTATGTCAAATCTTAGAAAATTCATAACTTCCTCATACGAAGTCAGATTTGGGCGTTCTTTTTTGTATGTTCTCGGTTTAACGTATACTACAAATTTTGTTTAGATCACTAAGGCTAAAAAGTCCTCTATCGTAAATTCACTATTTACGTCTCCCGGTGCCGTGCCAGTTTTGCCGAAAAACTTCGACGAGCCATAACTTCTTCGTTATAACTCGGATTTCGGCGTTCTTTATATGTACGGAACCCTTGAGACATATTCTACAACTCAGTTAAGATTATTTATTTTAAATAATCTTTTGTCGAAAAGTCGTTCTCGACCCCTATTATCTCTAAATTTACTAGCCCGGATCTACGGGCGTTACAATTATCTCCCCCTTAGGATGATTACGTCCCGGAATCATCAACGAAACAGGGCTCACATGATGACTCCATACGTTATCTCTTCATCCTAAGTAATAACCGTAACTTTGATGTTTCTTCGAACGAGTATCTAACTCTAAGACTTCCTGACTGCAGGGGTGCCTGATCTTGGACCCACTCTCTCTCTCATGTTAGACTTCCAATCATGATCTTCATGTCACAATATCGATCTTTATTGGAGACTCCTTCTTTAACAAACTTGAGTTATGTTTCTTCCTTCTATTATCATAATAGACCGATGGGTCATGTTCTAATGACCTCTCATCGTATGATGCATTGCTTGGACTCAGGTCTTTTAGAGTCAAATTCCAGAACAGGCTATACCTTCCTTCATGTTCTAATCATATCTTAAATGGTAGCATTTCTAGCTACAAGCAACTATCGGGATACCTCTACTGATCGCTTTAATTATCTTTTATTTCAATCTTCCGGCTTAAGTCAGATGCTACATCGAACTTGGTTCTTTGAATCACGTAACATATTCATCTTAGTCGGACTCGATTTGATAAGACCACTAGGGTCGGATTAACAATCATCTTCTTAGTCATTACCGAAACGATGGCAACGACAGACATGAACAAAACAGAGTCAATTACTAGTGCCTTGGTAACCTTGTGACTTTCCATGATCCAAGCGTGAGTCCTGTGCTTCCGGTAGTATAGTCCTCTACTACCATTCACACCTACTCATACTCATCCCAAGTATTGTCTTGCAGTTTATCCAAGTCACCATGCAAGAAAATCACACAATCGCTCAACACATCAGATAACAAAACGAAGGTTTTATATTATTTCTTGAAACGATTACATAGGTGTTTAGGTTCACCCTAGACTATGCCTCTAATAGGCTACCCTTACGATACTGTAACACCCGGGTTTTGGGGCTAAGCATTTTTAGACGATGTAATATTCTAGGTCAACTATTATAACTCTTTTTGATGTAATAAAGATGAAATATTTGAATACTATTTGAATTATGTGTATTTGTGTGCTTATTATTTAATTATAAATGTATAATTAATAAAGAATAAAAATAAGCGTCAAAATTAAAGTGTGAGATAAGCCCGATATCTTTACATAAAGTTGTAGTGGTCGAAACAAGGATTCTGGAGATATAAAGAACTCCGAAATCCGAGTTATAACGAAGAAGTTATGACTCGTCGAAGTTTCGTGATGGAACCGGCACGGCACCGGGAAGAGTAAATAGTGAATTTACGATAGAGCGAGTATTAGCCTTAGCGATCTAAACGAAAGTCGTAGAAAACGTTAAACCGAGAGCTTTCATAAAAAGAACGCCCACATCTGACTTCGTATGAGGAAATTATGATTTTCAGAAGTTTCGGCTTAGCGGTGTACAGCCCGAAGTTCGAATATTAGATCGAGCGATTTTTAGCCGACACAACCTAAACGAGAATCGAAGATCTCATTAATAGTAGCATAACGATAAAACGAGAGACGAAAACGGACGTCGGATGAAGAAGTTATGAATTTTTAATGGACCAATCCTGTCCCGGCCTGTTAAAAATATAACTTTTAAAATAAAGTCAAAATTAGCCGACGGAGTCTAAACGAAAGTTGTATAGTACGTTCCCGCCTAGGCGTGGATATAAAGAACGTCGAAAACGGAGCTCATATGTGAAAGTTACGAATTTTTAAAGTCGAGAGTGCAATTTGCGAAATCTGATGCAAGACGCGATGACGTGGCTCAATCCTAGCCGTTGCTTGCTCCCCACGGTCTCGCATCCGATGAACGCCACATCGCCTCACCTTCGCTCTACGCCCCGCGTCCAAGGCCGGTATGCCCAGCGTACCTTCGGACCTAATCCTCTTGCGAGTGCGAGCCAGCTGGTGCGAGCTGGCACCCTTATCCGAAGTTACGCCCCGTGTAACTTGCTGAACGCCCCGCGTAGATCCGAAGTTCGGCCCCTATAAATACCCTGCGAGGGCTGCCGAGGAAATCACTCATTTCTTCATTCCTTTCTCTCTCTACTTTCTCTCACTACCCATTTTAACCCCCTAAACCCTAGGAAAAATCCCTAGCACCCTAAGGAAGCCCCGAGGCTCCCGGAGTCCCGAGAAAAAGGGTCTTTCGGTTCGGAAACGCTGCTCTGAGCAAAGCCCGGTTTTCTTTAAAATCCGCTGTAAGTAAGCTACGCCTACGCAATTTTTAATATAACTTTTAAATAATTATAGTAATGTTATTAGGTCCTTAAAATAATTATTTGGGCTATTATTATGAGTTATATTGGGTGTTATTTAACGCTTATATAATAATAATAATAGCTAGACTATTAATTAGTCGCGGTTAACGTTAAAACTAAACTCTAGTGGTATTAATACTAGGTTTTGGTCAAGGAAAATTGTTTTGAGATAACGAAGTGCTGTTCAAGTACCGAGTCAGCACCTAATCAGGTGAGTGCATAGTTACTTTCATCTTACACATAGATATGAGTATTTTATATAACTTACGTGCTATGTGTGCATATTATCTGAATACTTGCTGCCTATGCTGATGAAAGATTTTTATACATGTTTTAAATAATTTAAACTGTATATGTATTTTATATCTACAAAAATGTTGGGGTAAAACATGTGTAGATGTAATAAGACGATGTGTGATAAAATGATGAGAGGTCTCGATGTTGTTGTTGTTGATTCTGTCATCTAGCTGAGTATGGATAACAACCACGGACTCTTCTAGACAGTCCAGTGGAACGCTAGCAGGCTTGCAACCTGTAGGTGTTTGTGAACGATGTGTTCACCGGTGTACTCCATCCCCCTCATGGTTGCCTTTAGGACATTTATTGCTGAGGAACCACCTTAGCAGTGGTGTCCATCCCGATAATGATCCTTAGTCTAGGTCCCTTATGATAGGTGTTTAGGGACGTAATGTGAGGATAACGGGAACGGGTAATCGGGTTATTGTTGGTTGATGAATTTAATAAATTATTTATTGTGGGTTGAAAACCCTAGGTGCTCACCAGGCTCCCAAGCCTGACCCACTCAGTTTCATGTATTACAGGTAGTGGCGTTCGAGCATAGATGCGCTGTTTTGGATGAGGGATTACGGATATAGGCATGTAGATATGAAATAATGTAGTAAGGCTTATATTGTACTGTTTATGCTTTTGATCTGTATCGAACATGACATCCTGAGTCTTTTAATGAAATACATTTCTTTGGAAATGCTTTTGATAAATCTTTATCATATTTTGTTTTTGGGACAAATTCCGCAATACTTTTATTTAAAATGCTACTCTGATTTTCAAACAAGCATAAACAAATCGGTCTTTTCTGGCCGTGAAAATGGGGATGTCACAGTTGGTATCAGAGCATTAGTTTAAGCGAACTAGGAATTTGTAGGATTTCTAGACTTAAACTTAGAATGCTAAGCGATGATGGTGAGATGTGAGCACCAGCTTATTTTCGGAATTATGCCTAAAATGTTTTTATGTGCTAAATGCTTTATGCCTTGTGTGCTGTTCATTGTTCGGATCTATGGTCTGTTGCCGACCGGATCTAGAAACCTTATGTGTTTAGGATTCTAAACGTACGACTACGATATTAGAACTAACATGTAAACGTTTCGGAGTGATAAGGACGGTTTAAACGACTATCCTGAATAAAGATCTAAATTCACCTTATTCGGTGTATAGATCAAAATGGCAAGAACCCGCAGTGGAGCTGGGAATGCAAATGGGAATAGGAATCAACCCCCAGTGATTCAACAAATACCTGTTGTAGCAGATGTTCCTGAGCCAATCACGATGGCTGGAGTGCAAGCGATGATCTAGATGATGTTGGATCGTTAAATGGAGGAAACCAGGCGTTTGCTCCAACAAAATCGCGAGGAAGCTACCATACCTATCGTAGAGCCCGAGTTGAATGATGGGCCGTCTGAAGGAGGAAACTACAGTGGGATTGTTGGTCAAGCCAACCCACCGATAGTTAGGCGAAACCACCAGGATGAAGGAAATGATGGACGTGGATGCAAATACAAGGATTTCATGGCATCCAAACCACCGTGTCTATCTGGAAACTCGACACCGGTGGAAGTCATGAACTGGATCTCCGAGATGGAGACAATGTTTGAGAGTTGCGAATGCAGCAACAGGCAGAAGACCGCTCTCGCGGTTCCTCTGTTGAAATCTGGAGTACTAAGCTGGTGAAAGCTGCTAGCTGATTCAATGCCCAAGGGTGAAGCGAGCAAGATGTCGTGGGAGGATTTTCTGGTGCAGCTAAAGATGCAATACTGCTCTGAGCAGGATCTTCTGGAGATCAACAATGAGTTCCAGAAATTGAAGAAGGGAAGAATGAGCGTTACTGAATACGCTGAAAGCTTATAGAGAAAATGAAGCTTGTTCCTCACCTCGTCCCAACTGAACTCTCCAAGGTTAACAAGTTTGCCCTCGGATTACCAGCGGACTTCGGTCCAATGGTCAAGCAAACAACCACTCTGAAAGCCGCCATCTGGGCTGCTAAGAATGTGGAGACCCAGATACGAGAGAAGGGTCTGGAGAGAGCAGATGTGGGAGAGAAAAAGAAATTTGATGGGTCGTCGAAATTCAGCAAGAAAAGCAAGTTCTCAAGGTCTGGTACGCAGAAGTCTGGAGGAGGTGAAGCGAAATGGTGCGACAAGTGCAAGAAGAAGCACCAGGGGAAATGTGATGGAGAAGTCACTTGTTTCAAATGTGGAAAGCCTGGGCACTATGCCAATGAATGCACCCTCACCAAGAAAGTATGTTATGGGTGTAGCGAGAAGGGCACATTTCGAGAGACTGCCCGAAGAAGAAGGAAGCAGGAAGACCCAACATTCCACCGAAGCCGAAGGCAAGAGCCTTCCAGATGACGCTCGAGGCTGCAAAAGAAGGTAGCAGACGTCGCTTCAGGTACCTTTCTTGTAAATGGATTGCCTGCCAATATACTGTTTGATTCCGGAGCAAACTACTCCTTTGTATCGCATAAATTTGGAGGAAAATTAGCATTGCCTGTAGAAAAACTTGATAATGCCCTAATTGTGGAAGTTTCCAGTGGCAAGTTCGTACCTATTAGTAATCGTATTAAGAACGTCGTCATCGACCTAAATGGAAACGAATTCCACGAAGAGTTGTAGCCCATAGAGTTGAACGGTTTTGATATCGTTTTGGGAATGGATTGGCTTAGCGCCAACGATGTTGAGATTCAATGCCGAAAGAAGATAGTAAGAATAAACCCACCCGGAAAGGAGTCATTTATGGTGTACGGGGACAAACACATAGTGAATTCTGGAATTATCTCCCTGATGAAAGCCAGAAAATGTTTGTCCAAGGGATGTGCATCATACTTGGCATTCGTTATCGATGCTAAGAAGGAAAAGAAGGAGGTGCAGAGTATACCAGTCGTGTGTGATTATCCGGAAGTCTTTCCCGAAGATCTTCCCGGATTACCACCTGATTGACAAGTGGAGTTTCGTATAGACTTGTTACCAGGAACGACACCGATAGCAAAGGCACCATACCGATTAGCACCAACGGAGATGAAGGAGCTTATGAATCAACTTTAGGAGTTGTTGGACAACGGTTTCATTCGACCTAGTTCATCACCCTGGGGAGCTCCGGTGCTATTCGTGAAGAAGAAAGACGGAAGCATGAGAATGTGTATAGATTACCGAGAGCTGAACAAGGCAATAGTGAAGAACAAGTATCCATTGCTAAGGATTGATGACCTATTCGATCAACTGCAAGGTTCGAGCTATTTCTCAAAGATCGATCTTAGGTCAGGATATCATCAGCTGAAGGTGAGAGATCAGGATATCGAGAAGACTGCGTTCAGAACGAGATATGGACACTACGAGTTCTTGGTTATGTCGTTTGGACTAACCAATGCTCCAGCAGCATTCATGGATCTGATGAACAAGGTTTGTAAACCATTCCTCGATAAGTCCGTGATAGTATTCATAGATGACATTCTCATCTACTCGAAAAGCCAGAAGGAGCATGGCCAGCATCTACGAGAAGTGTTGGAAGTCTTGAAGAAGGAGAAATTTTATGCAAAGTTCTCCGAGTGTGATTTTTGGATCCGAGAAGTCCAATTCTTGGGTCATGTGGTTAACCAGGAGGGAATAATGGTTGAACCAGCAAAAATCGAAGCTGTAATGAAGTGGGAACGACCGAAGAGTCCCACAAATATTCGAAGCTTTCTAGGATTAGCCGGATATTACCGACGATTTATCCAAGGCTTTTCTTCGATAGCTGCTCCATTGACTGCTTTGACCCATAAAGGAGCTACTTATACATGGAGTGAGAAGAATGAAGAAGCATTCGAGAAGCTAAAGAAGAAGTTATGTGAAACACCGGTTCTTTCTCTACCCGATGGAGTTGAAGACTTCGCAGTCTATAGTGACGCATCTGGAGTCGGGTTGGGTTGTGTTCTGACCCAAAGAGAAAAGGTGATAGCATACGCATTTCGACAATTGAAGGAGCATGAGAAGAACTACCCCACTCACGATTTGGAGTTGGCAGCGGTAGTTTTTTGCTCTAAAGATATGGAGGCATTACCTCTATGGCACGAAGTGCAAACTTTTCACTTATCATAAGAGTCTCCAGTATCTCTTTAATCAGAAAGAATTGAACATGAGGCAACGACGTTGGCTAGAATTACTCAAGGACTACGACTGTGAGATACTTTACCACCCCGGTAAAGCAAATGTTGTAGCTGATGCTCTCAGTCGGAAAGTCAATCTTAAAAGGAAAAGGCCAAGAGCATTAAGAATTGAAGTTGTCTCGACAATTGTGGAAAGTATCAAGAAAGCTCAAGAAGAAGCCTCAGAAAAGAATGAATGAAAGGAAGAACGTTTGGGAAAGACGTTGGTATTCGGTACAAACCGTCAAGGACTGAAGGTATTCCAAGATCGGATTTGGGTACCTAAGACGGGAGGAATAAGAGATCTTTTGATGGAAGAAGCTCACAAGACCATGTACTCGATTCATCCTGGTAGCACAAAAATGTATAGGGACCTAAAACCCTACTACTGGTGGCCGACGATGAAGCTCGATGTTGCAAAGTATGTGGCCGAGTGTGTAACTTGTGCAAGAGTTAAGGCACAACATCAGAAACCGTATGGGAGTTTAGAACCCTTACCTGTACCCATGGGTAAATGGGAGGACATCACCATGGATTTTGTGACTAAACTACCCAAGACGAAGAACGGTCACGACATGATTTGGGTGGTCGTGGATCGTTTCACAAAGAGTGCACACTTCATAGCTGCCAACGAAAGGTGGTCTATGGATAAGCTTGCAAATGCTTATGTGAAGGAAATTGTGAGACTTCACAGTGTTCCTCTAACGATTTGTATCGGATCGTGATAGTCGTTTCACATCGAGGTTTTGGAGAAGTCTACAAGAGGAATTGGGTACGAAGTTGTGTTTGAGTACGGCCTACCATCCGCAGACTGATGGTTTGAGCGAAAGAACGATTCAAACGCTTGAAGATATGTTGAGAGCATGTACCCTCGAGTTCCAAGGTAACTGGGATGAACACTTACCTCTGGTAGAATTTTCCTACAACAATAGTTTCCACTCGAGCATCAACATGGCACCTTATCAAGAATTGTACGGACAGAAGTGTCGTACGCCGTCTTGTTGGATTGAGGCCGGAGAAAAGCAGTTTATGGGCCCCGAGATAGTCCATGAGACTGCTGAGAAACTGAAGGTGATTAGGGAAAGAATGTTAGCAGCTCAGGATCGTCAGAAGAGCTATGCTGACAAGAAAAGACGACCGACGACCTTCGAAGTTGGGGACTCTGTTTTGCTTAAAGTATCACCGTGGAAGGGACTTATAAGATTCGGGAAACGAGGAAAGTTGAGTCCAAGGTTTATTGGACCGTTCAAAGTTCTTCAGAAGATTGGGAACCAAGCTTACAAGCTGGAATTACCCGAAGAACTCGATGGTATTCATAACACCTTCCATGTGTGTTATCTGAGAAAATTCACGGGAGAAGTTCCCGACATGATTCCAATCGCAGAATTAAGAATGGATGAGAACAAGAGGCTGATTGAAGAGCCCGAGGCAATTGTTGACTGTAAGACTAAGAAGTTACGACGCAAGATGGTCGACTTGGTGCTAGTCCAATGGAAACATTCGAATGGGCCGAATCTCACTTGGGAAACAGAGGATGACATGATGAGTCGCTATCCGCATCTGTTTGCTGACGCATGATTCAGGGACGGAATCATCCTAAGGGGAGAGAATTGTAACGCCCGGGTTTCGGGGCTAAGCATTTTAGACGATGTAATATTCTAGGTCAACTATTGTAACTCTTTTTGATGTAATAAAGATGAAATATTTGAATACTATTTGAATTATGTGTATTTGTGTGCTTATTATTTAATTATAAATGTATAATTAATAAAGAATAAAAATAAGCGTCAAAATTAAAGTGTGAGATAAGCCCGATATATTTACATAAAGTTTTAGTGGTCGAAACAAGGATTCCGGAGATATAAAGAATGCCGAAATCCGAGTTATAACGAAGAAGTTATGACCCGTCGAAGTTTCGTGATGGAACCGACACGGCACCGGGAAGCGTAAATAGTGAATTTACGATAGAGCGAGTATTAGCCTTAGCGATCTAAACGAAAGTCGTAGAAAACGTTAAACCGAGAGCTTCCATAAAAAGACGCCCAAATCTGACTTCGTATGAGGAAATTATGATTTTCAGAAGTTTCGGCTTAGCGGTGTACAACCCGAAGTTCGAATATTAGATCGAGCGGTTTTTAGCCGACACAACCTAAACAAGAATCGAAGATCTCGTTAATAGTAGCATAACGATAAAAAGACAGACGAAAACGGACGTCGGATGAAGAAGTTATAAATTTTTAACGGACCAACCCTGTCCCGGCCTGTTAAAAATATAACTTTTAAAATAAAGTCAAAATTAGCCGACAGAGTCTAAACGAAAGTTGTAGGGTACGTTCCCGCCTACGCGTGGATATAAAGCTGGTGCGAGCTGGCACCCTTATCCGAAGTTACTCCCCGCGTAACTTGCCGAACGCCCCGCGTAGATCCGAAGTTTGGCCCCTATAAATACCCTGCGAGGGCTGCCGAGGAAATCACTCATTTCTTCATTCCTTTCTCTCTCTACTTTCTCTCACTACCCATTTTAACCCCCTAAACCCTAGGAAAAATCCCTAGCACCCTAAGGAAGCCCCGAGGCTCCCGGAGTCCCGAGAAAAAGGGTCTTTCGGTTCGGAAACGCTGCTCCGAGCAAAGCCCGGTTTTCTTTAAAATCCGCTGTAAGTAAGCTACGCCTACGCAATTTTTAATATAACTTTTAAATAATTATAGTAATGTTATTAGGTCCTTAAAATAATTATTTGGGCTATTATTATGAGTTATATTGGGTGTTATTTAACGCTTATATAATAATAATAATAATAATAGCTAGACTATTAATTAGTCGCGGTTAACGTTAAAACTAAACTCTAGTGGTATTAATACTAGGTTTTGGTCAAGGAAAAATTGTTTTGAGATAACGAAGTGCTGTTCAAGTACCGAGTCACCACCTAATCAGGTGAGTGCATAGTTACTTTCATCTTATACATAGATATGAAGTATTTTATATAAATTACGTGATATATGTGCATATTATCTGAATACTTGCTGCCTATGCTGATGAAAGATTTTTATACATGTTTTAAATAATTTAAACTATATATGTATTTTATATCTACAAAAATGTTGGGGTGAAACATGGGTAGATGTAATAAGACGATGTGTGATAAAATGATGAGAGGCCTTGATGTTGTTGTTGTTGATTATGTCATCTAGCACAGTATGGATGACAACCACGAACTCTTCTAGACTGTCCAGTGGAACGCTAGCGGGATCCCAACCTGTAGGTGTTTGTGAACGATGTGTTCACCGGTGTACTCCATCCCCCTCATGGTTGCCTTTAGGACATTTATTGCTGAGGAAGCCCCTTAGCAGTGGTGTCCATCCTGATAATGATCCTTAGTCTAGGTCCCTTATGATAGGTGTTTAGGGACGTAATGTGAGGATAACGGGAACGGGTAATCGGGTTATTGTTGGTTGATGAATTTAATAAATTATTTATTGTGGGATGAAAACCCTATGTGCTCACCAGGCTCCCAAGCCTGACCCACTCAGTTTCATGTATTACAGGTAGTGGCGTTCGAGCATAGATGTGCTGTTTTGGATAAGGGATTACGGATATAGGCCTGTAGATATGAAATAATGTAGTAAGGCTTATATTGTACTGTTTATGCTTTTGATCTGTATCGAACATGACATCCCGAGTCTTTTAATGAAATATATTTCTTTGGAAATGCTTTTGATAAATCTTTATCATATTTTGTTTTTGGGACAAATTCCGCAACACTTTTATTTAAAATGCTACTCTGATTTTCAAACAAGCATAAACAAAATCGGTCTTTTCTGGCCGTGAAAATGGGGATGTCACAGATACTATGGCTACTTCATGACTCGATCTTCGGATATCAATTCTCACTTCTGATTCATTGCATTGTCAGCTGCTTCGTCAGGGATGCTTTTTGGATTTGGAGGTGCATTCGCTCTTGTTGCTTCATTTTTCTTCGGGCAGTCCCTAGATAAATGCCCTTCTTAGTTACATCAGTAGCACACCCTCTTTTTGGATGCGCATTTGCTGGCGTAATGACCTGTCTTTCCACATTTTTAGCAAGTCACCTCCTCGTCGTATCTCTCATAGTGCTTCAGCGGTACATTTGGCATCGTAGCTCTCATCGGTCAATCTTGCTTGAAGTGTCCCTCTCCACTACACTTACGGCAAACTTCCTCCTTGGTTGAGCATTTGTGGGCATAGTGACTAGTCTTCCCGCATTTGAAGCAGGTTAATTCCTTAGGGCATCTCCCGTTGTGTTTCCTTCCATACTTGTTACACCATTTTGCTTCACCTCTTCCTCCTGCAGGCTGTGAGAACATGTTGTTCCCGTTGGACCTTAAAGATCCCTCAAATTTCCTCTTCTTGCCAACTCCAACCTTGTTGGCGATCCTATCGTCGATCATTTCTTTGATAGACTTAGCAACCCAGATGGTTGCCTCAAGAGTAGGTGCCTGGCGTACTAGCATAGTAAGCTCATCCTTACTTTGTTGAAGTAAACGCTTTGTCTCTTCCATCTGCTGATCCAACATCATCTGCATCATTGCTTGTACTCCTGTCATCGTGATTGGCTCGGGTGCAGCTGCTATTTTCGGTGCACGCTCAATCACCTATGGCTCAGGCTGCGAGTTACTGTTTCCGAATCCATTTCGAGTGCTTACCATGTCGATCTATACATCGAATTTAGACGTTCGGTGTGGAGTGACGAGAATTTAGATAGAGAATATTTTATTTACGATCGACGTGTAAATCTCCCTATTACTCTGAAAAGTTACATGCCAGTTCTAATAACGTAACTAAACGTTTAGAAGTCTGAACACATAAAGTTTCCAGATCCGGTCGGCAACAGACCATAGATCCGATCAGACATTTAGCATCATAAATCATTTAGCACATAAAATCATGTTAGTCATTTTCCTAAATTAGCTAGTGCTTGTGTCTATTCAGGTGTATTACCAAAATATTGCGGAATTTGTTCCGAGAAAAACATGATAAATACGTTATCAAGGCATTTCCGAAGAAATGTATTTTATTCGTTTTAAAACATTGGGATGTCATCGTCAATACAGAAACATAAGCATAAACAGAATTTACATTCATTTTCACTAGTGATTTATATCTCCTTAATCTCTCAGTGTAATGTAATTTCATATCGACACCTGTGATTCAAATAAACTGAGTGGGTCATGTTGGGAAACCTGGTGAGTACATAGGGTTTTCAACCCACAATAATATAGTTATTATGTTTAAACATCAGACAATCAACCCAATTACCCATCCCCATTATCTTCTTTACTCTTAAGGATATGCCCTAAGAATCAGCTATTCCTCGTTCATTTATTCCTAAGGATTATCCTAAGGAATCGGCACAAAATCCATCGTGCCAGGGTTTTCTCAACGGGCACTAAATCCATAGTTACCAAGGTTTGCTCAACAGGCGCTAACCCCATAGTCTCCGGGGTTTACTCAACAGGCGCTAACTCCATAGTCGCCGAGGGTTATCTCGTTTATTGACAGTATCGTTTTCGAGAGTCCACTCGCAATACATGTCAATGGGTTTTTAGAGTACACCGGTGAACACATCGTTCACAACACCTACAGGTTGCGAGCCAGCTAGTGTTCCACTGGACTGTCTAGAATAGTCCGTGGTTGTCATCCATACTCTGCTAGATGGCGGGGCCAGCATTTGGGAACAAGGCTTCTCACATCGTCCACCTCTCACCCTTACCTCATGGTCTATATCACCTCTCAACTCATCATCCAAGTCATATTTCATCTACCCTTGTTTTACCCAACATATTATGTAGATATAAAATATATATACAGTTTAAATCATTTAAAACATGTATAAAATTGTTCGTCTAACATAGATAGGAAGTATACAGACAATATGCACACATAGCATGTAATTTATATTAAATACTTCATATCTATGTGTAAGATGAAAGTAAATATGCACTCACTTGATAAGGTGGTCACTCGGTACTCGGACAGCGCTTCGTTAATCTTAAAACAATTTCCCTCGGACAAAACCTAGTATCATTACCTCTAGAGTTTAGTCTAACGTTAACCGCGAGTAATTAATAGTCTAGCTATTATTACTATTATATAAGCGTTAAGAAACACTCTTATATAACTCATAAAAATAGCCCAAATAATTATTTTAAGGTCCTAATAATGTTATTATATTAAAACATAAGCTATACTAAAAATAGGGTAGGCATAGCTCACTTACAGCGGGTTTTTCGCAAAACCGGGCTTCGTCGGAGAAGTGTTCCCGAGCCGAAAGGATCCTTTTCTCGGGACTCCGGGAGCCTCAGGGATTCCTTCGGGTGCTAGGGGGTTTACCTAGACTTTAGGGGGCTTAAGGGAGGCTAGAGAGAGAGTATAGAGAGAGAAAGTGAAGTTGGGATGGTGTGAAGAATGAGGGAACCTGACACCTCTAATTATAGGCTGGAATCCTGATCTACTCGTCGAGTAGGGGGTCCTACTCGTCGAGTCCATGGCCAGGTGTCACCACCTGGTGGCTTGCCTTGGGGAGAAAGCCTTGGCCCATATTCAGTCACGTCACCCGATTTCGTACAGCACCCTGCCGACTTCTAAACCCCGTAACTTTCGCATACGAGCTCCGTTTTCGACATTCTTTATATCCACGCGTAGGTAAAAACAAGATCTGCAACTTTTATTTAGATTCCATCGGCTAATTCTCAACCGATCTTAAATTTAACAGTAGGAGGAGATAAGACTATTAAATGACCGCGAAGAATTCGTAACTCCTTCATACGGACTCCGTTTTTGTCTGTATTTTTATCGTTGAGTTCCTATTAATGAGATCTTCAACTCTCATTTAGGTTGCGTAGGCCAAAAACCGCTCGAACTAAAATTTGAGTTTCGGGTCGTGCACTGGTATGCCAAATCTTAGAAAATTCACAACTTACTCATACGAAGTCAGATTTGGACGTTCTTTTTTTTGTATGTTCTCGGTTTAACGTATACTACAAATTTTGTTTAGATCACTAAAGCTAAAAAGTCCTCTATCTTAAATTCACTATTTACATCTCCAGGTGCCGTGCCGGTTTTGCCGAAAAACTTCGACGGGCCATAACTTCTTCGTTATAACTAGGATTTCGGCGTTATTTATATGTACGAAACCCTTGAGACATATTCTACAACTCGGTTAAGATTATTTATTCTAAATAATCTTTTGTCGAAAAGTCATTTTCGACCCCTATTATCTCTAAATTGACTAGCCAGATCTACGGGCGTTACAGAAGCTCACAAGACCAGATACTCCATTCATCTTGGTTCAGACAAGATGTACCTGGACCTTAAGAAACTTTATTGGCGGCCAAACATGAAAGCAGAAATTTCTACCTACGTGGGCAAGTGCCTGACTTGCCCCAAGGTCAAGGTAGAATACCAGAAGCCTTCGGATTTACTACAACAACTAGAAATACCCGAGTGGAAGTGGGAGCAGATAACCATGAATTTCATAACCAAGTTGCCCAAGACAACAGGTGGTCATGACACCATTTGGGTAATTGTTGACAGATTAACCAAATCTGCGCACTTCCTGCCAATAAAAGAAACCGACAAGATATAGAAGCTGACCAGGACGTACATTAAAGAGATCGAACGATTGCATGGTGTGCCAATATCCATTATCTCTGACAGAGATCGCATATTTACATCGTGGTTTTGGCAATCACTGCAAAAATCCTTGGGAACCAAACTCGACATGAGTACATCATACCATCCCCAGACTGATGGGCAAAGTGAGAGAACAATTCAGACGCTGGAAGAGATGTTAAGAGCTTGTGTGATAGACTTTGGTAAAGCTTGGAATACCCATTTACCACTCGTAGAATTCTCATATAATAACAGCTATCACACTAGCATCAAGGTCGCGCCATTCGAAGCCCTCTATGGCCGTAAGTGCAGATCCCCTCTGTGTTGGGCTGAAGTGGGTGACACACAACTAGCAAAGAAACAAGTTCCTGACAACACTCTCACCGGCCCTGAGATCATAAGGAAGACAGAGAAAATCGTCCAAATTCGGGAACGACTAAAAGCATCTAGGGACCGACAAAAAAGAGTTATGCGGATAAACAACGAAAGTCCTTGGAGTTCCAGGTTGGTGACCGCGTCCTGTTAAAGGTCTCACCTTGGAAAGGAATGATACGTTATGGAAAACGTGGAAAACTAAATCCAAGATATATCGGGCCATTCGAGATTCTTGCTAGAATTGGCCCGGTGGCTTACAAACTTCTACTACCGCAGGAACTCAGTAACATACACCCCACCTTCCACATGTCCAATCTAAAGAAGTGTCTGTTCGACGAGACTCTTGTGATCCCACTCGATGAAATCGAGATAAACGAGAGTCTTCACTTCGTAGAGGAACCTATGGAAATCATGGACAAGGAAATCAAGAGAACAAAACAAAGTCGTATACCAAGAGTGAAGGTCCGCTAGAACGCCAAGTGAGGACCTGAATTGACTTTGGAACGATAAGACCAGATGAAACAAAAATACCCACATCTCTTCCCTAGTTCATGACTACTCACCTTAGAAATAATTTCGGGACGAGATTCTCTCTAACAAGGGGATAATGTAACAATCGGTTATTTCGGGTCAATAAAAGTCAAAGAAAGTCAATAAACGTCAAAGAAAGTCAAATAAAAGTCAATTGTTATAACAAAAATCAAATAGTTAAAAATTAATAATAAATTATACCCCACTTTAAGGGTTTTCGGTTTTGGGAATCAAATCCCATGGCTAGACCGAAATCCCATTAGGACCGAAATCCCTTCCTAGACCGAGAACCCTCTTAGCCGAGAACCCCACTTGGACCGAGAACCATGCGAGACCGAGAACCACATGGACCGAAATCAAGATGATCTAGGTTGAGATTTTAGATCAAAATCAAGGGATTTCGGTGGGAGGATAAGCCCAGAACCAAAACCTTATCCGATGGCACACCTTCCAAAGGGATAAATTACACATTTCAATGCATCTATCACATCAATTTTCCTCCATATATAAATAGTAGGCTGAAAACACCATTCACAAATCCTCATTTTACGTCCAAACTCACACCATTTTTGTTCTCAAAAGTTCATAAGAACTTCTTCCAATCTTCAAACCATCTTCATACAATCTTCAAATATTCATATGCTTGCCCACTAACCTCATCAAACTTTTCCATGAAACTCCTTCAAACCTTGTAAGTAACCTTACACAAACTAGTATTATTTAACACTTAAATTGTTAGTTTATCTAATTTGCACATGTATTATATGTTTAAAACAAATTAGGATACAATTAGTTTCGCGTGTTCTAACCTGAAGAACATTCCTATCATTTCGTAAGCCAGCCAAGAACACACCCGATGTGAGTTCATACCCCTACAGTTTTTACGATTTTTCCATGTTTTTAGGGGGGGATACAAGTAAAACACAAGAAAACTTGTGTTAAAATACGAACCGTTACATTTATATTTTTTTACAAAATATAAATATACATATGGATACATGTTTGAATACAATAAAACATTAACCCTTTTGTAACATGTCGAGCAAAAAGGGTATAATTATATAAACGAAACATTTATATAAACTATAATAGATATAGTTTATGGAACATACACACTATTTTACCCTGTTGAGGGCACAAAAAATAATTATTTAAAAGAATAATTATTTTTCACACTATGTAAACACGATGAAGAGGTAATACATACAGATATTACAAGAAAACGGGATTTCACTACACTATACGTAAACCGTTAATATAGCTTTGTGAGACACGTCTTCAAGTACTTACCTAAGTACCAACAAAAGTCCAGTTTTTATAACCAGAGTCTCCCGGAGGGAGAGCGTGACAATTGTGTATAGATCTATACAGGACTGACATTCCCACACCTAAACTGTTAGCTATAGTTATACCGGCAGGTCTGGGGTGACAAATGTCGTACCATTCCGATACCTGAAGAACGTCGTAACAGACCATCAGTTATTAAGTATGGTTATAATAACTCCAAATTGGGTATTAACAATACGTTTGGTTTACATACATACCTTCGAATGGTTTTATTTATATAAAACTACGCTATACTACTATCCATACAATACCGTTTACATTTTTGGTAACAAGTATTTAAAGAATTACATTCAGATAACTCTACACTACGCTATTTTACAATACAAATGGCAGTTGCAAGTACATATGTTAAAAGGATTTACACAGATACAATTACTGAAACATTGTTTTCCAGTACAATACAATTTACATCTCTAGAAACATACATTCAAATGGCTTTATATATGTCTAAAACAACATATTATTATTTTAAGTATGAAAAATACTTGTACATTTCGGTCTTGGAACATTTAAGACTACATTATATATAAAAGAAAATATTGGATTTTATGGAAGAACATACTATCATTTTCAAGGAACAAAGACACATATTTCTCATACAAAATGCTTATGAACTCACCAACTTAATTGTTGACTCTCTTTTCAAAACCATTTGTATTCTCAGGAAATCAGTAGACAGGTAGTCACTCAGGTTTTGTGAAGACGAAGCTTAGTATTGTTATGTCTTATATTTTTTCTATATGTTTTTGGAGGCAAAAAAACAATGATTCAAACTCAATGTAAATATTAAATTATCAATACTTGTTACACCATTTTGCTTCACCTCTTCCTCCTGCAGGCTGTGAGAACATGTTGTTCCCGTTGGACCTTAAAGATCCCTCAAATTTCCTCTTCTTGCCAACTCCAACCTTGTTGGCGATCCTATCGTCGATCATTTCTTTGATAGACTTAGCAACCCAGATGGTTGCCTCAAGAGTAGGTGCCTGGCGTACTAGCATAGTAAGCTCATCCTTACTTTGTTGAAGTAAACGCTTTGTCTCTTCCATCTGCTGATCCAACATCATCTGCATCATTGCTTGTACTCCTGTCATCGTGATTGGCTCGGGTGCAGCTGCTATTTTCGGTGCACGCTCAATCACCTATGGCTCAGGCTGTGAGTTACTGTTTCCGAATCCATTTCGAGTGCTTACCATGTCGATCTATACATCGAATTTAGACGTTCGGTGTGGAGTGACGAGAATTTAGATAGAGAATATTTTATTTACGATCGACGTGTAAATCTCCCTATTACTCTGAAAAGTTACATGCCAGTTCTAATAACGTAACTAAACGTTTAGAAGTCTGAACACATAAAGTTTCCAGATCCGGTCGGCAACAGACCATAGATCCGATCAGACATTTAGCATCATAAATCATTTAGCACATAAAATCATGTTAGTCATTTTCCTAAATTAGCTAGTGCTTGTGTCTATTCAGGTGTATTACCAAAATTTTATTAGACACACTCCTCACAATCATTTCTTATAATTCTAAGTTTAAGTCTAGTAATAAATCCATATTCCTAGTTCGCTTAAACTAATGCTCTGATACCATCTGTGACATCCCCATTTTCACGGCCAGAAAAGACCGATTTTGTTTATGCTTTATAAAAATCAGAGTACCCTTTTTAATAAAAATATTGCGGAATTTGTTCCGAGAAAAACATGATAAATACGTTATCAAGGCATTTCCGAAGAAATGTATTTTATTCGTTTTAAAACATTGGGATGTCATCGTCAATACAGAAACATAAGCATAAACAGAATTTACATTCATTTTCACTAGTGATTTATATCTCCTTAATCTCTCAGTGTAATGTAATTTCATATCGACACCTGTGATTCAAATAAACTGAGTGGGTCATGTTGGGAAACCTGGTGAGTACATAGGGTTTTCAACCCACAATAATATAGTTATTATGTTTAAACATCAGACAATCAACCCAATTACCCATCCCCATTATCTTCTTTACTCTTAAGGATCTGCCCTAAGAATCAGCTATTCCTCGTTCATTTATTCCTAAGGATTATCCTAAGGAATCGGCACAAAATCCATCGTTGCCAGGGTTTTCTCAACGGGCACTAAATCCATAGTTACCAAGGTTTGCTCAACAGGCGCTAACCCCATAGTCTCCGGGGTTTACTCAACAGGCGCTAACTCCATAGTCGCCGAGGGTTATCTCGTTTATTGACAGTATCGTTTTCGAGAGTCCACTCGCAATACATGTCAATGGGTTTTTAGAGTACACCGGTGAACACATCGTTCACAACACCTACAGGTTGCGAGCCAGCTAGTGTTCCACTGGACTGTCTAGAATAGTCTGTGGTTGTCATCCATACTCTGCTAGATGGCGGGGCCAGCATTTGGGAACAAGGCTTCTCACATCGTCCACCTCTCACCCTTACCTCATGGTCTATATTACCTCTCAACTCATCATCCAAGTCATATTTCATCTACCCTTGTTTTACCCAACATATTATGTAGATATAAAATATATATACAGTTTAAATCATTTAAAACATGTATAAAATTGTTCGTCTAACATAGATAGGAAGTATACAGACAATATGCACACATAGCATGTAATTTATATTAAATACTTCATATCTATGTGTAAGATGAAAGTAAATATGCACTCACTTGATAAGGTGGTCACTCGGTACTCGGACAGCGCTTCGTTAATCTTAAAACAATTTCCCTCGGACAAAACCTAGTATCATTACCTCTAGAGTTTAGTCTAACGTTAACCGCGACTAATTAATAGTCTAGCTATTATTACTATTATATAAGCGTTAAGAAACACTCTTATATAACTCATAAAAATAGCCCAAATAATTATTTTAAGGTCCTAATAATGTTACTATATTAAAACATAAGCTATACTAAAAATAGGGTAGGCATAGCTCACTTACAGCGGGTTTTTCGCAAAACTGGGCTTCATCGGAGAAGTGTTCCCGAGCCGAAAGGATCCTTTTCTCGGGACTCCGGGAGCCTCGGGGCTTCCTTCGGGTGCTAGGGGGTTTACCTAGACTTTAGGGGGCTTAAGGGAGGCTAGAGAGAGAGTATAGAGAGAGAAAGTGAAGTTGGGATGGTGTGAAGAATGAGGGAACCTGACACCTCTAATTATAGGCTGGAATCCTGATCTACTCGTCGAGTAGGGGGTCCTACTCGTCGAGTCCATGGCCAGGTGTCACCACCTGGTGGCTTGCCTTGGGGAGAAAGCCTTGGCCCATATTCAGTCACGTCACCCGATTTCGTACAGCACCCTGCCGACTTCTAAACCCCGTAACTTTCGCATACGAGCTCCGTTTTCGACATTCTTTATATCCACGCGTAGGTAAAAACAAGATCTGCAACTTTTATTTAGATTCCATCGGCTAATTCTCAACCGATCTTAAATTTAACAGTAGGAGGAGATAAGACTATTAAATGACCGCGAAGAATTCGTAACTCCTTCATACGGACTCCGTTTTTGTCTGTATTTTTATCGTTGAGTTCCTATTAATGAGATCTTCAACTCTCATTTAGGTTGCGTAGGCCAAAAACCGCTCGAACTAAAATTTGAGTTTCGGGTCGTGCACTGGTATGCCAAATCTTAGAAAATTCACAACTTACTCATACGAAGTCAGATTTGGACGTTCTTTTTTTTGTATGTTCTCGGTTTAACGTATACTACAAATTTTGTTTAGATCATTAAGGCTAAAAAGTCCTCTATCTTAAATTCACTATTTACATCTCCAGGTGCCGTGCCGGTTTTGCCGAAAAACTTCGACGGGCCATAACTTCTTCGTTATAACTAGGATTTCGGCGTTCTTTATATGTACGAAACCCTTGAGACATATTCTACAACTCGGTTAAGATTATTTATTCTAAATAATCTTTTGTCGAAAAGTCATTTTCGACCCCTATTATCTCTAAATTGACTAGCCGGATCTACGGGCATTACAGAAGCTCACAAGACCAGATACTCCATTCATCTTGGTTCAGACAAGATGTACCTGGACCTTAAGAAACTTTATTGGCAGCCAAACATGAAAGCAGAAATTTCTACCTACGTGGGCAAGTGCCTGACTTGCCCCAAGGTCAAGGTAGAATACCAGAAGCCTTCGGATTTACTACAACAACTAGAAATACCCGAGTGGAAGTGGGAGCAGATAACCATGAATTTCATAACCAAGTTGCCCAAGACAACAGGTGGTCATGACACCATTTGGGTAATTGTTGACAGATTAACCAAATCTGCGCACTTCCTGCCAATAAAAGAAACCGACAAGATAGAGAAGCTGACCAGGACGTACATTAAAGAGATCGAACGATTGCATGGTGTGCCAATATCCATTATCTCTGACAGAGATCGCATATTTACATCGTGGTTTTGGCAATCACTGCAAAAATCCTTGGGAACCAAACTCGACATGAGTACATCATACCATCCCCAAACTGATGGGCAAAGTGAGAGAACAATTCAGACGCTGGAAGAGATGTTAAGAGCTTGTGTGATAGACTTTGGTAAAGCTTGGAATACCCATTTACCACTCGTAGAATTCTCATATAATAACAGCTATCACACTAGCATCAAGGTCGCGCCATTCGAAGCCCTCTATGGCCGTAAGTGCAGATCCCCTCTGTGTTGGGCTGAAGTGGGTGACACACAACTAGCAAAGAAACAAGTTCCTGACAACACTCTCACCGGCCCTGAGATCATAAGGAAGACAGAGAAAATCGTCCAAATTCGGGAACGACTAAAAGCATCTAGGGACCGACAAAAAAGAGTTATGCGGATAAACAACGAAAGTCCTTGGAGTTCTAGGTTGGTGACCGCGTCCTGTTAAAGGTCTCACCTTGGAAAGGAATGATACGTTATGGAAAACGTGGAAAACTAAATCCAAGATATATCGGGCCATTCGAGATTCTTGCTAGAATTGGCCCGGTGGCTTACAAACTTCTACTACCGCAGGAACTCAGTAACATACACCCCACCTTCCACATGTCCAATCTAAAGAAGTGTCTGTTCGACGAGACTCTTGTGATCCCACTCGATGAAATCGAGATAAACGAGAGTCTTCACTTCGTAGAGGAACCTATGGAAATCATGGACAAGGAAATCAAGAGAACAAAACAAAGTCGTATACCAAGAGTGAAGGTCCGCTAGAACGCCAAGTGAGGACCTGAATTGACTTTGGAACGATAAGACCAGATGAAACAAAAATACCCACATCTCTTCCCTAGTTCATGACTACTCACCTTAGAAATAATTTCGGGACGAGATTCTCTCTAACAAGGGGATAATGTAACAATCGGTTATTTCGGGTCAATAAAAGTCAAAGAAAGTCAATAAACGTCAAAGAAAGTCAAATAAAAGTCAATTGTTATAACAAAAATCAAATAGTTAAAAATTAATAATAAATTATACCCCACTTTAAGGGTTTTCGGTTTTGGGAATCAAATCCCATGGCTAGACCGAAATCCCATTAGGACCGAAATCCCTTCCTAGACCGAGAACCCTCTTAGCCGAGAACCCCACTTGGACCGAGAACCATGCGAGACCGAGAACCACATGGACCGAAATCAAGATGATCTAGGTTGAGATTTTAGATCAAAATCAAGGGATTTCGGTGGGAGGATAAGCCCAGAACCAAAACCTTATCCGATGGCACACCTTCCAAAGGGATAAATTACACATTTCAATGCATCTATCACATCAATTTTCCTCCATATATAAATAGTAGGCTGAAAACACCATTCACAAATCCTCATTTTACGTCCAAACTCACACCATTTTTGTTCTCAAAAGTTCATAAGAACTTCTTCCAATCTTCAAACCATCTTCATACAATCTTCAAATATTCATATGCTTGCCCACTAACCTCATCAAACTTTTCCATGAAACTCCTTCAAACCTTGTAAGTAACCTTACACAAACTAGTATTATTTAACACTTAAATTGTTAGTTTATCTAATTTGCACATGTATTATATGTTTAAAACAAATTAGGATACAATTAGTTTCGCGTGTTCTAACCTGAAGAACATTCCTATCATTTCGTAAGCCAGCCAAGAACACACCCGATGTGAGTTCATACCCCTACAGTTTTTACGATTTTTCCATGTTTTTAGGGGGGGATACAAGTAAAACACAAGAAAACTTGTGTTAAAATACGAACCGTTACATTTATATTTTTTTACAAAATATAAATATACATATGGATACATGTTTGAATACAATAAAACATTAACCCTTTTGTAACATGTCGAGCAAAAAGGGTATAATTATATAAACGAAACATTTATATAAACTATAATAGATATAGTTTATGGAACATACACACTATTTTACCCTGTTGAGGGCACAAAAAATAATTATTTAAAAGAATAATTATTTTTCACACTATGTAAACACGATGAAGAGGTAATACATACAGATATTACAAGAAAACGGGATTTCACTACACTATACGTAAACCGTTAATATAGCTTTGTGAGACACGTCTTCAAGTACTTACCTAAGTACCAACAAAAGTCCAGTTTTTATAACCAGAGTCTCCCGGAGGGAGAGCGTGACAATTGTGTATAGATCTATACAGGACTGACATTCCCACACCTAAACTGTTAGCTATAGTTATACCGGCAGGTCTGGGGTGACAAATGTCGTACCATTCCGATACCTGAAGAACGTCGTAACAGACCATCAGTTATTAAGTATGGTTATAATAACTCCAAATTGGGTATTAACAATACGTTTGGTTTACATACATACCTTCGAATGGTTTTATTTATATAAAACTACGCTATACTACTATCCATACAATACCGTTTACATTTTTGGTAACAAGTATTTAAAGAATTACATTCAGATAACTCTACACTACGCTATTTTACAATACAAATGGCAGTTGCAAGTACATATGTTAAAAGGATTTACACAGATACAATTACTGAAACATTGTTTTCCAGTACAATACAATTTACATCTCTAGAAACATACATTCAAATGACTTTATATATGTCTAAAACAACATATTATTATTTTAAGTATGGAAAATACTTGTACATTTCGGTCTTGGAACATTTAAGACTACATTATATATAAAAGAAAATATTGGATTTTATGGAAGAACATACTCTCATTTTCAAGGAACAAAGACACATATTTCTCATACAAAATGCTTATGAACTCACCAACTTAATTGTTGACTCTCTTTTCAAAACCATTTGTATTCTCAGGAAATCAGTAGACAGGTAGTCACTCAGGTTTTGTGAAGACGAAGCTTAGTATTGTTATGTCTTATATTTTTTCTATATGTTTTTGGAGGCAAAAAAACAATGATTCAAACTCAATGTAAATATTAAATTATCAATACAATGTTTCTAATGCTTTGATCTTTATTATGCAATTGTTATGATACTGTACATGATGTCATCCACCCCCGAACGTTTCCACCGTTTACTCGGTCCGGGGGTGTGACACCCTTGATAAAACTAGTGTCAACAATTAGTACATCAGGTAATGGTTCTTGAGCTGCTTCATGTTCCAAGTACCTCCCACTCGCTTTGTCATTAAAAGTTTGCTATTTGCTAACTCCACTATCAGAGGAATAAGAGAACTTGTTCTTGGTGGGTTTGAATATAACAATCTAAGCCACATTTGGAGTACTATATGAATATGTATTCAGTAGATTTTGGGTTTAGAAGCTCCAGTCCAACATAGGCTTCAAATCCACAAAACATTTAATAAGATATTGATGAATGCCTTTCCATACAAAATATTATAAAGAAAATGTTATATCTACTTATTAGTTGGTGTTTGTACTCAAGGTACAATTGATAGTGTTTTAGGTGTTATCCTAAGGAAATAAAAGGAGGAGAATTTGTACCGATTAGAAAGTAAATCATAACAAGTAAGATTTAATTCATCATTTATTATCATTAAGGCTTTAGATAGTCTTTACCGGTTTTTATCTCAACTTTATATTTGAAAACTTATACAAAGATTTTACAGTTATGTTTTAACATGTAAAATATAATTTATAACTATTATAGTTGTTAATAAAGTTGATTTGATATCTTATGCTTAATCAGACCCGTCCTAGAAGGTGGGCGATATGGGAGACCGTCTAGGGCCCATCTTTTAAAAGGGCCCAAATTTTTTGTGGACTTTATTATTATTATTATTATTATTATTATTATTATTATGGTTATTAATATATATATATATATATATATATATATATATATATATATATATATATGTATGTATATATATAATTGAAAATGTTATATTTAGAAGCTAGTACAAGTAATTTTCTTTCAATTATTAAGTTATCATAAAAACCTAGATGGAATTTGTGTATGTTAAGGGCCCTTTTTTTCCCTTTCGCCTCGTGCCCAAAATATATATGGAAAGACCTTGTGCTTAATCTTTGATATTCATTAAAAGGCAGTCATACACCATAGTGTATAGTTACTTAGTAATTATTTTTCTCTACTATTTAGTGAAAATATCATTAGGAATCTGCTATATATAAATAAGAGTTACATATGTTAAATAAACTACATTATTTTTCTTCAAGGATCCCTTCTTGAAGTTGGAATATGTGAATGTCATTTATATAATAAAAATAACAATGTCAAAGATAAGTTTGAATTAAAACAAGTTTAAGTCAAAAGTATTTTGCACAATGTTGCAGAAATCGGCCTAATCGGCCGATTAATCGCTAATCAGACCTCCACCGATGAGATTTATTGCTAATCGGTCAATATAATCGGGTTTGGTCAATACAGGTCAAATTCGGAATTAATCGGACCTAATCGGACTTAATCGGACCTAATCGGGTTTGGTTAACGTATGTCAAAGTCAGACCTAATCGGCCTTAATCGGACCTAATCGCCGATTAATCCCTTTTTTTGTAGGATTAAAATTAGATTTATAAATTTTTGAATAATTTTCTTAATAATTAATGGTCCCTGATTAATCTCCCGATTAATCCCCGCCTAGCCGATTAATCCCTAATCGCTAGTCCACCGATTAGCGGCCGATTAGCGATTTCTGCAACCATGATTTTGCATATAGAACTTGTTATTTATAAAATATTGATATTTACTTTATAATTCTTATTAAGAGATCTATTCTGATAAGAATATGGACTGAACTTGGTATTCCTGGAAACCAGTGGGACCATTTTTGGAGATTTGTCTTAAAATAATGAAAAAAACTAAAGGAAACATAGTGCACATCAGATGCATAAACTTACACAATTAGAAAATGAAAATAAACCATCCGAACAATCAAACTTCAAGAATTATTGATTATATAATAAATTCATATACTTCATTGAATCATAGTAGTTATCAACATCTTCCCTTTGCTGACTTAAAAAAATAAACAAAAGCAACAACTTTAACTAGTTTGATAGTCATTATTTTCTTCTTTTGTATCTTTATTTTGTCCATAAACCCTTTGGTGATATCGTTGAATATTTCTACAGTAACATAACCCAAAGGAACAACAATTTCACATGTTTATCAATAATGCAAGTAAAAAAATCATTATCATAAATCATGCATCTCAATTTACTTAATTTAAGCCATTTTGTTCGGTCACACACACAGACCAGTAACACTACTACAAAATTATTATTTCTTGCATTTAACCCAAAATGGATAAATCCAAGAAATAGAAACATCCATCTATAAGGCAAAAAATACAGCAAAAGGCAACATAAACATGGTCACCAAGATAAATTCACAAACCTAAAATGATTATTTTAGCCTTATCTTTTTTTTCGATAATTGCATTAAACAGACTAATATGGTTAGGCAACCGAAGTGAATATACATGAAAGCATGAAGAAGAATAGTAAAAACTACATAGATCACCCCTTAGTTGTCCAAAAACTACGGATTTGGTCATCATCCTTCAATTTTAACCATTTGCATATGTATGCTTGAATCGACCGGTGACTGAAATCAATCACATAGATGAAGTCATTAATGATTCGGAATGATTAAAAGATGATGAATCTATCATTTCATGATGGCGTTCTTTTAGAGACGAATATATCGGTGGTTCATGGGTTTTCCCGTCGGCGGTAACGGTGGTGATGTGAGCGGACATGGTGATGGTGGTGCGGGTGTGGTGTCGGGTATTTGGGGTGATAAAGTTGAGTGAAAGCGGTGAGGGTAGTAGATGGAAGAGATGGTGATGATGACAGTATATAAATGTGATGGGCGATGGGCGATGGTAAATGGTGAGCTGGTGGAGATAATGGAGGCGACATGTATTTTATGGGCTCGTTTTTACTAGAGTATCATAGAGTGGAAGAAAGTATTATGGTTTTAGATAGATAATGGGTAATTGTGAAATGAGTTGGGATGGGAGAGCATGTTTAAGGGAAAAGGGAGGGTCTTCATTCGAATGGCAACTTATCAAAATAATGCCCAAACGAGTGACAAATTGTTGTTTAAACGTATATTAGAATGATTACATAATGACAATGTACTTGTGTTATATAAATATAATATCAATATGGTGGTGGTGATTAGTTTCATTTCAAAAAATAGTTTCTAGAGGTGAATAATTTATTTTCGCTCATTTATAAAAAAAAAAAAGACTAAACGAATATTTTCTTTCGGATATATTTCTTCATTCAAATAGCATACGATGAGCACACTTGCCTAATAGAAAAGGGTTGTAAAGGTATTTTGATTAACTGAGATAATATAATCTTCGTTTTTAGGTTTGGTTACAAAACATATTTTGTGCCATAGATGGTTAACCAAAAAAACCAATATATATATATATATATATATATATATATATATATATATATATATATATATATATATATATATATATATATATATATATATATATATATATATATATATATATATATATATATATATATATATATATATATATATATCCTTTCTTTTTAAAGATGATGTTTTTGGTTTTAGATATAATAATAGATTATAATTTCTAAAATTAGACATTTTTAATTGAACAATACATTTTTTAATTAACAAATGCTATTAACTAATATTATTTTCCATAAAATCTAAATTACTAAGTTTTAAGTCGTCTATTTAAAAATAAAAATTGTCACTGATCATATCAAACCAGTTAACTTATAAACATTAATCATTTTACATTTTTAAGAGTCAAAACACAAAATTGCAGTGAGTTATTATTATTGCCTTTAAGTTGACTAAATTGTAATATCTCATCATTTTTCACTGTTTACCCTCTTTTTTTAAATATATATTTCAAACTTTAAATTTAGCTTTTTACAAAATTTTAATTTATAACAATATATTAACTTTATTTTGGTAATTTTTTTTATCAATCAAATTAATTACATTTATAGTCGACAAACATAAGACAAATTATGATTTTTATATATTCCAACTTCTTTGATGTTTTAAACTTTCAAAAATTATGGAACAAATTCTCTCAAGTTAATAGTTACTGTTCACATAATTTTTATATAAAAAAAGAGTGAATATTAAAGAGGGCATATTTGTCTATTCTAATTTTATAATTTCAATGCATTTGATAATCAAACGTAATTAAAAATAATGAATACGTATCATATTTTAATTTGATATGATATATAAACAGGCATATGTATTTTTGAAAGATTGGTCAATTGACGATAATACCCTTTACATGTATAAACATCAAATAAATTCAATATATAACACAATTCAAAACCTTTGTCTTATAAAGCATTTCATAACCCACTTAAAAAACCTTTGAATTTATTGTAGTAAATGACTTATTTCAAAATATTTCATACTAAATCTCACATTTCTATCAAGAAAAATGATAACAATATAATCACAATAATGTCAAGAATCTCATTTCTGTCCTATAAAAACAAACATGCAGATCCATCAACTAATTTGTAAAAATTTACAAAAACACACCTAATTTTTACCCCTGTATATATGATAACAAAAATAATAATAAAATAAAATGCCAAATTTACCCCTGGAGTGAATAAAACTCCCGACGTGGTGTTAAACTAAGAAAATGGCATGCAAACACACACACACATAGATTCCATTTGTAGCAAAGAAAAGTCGGTCAAGAAGACAAATTTTTTCAATTTTGAAAAAAAAAGGTCAATAAGACAAATTTTTTAAATGGCAAAAAGTTCATTTTTTCACTGTTTCTGTAAAAAAAACAACAAAAATCAAAGTGCAATGTTATTAACCTACAAATTGGACCTGACTATACTATCAATGAAGAAATATTACAATAATAATAAAATATGGTAACAAATTTAATCAAAATAACACATCATGTAACTGAGATGAAAAGTGAAAGTATTTCTACGATTTTAGGATAAACTTTAGGTTGGAAAATCTAAAAAATTCAAATTTTTTATTTAAGAGAACCAATAGATACATAAAGTAATTTTCCATGTCTTCCATTTTGGCCATGATTCGGCTAAATGTAGAAAATGGCAATATACTATATGTCTTACAAACATACATATAGACACCCAAAGCCACATGCATACATACACACAACACCCTCACACATACATATTCACACATGTTACACAAAAACCAAACAAAATTACCATAATTCCAGAAGTTGTTTCACCAAAAATATTCAGATTCGATTCCTAGAGTTTTTTCACCTGATACACAATACATACATCAGTGAATATCCATAAATTGTAGCACACAACAGAAGCCCTACAAGATAATACTATTAGATATAAAAAAATAATTATAAATAAAAAAAGTTCAACTATGGTATACCCTAATCCTAATTAACAAATTGGAAAAATGAAACGGAAAAAATTAAATTCATACCAATTGGAACATTACGTTTTACTAAAAGAAACTTGAAACATTGCATTGATCTCCTTCTCTTATTTTTTCACTTAGTCATTTTTCTATTCATTAAAAAAACCAAATAAATAATGGACAAATCTTAAATGATGATTTAATTTAAAAAATATATAGAAAATTTTCGATTCATTTGCACTAAAATATAAAAATAGCCATTTTCACCTTATTCCATTCTCTTGTTTTGTTTTTATAATTTGCAAATATTGTTGTTGCTTAACCATCACTTATTTTCGTTGGAACTATGAAAAAAACAAAAAGCGGAAAAACTACTAGACCAACCTCTCATTAGGGGTGAAGATGGAAGGAAGCTAATATAGAAAACAGACTATATTTTTCATTAAAATCTACACTACCATGAAATAAAATATAAAAAATCCATTGAAAGCTTACATGATGTCATGGATTAAGTATACTATGAGGTTCATATTTATAAAAAAATAAAGATTCCTGACCTACTTATGAACCGTCCGACAAACAGAACATCTAAGAGTTAAACGCACCTATAAAATGAATTCGAGAGTGCTAATCGAGATTATGAAGCATGTATATAGGCACATGGCATGCAACACAGTAACACAAAGACATTTGAGAAAATTCCTGTGTAAAGTTCAAATTATTATTTTGTGATAAAGTTCATTTGTTTATTAATAAAATTTGACAATCTAAGGTTAACGGTGATTGTAATATTAAATATTTTACAATTAACTTGACCAAATAAGAAGCAATATGTTAACAAATAAAATAATCTAACATATTACTAAGCAATTGACAATTAATAGACATACTCGAAAAAGAAAAGCATGAACAAAATATAAACAAACTTGGCCATTTTTTTGGTCATCCAAATTTGGTAGGAGTTTGGTTAGGTTAAGCATATATGAGGAGGGAAAACTATACAATTAACCAAATCAAAGAAACAAAAAATATACATGTATAAATATATATATATATATATATATATATATATATATATATATATATATATATATATATATATATATATATATATATATATGCATGCATGCTAATTTGTATTTTTTTTTCAACACTTTTCAATACCTACACAATAGTGAGATTTTAATAGTAGCATTTAAGAGAAATGTAACTTGAAAATGTCACAAAAAAAAAACAAAGAAAGAAAAAAGTAAGCATATATATATATATATATATATATATATATATATATATATATATATATATATATATATATATATATATACACACACACACATTTGAAAACAAGTAATCTATGAGTCCAAGGCTGTTTTCCGATTTGAAAAATGATGTGCGGATTAGAAGTTCTCAAGTTCTCATAAATCTTTAACTTCTCAAGAAGAACTTTCCTATATATATATATATATATATATATATATATATATATATATATATATATATATATATATATATATATATATATATATATGCATATTTGTGTTTTTTTCAATATTTTTCAAAGCCTACACAACAGTGGGACTTTAATAGCAGCGTTGAAGAGAAATGTAACTTGAAAACGTCAAAAAATATGTCTGCATATATATATATATATATATATATATATATATATATATATATATATATATATATATATATATATATATATATATATATATATACTAGTGGGGTACCCGCGCGATGCGGCGGCTGATGCTTGTTTCATCACACCAATTAATTTTCGGCCAAAAGTTAGTTTCGTTTCAACGGTCATCATATTGTTTCCTTTCGATTTGTTTTCATTCCAGTGATATTTTCCTTTCGGCGATTAATTATCTCTAGACGAACATCAAATAGTAATTCTCGTCTATTATTCTTCTTCCGGCATATAGTATTAAGTCGGTGTATAAATATATTTTGTCTATTATTTTTGATCTTAAAACCACATAATATAAAAAACTATGTTATTTTTTAAATAAAAGTATTTAATATTTTTTGTTAAATATAAAATATGTATATTTTTTAGTTAAACTTAAAATAGATTATTTCTTGTATTTCACCATAGTATTTTTTGTTTTTTGTTTTTTTTACGTTGGTTGAAATTATAAAAAACCAAAAGATATAACTTTAGTTTCATAATTTTAATGGGTTGACATAAAATAGTAAGATAAACTTTAGATTCTAATAGGTTAAGTCTAAATTGCAATTTTAATTAATTTTTGAATTTCTTTTCAGGTTAAATTTATTATAAGTTTGCCGTTAAAAAAATATTATAAGTTTGGTCTATAAATGGTTATTATTATTATTATTATTATTATATTATTATTATTTTTTGTTATTCAAGTTTTATTAATGGAGTAGTAACTTTTAATTTACTACGTTACTAAGTTTTTAAGTTATTTATTATTATTTTACTAAGACTATCTTTCATTATTATTTATTATGTAAACCATCAGCCTTATAAAAATATAATCATAGTTAATTTGGATAAAATTAATTTGGGTTGTTAATTTTTAAATGAAAGAATTATAATAATCACGTGTCTGAGTTAACACTCTTGAATAGGCATTGCTAGCTTATAAAGTTATGAGTGTTGTACTATTCGAGAATTTATAAGCACAACCAGCGAATACTGTTTCGTTTTGGCAAATAAAGTTTAGGATTTAGGTATGGAGGAGATTGATTTAAGAAAATAAAATTTGCTTTTATTTTGATTTAAAAGTTTAAACTTGTTTTGTCTTTGACGTTAAAAATAAAAATATATTGTTTTTGGGTTAAAATTTAAAATGCATCGTTGTTTTGACTTAAGAATAAAAATATAATATTTTTAAGATAAAAATACGTTATTGTTATTAATTAATCTTTATTTGATTGAAATAAAAAATATTATTTTAATCTCTAAATTTGATAATATTTGTTTAAACATACAATATAATTATATTTTTTGGCCTTTGTAAAAATATAAAGATTTTCTTTTCTAAATTTGATAAGTTTTTAACCATAAATCCACACAAATAATACAATTTTTTTTAAAGTAAATATTTTGTTCGTTCAATATTTTTTTGTAAATTAAGTTAATGAAATAAGGTAAATAAGATAAATAAATATAAATAAAATTTAAATTTAAATAACTCAATTTGTAAATGAAATAATAAATGGAATTATAATAATGTGATTGTGATCAAGTCAATATCATAAACCTTTTACTTTAATAGGTATTTGAAGGGTGTATTGCTAAATGTGAAAATGAAAGCAACTCAAGGTCACGAATTACTTGGAAAATGTAAAGGAAAGTCCATGGAATTAATGATATTTAATGGCTCATAATGATCAATGCAGTTATGGATTTTTTTGATCTACGAATGTAGATATTCACCTAAGGATGATAGCATTTGATTTAATATTTCACTCAAAGAGATTAATTGCAAACATAAATGTAGCTAGAGTTCACAGACTAAACGTAAATACGGATATTAATTGGGGCGTTCTGTATGAGAGTGGATTATTAAATTCATGGCATGCATGATGTTGATGTATACACATTGTACTCTTTTTCCTATAGAAACAGTGTCTAAAAAATTAATAAATGGTCTAAGAATGACGTGAGACGGGCAATCAAGCATTCCAATGGACATTGAGAGGTCATTGTAATTCATTTATAATTTGTTAATTTAGAAAAGCAAGAAATATTAGTTATAAGGCTAACTCATAATGTTTCAATAAATCATGTAACAATAAACAAAATGAAAAAACAGGCTAATACACCATTACTATAAGCTGTAGAATAATTTATTTAAAAAAATATATTAACAAAAATATTACAAACATGTTCCTCTCCATGTTTGTCAACAACATTCTACATATAGCAAACAATAAGACTAACTATGTTGAAAAATAGACAGTATATACAAACATAGCTATTTGCCAAGCCATTCCATTTCTTCAAAACCACATCAAAATCTGATGGACATTTCAAAACTTGAAAACAACCAAAAGAAACCATAATTAATCACCAATGCAGTTAATCATCTATTTATAAAAATTTCAGTTCTAAAAACTAAAAAAATATATGACTAATTTTACATTAAAGAACCCAAATGAAAAAATACTGATTTAGTTTTTCATCAATAAACCCAAAAAACTAATTAAAATATAATCCCTAGAAACAAAAGATAACGATATTTTTTATATGAAATTCGAATTTGCTTTATTTGGTTTGGATTCACATATATAACCCAAATACATTTACAAAAAACCCAGATCTGACTATGTATCCCATATCCAACCTTGATTTGTTTTGTTGTGTAGTGTGTGTGTGACAGCATGATTGGTAATGCTAGTGTCTAGAAAGAGACGTAAAAGGCTGAAGACAGAAAGATGGTGATGCGGAAGTTCGTGGCTTTGGTAAAGAATGAGGACGGATGCAGGGATTGGTAGTGAATCGATGTTGGTGGCTTTGGTGCGACATTTGAGGTGGCGGAGGTGAGTGGCCAACGGTACTATTCGTGGTGAAGATGAGGACGACAGCATGTAGTGTCCACGGAGTGGAGGCGGGTTGCTTGAGTGTAGGGAGAGATGGGAATGTATTATGTATAGAGAATATGTGTAATCAATCTTTAGGGTTTATAAGAATCCCATGTGATTTATAGTGTGATGTATATGATCTATATGCTATTTGATTGGTCCAAATTTATTCACATTGATCACCATTATCTTTTAATCACACCCATTTAAATTTATCAATGGTCAAAATTTAACCTCCTTGTTTTTAAGACTTGGTCTTAAAACTTTTCATCTTCTTCTTATTATATATATATATATATATATATATATATATATATATATATATATATATATATATATATATATATATATATATATATATATATAGAGAGAGAGAGAGAGAGAGAAAGAAGTAAGTTCTAATAAAAACAATAAATAGTGTGAGAACGTAAAAACACTATGTTTATGTTGTTATTCTGTAATGAATGTTGTATATGTGTTGTTGAAGTAATTCTAATAAAATATTAAACGTTTGATTATTCATATATCCATTAGAATGTTATGATTCTATTATAAATTTATGTATGTCTACTTTTGTAGTAAATTCTAATTTTAGTTTTAACCTGCGACTATTCATTTATTCATTGCTGAATAATGACATAAAGCTGTGGATGCAAAATTCATTGCAAAATAATAACATAAAAATAGTGTTTTTACGTTGTCACACTACTTACTATTTTTATTTGAACTATATATATATATATATATATATATATATATATATATATATATATATATATATATATATATATATATATATATATATATATATATAAGTTAGAATTTGATGGTGAGACCGGGCTTACCCTAGCTCTCATGTGGCTCCGTACTTAAATAGAGGAATATCACTAACGCACACATCTTTCTGAAGAACCATTTTTCACTTTTCTTTGAAAAAAAAACATCAAACTCGACTGTCAAAATGTCAGATAGTAGATATAGTAAAAACATAGTTTTATATTAATTGGATAACATAATTTAATAAAAGTTGGAACTCTGTTGAAAAAGGCAATAATATATTTATATTCTTATGTCTATTTTTTTATTTTTTTAATTTAGTCTCACACAACATTTAAAATTCTAAATTTGTTGCTACTTTTAAAAAAAAATTATGGTTGTAGAATTCGAGAAAAACTAGTCGATAATACATAAGAAAGTTTTCTATGAAAAAATTACAAATTTAGCCATAATTCTAAATGAATTTTCATAAAATAGACAAAAATTAGTCTTTTCTTCCAAAAATAGCCAAAAAAAAATTGTAGGTGATTAAGCTGGGCTGCTATTTAATGCTTGTCATGTGCAATCTTAGCTTATTGGGCTATGAATTGGGCTGAAAGTAGATAAACCTAAAAATATAGAAACAACCCATATTTTTATACTTTCAACTTCCAAATTTTTGTCAATCCTCTTAATGTCATAATTTCAATATTCACCTGAAAACATTGTAATTAATCTAATTAGTCCTTGTTATAATGGTTTTTTATTAGTTTTTTTATATAATTATGATGAGTTTATTTTAGTTATTTACCTAAAAAATAATGATTTGTTTCTTTAAGAGGAAATCACATATGGCAAGCATGAAATGACAATTGGAGAGCCTAAAATCGTAGGTAGTTATATCTTGTAGAGAAAATTGCATCTAGCTGTGAGGAAATCATAGTTAGATGGCATGAAATCACAGGTAGTCTATTAGGTTAGATTTTATGCATCAATGACTTCTACTTGTGATTTTATGCAATACTGACTTGTACCTACCATTTTGTGCATGGGTGACTTGTACATTCTTTGTTTTTTTTTTTTTGCCTAATTCTTCTCGTTTTTACAGATTTACTAGCTTATAACGATTAAGTGTTTATAAATTTGTGCATATAAGTTAAAGTTTGTTATTCTATAACAACACAACGAAATATTCAGTAGAATTCATTTTTGTAAGAAAAAATACAATGAAATTTTTTTTAAAAATATAAATATTGATAATCTTACCTTTTTGTAGAACATTTTATATATAGACTAGTGTAATTGTACGAGATCCTAGTCAATGATGTCAGAAATCGTAGTCCAAATCAACAAAATAGTAATCAAATTTACAGATTATATTGGGAACATAAATAAATAGAGGAAATCTCCGGTGCATCAGAGGAAATCATAGGTGGCCTTTAGGCATCCGTGATTTCAAGAAGAAAATTAAAAGAAAAACATTATATACCTATACACTATTTTCGGGGCATGAGTCGAAAATGTGCCCAGTTCGCAGCCCAACTAGATGAGATCACACCTAGCAATCATGAAATCACAGGTGAGCTTAATCATCTGTGATTCATTGGGTATTTTTACAAAAATCTAATTTTCAGAGATTTTATTAAAAAAACGTTAAAATCTAAAGCTAAATTTGTAATTTTATTATTTTATATATCAACTTTTGTTTGTGTTTTATACAAATAAATCAACGCATGGATAAAATCAAAAAACCACCGTATGTGTAGTACAAGTATATGCCACATAAATTTAAAACACATATTGCATATAATGAAAAGAAATATTCCATATGATGGAAACAAATATTTGAATAAATGATTAGTTAATACAAATATATTTCTTTTTCAAAATACAATATATCCGGTTGAAAACACAAAGTGAATTTTTATGTATATATAGTTATATACAACACGGTCTTGTGTGACTAAATCTTACTTCCTTTAAAACAAAACAGACTACCACCGATTACCTGAAGTTAAACGAGAAAATTGTAAGTAATGCCCTTTCAGTAATTAATTTAGTATTTATTTTTATTTCGTTTCATTTCTTGAACCTTGATGTATATGGATTATTATTCTACGTTTAAAATAGTTTTGGTTTTTTTTTGTGTTCGATACTTTTGAGATGCATAAAAAGAGAAATCAAATGTCTTTGGCATCCTATCGTTCGTTCCTATTTATCTCTTTACTCACTAGATTAAGACAAGTGTCAAAAAAAATATTAAGCGATATAATTAGTGGATTTCATGTGTCATTATTTTTTATTAGTAGGAAGATGGATAGGAACAAAAATTAGAATAATATTTAATTTCTTGTAAAAAGAATATGATTAATGTCTATGCCATTTTGTTTTAAAACTAAAAAATATTAACTTTGTTTATAAACATTTATTATAATTTGTTTGGTTAATAAGAATAACATACATGTTTTAATTGATGTTTAACATTTTTAGCAAACATCAAACATGACGACTCCAGTTACATATACTTTTCAAATTGTCTCGTTCCATAACTGTGAAGGATGCATACAAAAAGTCAGAAAAATATTTTCTGGAGTCGGTGTTGTTATACTAGAATCAATGAACCCTGACAATGGGGAAGTCACCATCATAACTACTTCTCAATCTCTTGAAGTAATACAGAATGCTCTTTAACATACATTTCGAAAAAAAACAAATCTCTCTATTACAAGAAATTGTTCATCAACATCCACCCTCTACTCTTGGAAAACAGGGAAACCTAGGTCAAAGTACTTCTACTTCTGCATCTACAGTCAACAATATTCCTCCTACATAACCGTCGCCAAATATCCAACGATTAGGGAACTATAGTTGGATTTACAGAATTAAAGAGATAGATGATAACTCAAGATCAACATTATTCTTACTCGGCAATTAAAAGGGGCAAACGAGTTTATATAAATTTATGTTTTTTTTAATAATAATTAATACATAACTTCAATAAATTAACGAGTTATATATATATATATATATATATATATATATATATATATATATATGTGTGTGTGTGTGTGTATGTGTGCGTGCGTGTGTGTATGATCTATGATGGTTGATAATCTTTCTCTTTTGTCTACTACATAATAATTTCATGAGTTTAATTCATTGAGTGATTGACATTTTTATTACATTGAGTAGTATCGATCTGTTGAGGTCATATATATATATATATATATATATATATATATATATATATATATATATATATATATATATATATATATATATATATATATATTCTATTGTTTATGGTTCTTATACAAAAATACCGAGCTTTTTAATATATGCTAATTTCTTACCTTGTATTGCTAAAACTTTAGGAATAATTAAATACATTTATATACTTGGGCATAAATATAATAAATCGACTAATTTAATTTGGAGGACATAAATTTCTTAGTTTTGGAGAACTCATTAGACTTCCAACAATGTATACAACTAAAACATTGCATATACAATTATATTTAAAAAATGAAGAGAATTTTTACAATCAACATGGTATCAGAGATTCTTCTGTTGGAACTGTAATGAGAAATGTCGTTTTAGAAATCAGTGCCTACAACCTTCAACAGATAAAGCCAAGAAGGTAGTGAATATGATAGTAGATTCTGAATATGATGTACTAATTTGTTGTATCAAAAACACAACAGAATCCCAGATCATGGTTTCAAGTTCATCGTTCCATCCTAGTCATTTTAGAGATGTAATGCAGAATTTTCGGCAGTACATATGGAAGGTTAGATTAGAAGACAACAAGAGCCTAGATATTACTATTGTCGAGGATATGGTCCTCAAGACGAATTTGAGTATGAATGGGAATTTGAAGAATCTCAAGTTTATGCCAGAATTGAAGAGGATGCTAATATTAGTGGGGCACCAAGTTACATTTGGTGATCATTAGTGGAAACTTATAAAGGGAAACTTAGTAGTTGTTAAAGGTCAAGAGCAGGGTATACTCTATATGATGGAGGTTTCTAATATTGAAGCATGTGTAGTTGAAGAAGTTGGGACATCCACTCTATGGCACCAAAGACTTAGGTATATGAGTTAGAAGGGAATAAAGATGTTAGTATCCAGAAGAATAATACCACAACTGAAGACAGTGACAGTTGATTTATGTGAGCCATGTTTTGTTAGTAAACATAAAAAAGTTACTTTCAAAGAGATAGGTCATCCGCCTAAGTCTCTGAAGTTAGAGTTAGTTTATTAGGATGTTTATGGTCCCAATTCAGCTTCTTTAGTGGGAGGATCCCGATACTATATCACTTTCATTGGCGATTACACGAGGAAAGGTTGAGTTTATTTCTTGAAGCATAACTATGATGTTTTCAGTATATTAAAGAAATGGAAAGCTATTATGGTGTAACAACCCAATTTTCCTTCCATCGGCGAGGCTAGTTTTTGTTACTTGAATTATTTCTTTTTGTGATATAAGTCGAAATAAATTAAATGAGATGATGCTAATTCACTGAAAGAATCAAATCCACAATTAATATTTCCAATATTATATATGTAGCCAACACTTTCATAAATGTCATTGCAATGAAATATAAATTAGGCGACCAAATAATCCAAAATTTCACTTTTTTGAAATTAAATGAAAAGTTGCAATTGGTCCTTACTTTGCATAAAATGAAAACTATGTTTCTAGATATCTTCAAAGCGTAATAGCAATCTATTAAATTATCCCAACTCCTTAGTAGTAGCTCCAATTTTTGATCTACGAACCATGTGACCAAAGTCCATTTCTCATGATCAGATTTAGCTCACATTGCTCAAGATTACATCTTTCTCTTAACTCCTTTAATACTATCAAAATGTGATCATCACATCATGTATTAAGAGTGTATGAATAAAAACTTATAAAACAATGGATTCAAATCATGGATGTAGCTGAAATAGAGTCACACGACTTGACTTTACTATCTCTAAGATCTTTCAGGTATTTTAGGCTGCTTCATTTCCAATGTCCCTTTAATTTGTAGTAGAAATATATGGGATCTTTGAGGTCAATACATGGAACGATCCCAAAGCTAGCCTTTCTCTTTACCATACGATCAAACAGTCTGATCTTGGATGACCCGTTTCCATTGGGCAGAGAAATATTTTCTGGACCACCATTATCACTATTTTAATGTCCATGGAAGCCTTGATATTAGACCCAATAAGCATCTCTGCTTTAGATATGCTCTTAAGCATTTCTGCTTCAACAACAATCTTCATTTGGGTCAGATCAATTAGGTTCACATCGAGATTACTCATATGAAAGTTTTTAACAAACTAACCACATAACTTAGGAAGCAAGAGAAAAACAAATCAACGACTTTCTCCCGTGGGAAAACGACACCTAATCTATGCAACTTGTCAATGTACGAGTTCGTTTCAGAACATGCGTACACACAAAGTTTCCATCTTGATGTTTACATGCAAATAGGGATTGAGTCACAGGAGGAGGAGGTGGAAGAGAGATGATTTCTAGTTCCATCATTTCCTAAGGAAGGGAAAAACAATTTCACCTTTACTTGAAATTGGAAGACCATTTCTGTAAGATTGAGGAAAACTATTTCTTTAAGAATGAGGAAGACCATCTCTATATTCATAAGACATTTTTAATAAATAGGAGAAAAAGAAAATTCAAGTTAGTTGATTTTAATCTTTAATTATTAACCCAAAATTTAAATTAAGGCTAGGATCCATATTTTCGATTCGAACATTGAAGAGGGATGTCGTAATCAAATTCGAATGCATTTTAGGTAGGTAAGGCTTTTACCAATTCCAATCTTATGAAACTCCTAGATCTTTTGAGATTCATTGAATCTTATCAATGGCATGTTTAATCTCGAATTATGCTCTCACTTTTGTGAATGGGATTTCGAGGATCACAAACGATATGTGAATAACCCTGCAAACCCGCTTGACAACCTCGATGTCATTTATCATCTGACATTGATGTGCCGGTAAACCACACACACTCCATCAACAATGATAATTTTCAAGATGACCATCATATTTGTTTATAGTCCATATAAGTGTGTCGGTTAATCACACTCTGCATTAACGACATATAAAGTATGATGTGTGTTTTCGTGGATTAGCATACTTTTCACACTTTTCCTAAAGTAACTAAGAGTGGGATTTGTTTTTAAATAGTTTAGTTTCTTTATATCATTATACTTATTAATTAGATTATGTCCTATTAAATTCGTTCGGCTAACGACCCTCGACCACATAGGAGAGCGGTGGGTAAGAGTGGACACCCATTCAACGGCCATTTTATAGGCCGCTTCCAAGGGCAGAAGGGTCATATGCAATAATAGAATAGTTATGAACAGGGTGAAGAAAGACCACCTAAAAATGTAGTTAATAAGCTTAATTAAGAGATTAAGATTTAAGAATTAAGATTAACAGTTAAAAGTTAAAAGTTAATTTCTCTGTTTCATAATCATACCTCTCCTGTGATTTATATAGGAAAAGCAGCAAAAGAAAGCATGACATCAAATGCTGATATGGCAACAATAGATTTTGGTGTCAAAACTGTTTGGTGCATCATATATGTTATCGGGAAAGTCTCCTTAAGCCAGCCACCAGGAAGTTCAAATGCAAGAGCAAAACTAGTTCTCTGTATGAGAATTGATAAAGTGTGATTTAGTCAATACTTTAGGATGACAGAGGGTAATTTGGTCAATTAAAAATTATACATAATTGAACTTAAAAGACACACCTACCCGTATGTCAGCGAGAACATGGTGATCACCTCCAACATACACTAATTTCGGCTCCTCAACCTGAGTGCCACCTAGAAAATCAGAGAGAAGAGGCTCTGCATATTTCAACAGTTCCTCGTGTTCAACTCCTGATGCAGCAAGTACCATTCGAGGAGCTGTATAGTTTGCCTAATAATTTACAAACAACATTTTCTTTCAAGAATAAAATCCACATGGAATCAATAAGTAGGATGATTATAATACTAATACCAGATACTCTAGTTGTTAAATGCATAAAATAAGAACTTAATGTCATTTATTTGTGTATTATAGCATCATGTATTAATTTCTTTCTAGTTTCTAGTTTATAGAACACCATTGTGCTTTGAAAAATCTAACTAATGATCAATGATGACATTCTTCTTTCAACTTTTTTCTTATTGTGACATTCTACTTTAAAAAATCTAAAGATGCAAATTGATTTGTATTTAATTGACATTGCTATAACATGGTAGATTTTTCAAAGTATAGTGAAAGTAGGATGCTATGGTAAACAAATCAATGAAAATACAATGCTATTTCTTATTTTCTTGCATGTAACCATAAAATATAAGGTGTGAGACTCACAACTACAAAATCCTCCAAAACTGTACTTTTTATTCTGTTGAATAAGCCTTCTGAGGCAAGAAGAGGATTGTTGACATATTCACCAATCTCATCCTTCACCTTCTCAATCTGTATAAATAAATAAATAAAAGTAATGTTTTTAATCATAAAATACGTAAAAGACAACTTTCAAAAAGATAAATGACAAGAAATAAAGTGAAAAGGAAACAAGTAAACAAGCACCTGTTCTTTGACCTCCTAATCCAAGAAAGCTTGATTTCTTACGGAGTCAACAAGTAGCTTCACCATTTGAGGAACATAACTCCTTAAAGCACCATAAGAGTAACATATTTGTTCCCTAGAAGCAGAAGCTGCCAGATTGCCACCAATTGCCTCCACTTCACGCACAACACACAAGAGGCCCATATTAAGTGTGCTTTTGAAGGCCATACGTTCAAGAACATGTGTAGCTCCATATGAAGCTGTTGTTTTATAGATTGAGGCACTGTTAACATACAAGCCAAAAGGGCAAATTAGTAAAAAGTTAGGACTTAATCGGGAAAGAAAGTAAAAAGGAAACACCCAACAGGTCTGATGTTTAGTATCGCCAGCACTAAAGCCATCCAATAATCATTAGAACCTTGGATTTTCTATTCATATGATAATAGTAGAAGCATGTCAAATTTGAATCCAAAATTGAACAAAAATAATTAAGGTTTTGATTAAACCACACAATACTCGTTGCTTATGGCTATAACATGTATGATTACTACCTTTCCTAAAATTTCCTCGATGTTGAAAAGGGGATCGATGACCAAATCAAGGTCAAAATCGCACCTTTAATGAAGTTGTAGTGGAGATGTTGATTCGAGCCATATATATCACACTAAAATGGTAGGGGTTATCGATTAATAATGTTATACTCTGAAGGTGAAAGTGAACGGGAATAATGAGAGCGGAAAACATTTTTAGTATAATATAGAGAAGGTTCTTTCGAGCCCTAGAAGATGGTCATAGATACTTGGTGGTGCGAGATCGAAGGTTTGGTGGTGGTGCGATGCTTTGTGGGAGAAAGGAAGAGTGGCCACTATTGTTCGAAGGTTTATGGGTATTCGATAGAGAGAAAGAAGAGTGATTGTGATATTAGGGATTTTTTTAGTATTCTAGTGAGAGAAAGAGAGAGAAAACCGAGGAGTGAAGATAAAAGCTTGAGGAGGTAAACAGATGGAGAGAAGGTAGAGTTGAATACGACAACTTTTCAAATTTTTTAAGATTTCATTTTCCCCCGTTAGCTACTTGTGACAACCCGAAATTTCTATCTTGTAAAGTCATTCAATTCAATCACAAGTCAGACTTGTTCTGCTATCTTTTAGCTTTGTTAAGGGTCTGTTTGAGTGTTCTAAGCCTAGTACATTCAAAGATTGAGTTTTAGGAAGTATCTACTAGAGTTTAGTGTGCAACAATCAAGCCGGAAAACTCCAACACTTGGAATTTTTGGCCGTAAACTAGAGTTTACGGCCGTAATCTCTTGGCTGGCCATGAACTCCTCCCTTATGTAGGATATTCCTTCATTATTCTTCATTTCTTACACTTCCAACTCAAGAACACTCATTTCTCTCTTAAGTATCATCAAGAAAACTTCTATTTCTCGAAAATTTGTAAGTGATTCTTCCATTTATTAGTTGATATCCTTCTTAATCTAGCAAAACCCCTTAATTTCATCCGTGAATTCATCTCCTTTTGGGTTAGATCTTCAAGAACACCAAGAACACCAAGAACACACACTAGTTCTTTAGGCCGTGAACAGCCCTTCAAGCTTCCAAAACGTAAGTATCCTTTCCATATACTAGTTATCCATTAGAAGCTCTTGAAATACGTCCAAGAATCAACCATTCTAGCTTGATCATCAAGAGTTTACGACCATAGTTTCTCCCTTGGCCGTAAACCCTTCTCGAGAACATCATTGGCCGTGAACATCAATGGTTGTGAACATCTTTGGCCGTAAACATTGATGGCCGTAAACACCATGGCCGTGAACTCACCTAGGCCGTAAACACACACTTGTGTGGCCGTGAACACCTTTAGAACAATCATATGTGATTGTAACACTTCATTCCAAGTGTTTCCTAGTCCCTAAGGTGGTTCCCTATCCTGATTAGTTGTTATATACACTAATTATATACATATATGTGTCATTATATGCTTAATAGGATCCGTTTGTACTCGAGGCTTCACTTGACACTTAGCATCCTATATCGATCTTTCATTCGAATCACTCACTACAGGTGAGTTCATACCCCTAACTTATCTTTTAAATGATTTTAAATGCTTTTATGGGGGGGGGATACAAGTAGAAAACATTATAGTTATTATATCAATCACATGTGATTAATAACTATCAAACAAGTGGATTTCTTATACATCAAACTGTGTTATCAAACAAACTATTTCAAAACATTTTATAAACTGACATCAAGTCATCTATAACCATTCAAATGGTTAAAATTCCTTTATATGCTAAACTCTTTTATATGCTAAATTCTTTATCAAACTCTTTTAAACTTATATATTGTCAAAATTATGTCTATATAGATATAGTTATATAAATAAGGTTGAAAGGACTTAGGACTGATAACTCGCTTTATTTCCTGTTCCTTGTTTGGTTGTGGAATTAGAGTATCGGTTGTTTGTCCAAATGTCGTTTGAATCTTAGTTATATATTATGTATATGTGTATAGATATAAAAGTTCTTACATCAGTTCAACACCTTTGGGTAGCAAAGGTGTACAAATATGCTCAGTCATTTAAACAACAGTAGTAGTAAACTATAATAGGTATAGTTTAGATGATTACTACTCACTATTTCTAGTACAATGAAACATACAAGAGTCAGTTCATACATGAGTCAGTTCAAACATACTATAACGAGAAACAGAAAGAACATACTATAACGAGAAACAGAAAGAACATACTATAAAGAGAAACAGGGAGGAACATACTATACACTAGAACAGAGAGAACATACAATACACTAGAACATACTATACAAATACAAGAACCCTATAACATTAATGTAAGCCACTACTTCATGGCATGGCAATATACTGCTGTGTCACGTTTTGTAACCAGAGTCTCCTGGTGGGAGAGCGTGAATTTGTGTATAGATCTATACGGGATTGACCATCCTATACCTTGATGCTAGCTACAGTGGGACCTGTAGGTCTACGGGTGATGAATGTCATACCATTTCGACGTCTTGATCGTCCTGTTTTACTAGTCAATCAAATATGGTTATAATCTCATCACATTTTGCCTTAACTAAACAATTGGTTTAAGGTAGTTAGTACAACGGTTGTTACTATATACAATACTACAGTACAACATTATTTTCAAATTACATTCAAATTGTGATCTTCTCACATAAACGGTAATGTAAACTATATTTTTGTTAATGATAGTCATACTTGGGGAAAAACACTCACTTTTACGAAAGAACAAACACACAGAACAATCGTGTCTTGGTAGAAGACTACATTTCAGTTAAAGTAGAAAATATAGGATTTCTAGGAGATACTTATGAACATTTACATCAAACATTTAAAAACATTTACATCAAACATTTACAAACACTTTCATCAAACATATACAAACAACCGACACTAAATACTTATGAACTCACCAGCTTAAATGCTGATCTACTCTTTCAAAATAACTTGTATTCTCAGGTCACCAGTAGACAGGTAAACTAGACCAGGTTTTGAGAAGACGGAGCACATTCGAGACTCATCTTTTATTTTGATTCATATTTTGGTGTCATTCAAACTATACACAGAACACACTTGTATTAAATTATACTATTAATGCAATTGATGATGTTGTTGCTTGTTTACTATTGTGCATTGTTATGATATTGTACATGACGTCCTCCGCCCCCGAACGTTTCTGCCGTTCTGGTTTGGGGGTGTGACATATTGGTATCAGAGCTTTGTTTATAGTGATTTGAGTATATCAACCCATAAAAGATATACAACTATAAACACATCGGGATTAAAATACTCTGACCAAGAGTTTATACTTTTAAATAATAAAATATTTAACCAAAGTATACATGCATGCATTCATACTAAAATCAGTTTCATACTAGGACAGAACAAAAGTATTGTGGTTGTTGGACAACACAAGTAGGCTTGGGGACATATAATCAGATCTGGGAGTGATATAGCCTGATCAACTATATCTTTTCGAGAAGTGATTAGCATGTGCCTAGGAATGGTTGTGGTGTTGCAGGAAGTCTAAAAACTTACCAACACTACTACAATGAAAACTTTAGAACAGAACATAAACTTAAAAATACTATAGGAGTATTTTGTGTTACTATAATTACTTATTTGAGAACTAAAAGGTCTTTATTAGTAGGTCAATAGTTGATGAGTGGATACACTAAGGTTATATGTGACTAGGGTGTCATAGACTTAGAATTTGTGATCTTTGCTTTACTTCATGTTCCTTGTTTGGTTGTGGACTTAGAGTTAGAGTCACTTATTCGAAGGTCTATCATGTTTTGGTTACATATGACTGGTATGCAGTACGCAAATATTAAAGTAACTGGTAAGGATCATCCTATAATTATCTTAAGTAGTACGTCTATTAACTATCTCTTTTATCCCTATTATCGCGTAGATAACATGGATGGATTCAACCTCCCAGGTGACCCGTACTTTCCCAACCAAGGCAATGGTGGATGGCTCGATGCAGAGCCTGAAGAGAATCTTGCAATCCCATTGGATGATGACTTCGTAGAAGACTTCCCAGAGGATTCTGACTCCGAGCCGGAAGTTAATGATCTACCCTTAAAGGCTCCAATGCTAAATCCTAACCCTCGTCTGGCTTTTCATGGCCCGACGCCTCAGTGGGTTGAGAACTTGGGTAGGTGGAGCCGTGAGCTGGGTCAACCCTTACCATAGAACGGAGACCGAACTTCTACAACATAAGCGAGGGAGGATCTGCAGACAAAATTCTTCCCATCTTGGTTCGTTGTGTGGCTCGAAATGTTGAGCTTGGAATGACAGCCATTCAGCAAACCATCGAACTAGATGCTGACACAAACGCCAACACGGACAGTATCCGCAATCTGGAAGTTGCTCACATGAGAGACAATGTGGCTTTGCAGCAAGAGCTAGCTGTAACACGAGCCGAAGTCATAGAACTTTGAGCATGCCAAACAGTGTATGAACGACACCTCCTTGAGGTAGAGCGTCAGCTGGATGAATTAAGGGTCCATCAAAGGGGTGCCCGTCGCCAGTAGGAGATGCTCAGCTCATCCTTCCTTTTGGTTTAAGGAATAGCCTTCTTATCTATGCTCTAAGTAGCACTTTTCCCTGTAAATATTCCTGTACTGCAAGTACTGTTGCTAGGTCTCTATGCTGTCAAAATTTTCTTGTTATGGTTTGATGTAAGACCTACTTCAAGGTCATTTTTCCCGAACTCGTTACATCATTAATGCCAATATTATTGACAGACATCTAGTCTTTGGGAAATCTTTATCCAAGTGCTTTCACCATTCTACTGTTAGATCTCTATTTCAATCATACTCTCATCTTTTTTGTTGGGATATGGAGACTTAGTCCATGGATCACTCTCATTTTACTCACAATTGATTCTTACTATCATTTTCATCTTTGTAAACTTTTAGTTGAAAGATGCCTCCACGCTGATCACCGAGATGCAATCCACCGATAACTCCTACTCAACCACCACCGCCTCCTCCACAATACAATCCGGCAACTATCCAAGCAGCAGTGGATGCGGCTGTTTCGGCAGCCTTAGCTCAATTTAGTGCTAGTGGTACCAGCGGAAGTGGAACAACTGTTCATTCCACTCAAGGTGATGCTCCAGTGCTCTCCAAAGAGTGCTCGTATAAGGACTTCCCCAACTGCAAGCCCATGACCTTTAACGGGACTGGTGGAATCATTGCCGTCTCGTAATGGTTCGAGAAAACGGAGTCGATCTTCGAGATCTGCTCCTGTCCGGAAGGGAGCAAAGTTAAATTTGTTGCCTGCACCTTCGCGGACCGTTCCCTGACATGGTGGAATAGCAATGTCAAGTCACTAACTCTAATAGTGGCTAATACTATGGGCTGGGAAGCTCTGAAGGAGCTCATGATCGAAGAGTACTGCCCGAGGAGCGAAGTTCAGAAACTTGAACAGGAACTCTGGAGCCTAACCATGAAGGGCTCCGACATAGTGGCCTATAATGCCAGATTCAGCGATCTGGTGGCACTATGTCCAGGAATGGTCCCTACTAAGGGAAAGAAAATAGAGAGGTATATCTGGGGGCTGGTGCCTCCATTTTAGGGGAATGTCTTAGCTTCAAACCTCACTACCTTCGATAGTGCCAAGCGGTTGGCACATCGGCTCATTGATCATGGAGTCCGCACCCCATCAACGACAATAACAACCCTAGCCATCTTAAAACCCTCCAAAGCCGCTGACAATAAGCGGAAGTTCTGGGATAACAAGAAGAACAAGGCGGCGCAGAACTCTGCCAAAAAGCAGCAGGTCGTGGTTGTTCATGCTGCTATAACACCTACTGCTACTGCACCAATGAAGCAGTATGCTGGGAGCTTGCCCAAATGCAACAAGTGCAGCTTCCACCATAATGGACCCTGCCGAGAAATGCAGCGCGCTAACTGCAACAAGAAAGGGAACACTGCCTGTTTCTGCAAGTCTCCGGCAAGGCCAACCAACCAAGTCCCCGGCGTTGGTGTGGGCCAGTCTTGCTACGGATGTGGCGAGGTGGGTCATTACAAAAGGAACTGCCCAAAGGCAGGGAATGCGGGCGGAGTAGGAAGAGTTTTGGCTATAAGCCACAAGGAAGCAGTAGCCGACCCTACTATGGTCACTGGTACGTTTCTCCTCGATAACTCTTATGCATGAATACTGTTTGATAGTGGAGCGGAGAGGAGTTTCGTGAACCAGAAATTTGCTCACTTACTTAAACAAAAACCACGTGCACTGAAAGAACCGTTCACTGTAGAAATGGCTAACGAAAAAACTAAGAGCACTAGCAGTATATACATAGGATGTACTCTAACTCTAGATATCCATTCATTTCCAATCAACCTCATGACGGTCTCAATTAAAAGTTTCGATGTCATAATTGGCATGGATTGGTTGAGTCTTCATCGTGTTGACATCATGTGTTATGAAAAGGCCGTTCGCCTTAATCTACCGTCTAACGAAACTCTAGTTATCTATGGCGACAAACCCGGCACGATCCTTCGTATCATCTCGAGTATACAAGCCCAGAAGTACTTACGAAAGGAATGTCATGCATTCCTTGCTCAGGTTGTCGATATGAGCCAAGAGACAAAAGACATAAAGAACATCCCAGAAGTATGCGACTTTCCCGACATCTTTCCAGAAGAACTACCAGGATTACCATCACAACGTCAAGTCGAGTTCAGAATCGACTTAGTTCCAGGGGATACCCCAGTAGCCAAATCGCCCTATCGTCTAGCACCAGTTGAGATACAGGAGCTATGCGGTCAACTTAACGAACTGCTCAGCAAGGGCTTTATTAGACCAAGCTTCTCACCATGGGGAGCACCGATCTTGTTCGTGAAGAAGAAAGACGGATCGTTCTGTATGTGCATTGACTACAGAGAACTGAACAAGCTTACCATCAAAAATCGTTACCCTCTACCTCGCATAGACGACTTATTTGACCAACTGCAAGGGGCGAATTACTTTTCAAAGATAGATCTGAGATCCGGTTATCACCAGTTACGAGTGTTAGAGGAGGATGTTCCCAAGACAGCCTTCCGAACTCGTTATGGACACTACGAGTTTGTAGTGATGCCATTCAGATTGACATGCGCCCGCAGTATTCATGGACTTAATGAATAGGGTGTGCCATCCTTACTTGGATCAGTTCGTCATTGTATTCATCAATGACATACTTATCTACTCTCGAAGTAAGGAGGAGCACAGTCAACATCTACGTCAAGTCTTAGAAACATTACGATCGGAGAAGCTCTACGCGAAGTTCTCTAAGTGCGAATTTTGGATTCGAAGAGTCGAATTCTTGGGTCACGTTGTTAGTGAAGAGGGAATTCACGTGGACCCTTCCAAAATAAAGGCCATTGAGAACTGGTCGGGACTGAAGACGCCTACATAAATTCCTCAATTCTAGGCCTCGCTGGCTAGTACCGCAGGTTCATACAAAACTTCTCTAGGATCGCGAAACCGCTTAATACATTGAACCAGAAAGGCGTGGCCGTTGACTGGGAAGAGAAACAAGAAAAAGTGTTTCAAACGCTAAAGCAAGCCTTATGCAACGCACCGATACTATCCCTCCCAGAAGGGATAGAAGACTTTGTGGTTTATTGAGATGCATCCAACCAAGGGCTTGGCTGTGTTCTTATGCAACGAGGTAAGGTCATCGCCTATGCCTCAAGACAGCTAAAGACACACGAAGTCAACTACACCACACATGATCTTGAGTTAGGAGCAGTGCTATTTGCTCTGAAGATCTGGAGACACTACCTGTATGGTACAAAAATCACTATCTTTCCAGACCACAAGAGCCTTCAACACATATTTGACCAGAAGGAGCTCAATATGAGACAACGACGGTGGGTCGAGCTACTCAATGACTACGAATGTGAAATTCGTTATCAGCCCGGTAAAGCCAACGTAGTAGCTGACGCCCTAAGTCAGAAAGAATACTCTGGTCGTAGAATCAAATCATTGACTATGACTATCCATTCACACTTGTCCACACAAATTAAGGAGGCTCAACTTGAAGCCTTGAAACCTGAAAATGTGGCGGGTGAATCCCTGAGAGGGATGGATAAAAACTTGGAAGTCAAGGGTGGCAGAGCCTTATATCTCATGGATCAGATCTGGACACCGAGACACGGTGGTTTCAGAGACTTGGTCATGACCGAGGCGCACAACACTCGATATTCCGTCTACCCAGGTTCAGATAAGATGTATCTGGATCTCAACAAGTTATACTGGTGGCCTAACATGAAAGCAGAGATTGCTACCTTCGTGAGTAATTGTCTTACTTGCGCCAAGGTTAAGGTCGAATACCAGAAACCCTCTGGTTTACTACAGCAACCGGAGATACCGGAATGGAAATGGGAGTGGATCACAATGGACTTCATAACCAAGTTGCCCAAGACATCGGGTGGTCTCGATACCATTTGGGTGATCGTAGACAGGTTAACAAAGTCCGCACGCTTCCTGCCTATCAAAGAAACTGACAAGATAGAGAAACTAACTAGAACTTACATTAGGGAGATCGTACGACCGCATGGTGTTCCCATATCGATTATCTCTGATAGGGATAGTAGATTCACTTCAAGGTTCTAGCAGCCGCTACAAAGTTCCCTAGGAACTTGGCTGGACATGAGTACGACCTACCATCCGCAAACCGACGGGCAAAGTGAGAGGACTATTCAAACCTTGGAAGATATTTTACGACCCTGTGTGATAGACTTTGGAAAGGCATGGGATACTCATTTACCCCTTTTCAAGTTCTCCTACAATAACAGTTATCACACGAGCATAAAGGCTGCTCCATTTGAAGCCATCTATAGCCGAAAGTGCAGATCCCCTCTGTGCTGGGCTGAGGTGTGTGACACTCAGTTAGCTAAAGAACGAGTTCCTAACAACACTCTCGCAGGTCCGGAAATCATTCGGGAAGCGAAAGAGAAAGTCGTTCAAATTCGTGAACGATTGAAAGCCTCTAGAGACCGACAGAAAAGCTACGCAGACAGGAGAAGGAAACCTTTGGAATTCCAGGTTGGCGACCGTGTTCTATTGAAGGTCTCACCCTAGAAGGGCTTGATACGCTTCTGAAAGCGTGGAAAGCTAAATCCAAGATACATAGGCCTTTAGCTTCGGAAAGTGTGGAAAGCTAAATCCAAGATCGACCCTGTAGCTTACAAACTCAAACTACCTCGTGAACTTAGTTACGTACACCCTACTTTCCACGTCTCGAACTTGAAAAAGTGTCTGTCCGACGAGACTCTTGTAATCCCACTCGATGAGATCAAGATCAACGAGAGCCTCAACTTCGTGGAAGAACCAGTAGAGATCATGGACCGAGAGGTCAAGCAAACGAAGCAAAGTCGTATCCCGATCGTGAAGGTTCGCTGGAATGCCAAGCCAGGACCTGAATTCACTTGGGAGCTCGAGGATCAAATGAAACTGAAATATCCTCATCTTTTTACTTAGTTATTTGTAATTGATTAATTGCTTAAACTCTAATTTCCTTACGAAATTCTCTCTAACGGGCGATGATGTGACATCCCGAAATTTCTATCTTGTAAAGTCATTCAATTCAATCACAAGTCAGACTTGTTCTTCTATCTTTTAGCTTTGTTAAGGATCTGTTTGAGTGTTCTAAGCCTAGTACATTCAAGGATTGAGTGTTAGGAAGTATCTACTAGAGTTCAGTGTGCAGCATTCAAGCCGGAAAACTCCAACACTTGGAGTTTACGGCCGTAAACTAGAGATTACAGCCGTAATCTCTTGGCTGGCCGTGAACTCCTCCCTTATGTAGGATAATCCTTCATTATTCTTCATTTCTTACACTTCCAACTCAAGAAAACTCATTTTCTCTCAAGTATCATCAAGAACACTTCTATTTCTCGACAAATTTGTAAGTGATTCTTCCATTTATCAGTTGATATCCTTCGTAATCTAGCAAAACCCCTTGATTTCATCCGTGAAATCATCTCTTTTTGGGTTAGATCTTCAAGAACACCAACCAAGAACACCAAGAACACACACTATTTCTTTGGGCCGTGAACACCCCTTCAAGCTTCCAAAACGTAAGTATCCTTTCCATAAACTAGTTATCCATTAAAAGCTCTTGAAATAGGTCCAAGAATCATCCATTCTAGCTTGATCATCAAGAGTTTACGGCCATAGCTTCTCCCTTGGCCGTAAACCCTTCTCAAGAACATCATTGGCCATGAACATCAATGGCTGTGAACATCTTTGGCAGTAAACTCAAGTCATTTCATGTGTTGTCCGTAAACCTCTTTGGCCGTAAACATTCATAGCCATAAACACCATGGCCATGAACTCACCTAGGCCGTAAACACACACTTGTGTGGCCGTGAACACCTTTAGAACAATCATATTTTATTGTAACACTTCATTCCAAGTGTTTCCTAGTCCCTAAGGTGGTTCCCTATCCCGATTAGTTGTTATATACACTAATTATATACATATATGTGTCATTATATGCTTAATAGGATCCGTTTGTGCTCGAGGCTTCACTTGACACTTAGCATCCTATATCGATCTTTCATTCGAATCACTCACTACAAGTGAGTTCATACCCCTAACTTATCTTTTAAATGATTTTAAATGCTTTTATGGGGAGGGGGAATACGAGTAGAAAACATTATAGTTATTATATCAATCACATGTGATTAATAACTATCAAACAAGTGGATTTCTTATACTTTAAACTGCGTTATCAAACAAACTATTTCAAAACATTTTATAAACTGACATCAAGTCATCTATAACCATTCAAATGGTTAAAATTCCTTTATATGCTAAACTCTTTATCAAACTCTTTTAAACTTATATATTGTCAAAATCATGTCTATATAGATATAGTTATATAAATATGGTTGAAAGGACTTAGGACTGATAACTCGCTTTATTTCCTGTTCCTTGTTTGGTTGTGGACTTAGAGTATCGGTTGTTTGTCCGAGTATCGTTTGAATCTTAGTTATATATTATGTATATGTATATAGATATAAAAGTTCTTACATCAATTCAACACCTTTGGGTAGCAAAGGTGTACAAACATGCTCAGTCATTAAAACAATATTACTAGTAAACTATAATAGGTATAGTTTAGAGGATTACTACTCACTATTTCTAGTACAATGAAACATACAAGAGTCAGTTCATACATGAGTCAGCTCAAACATACTATAACGAGAAACAGAAATAACATACTATAAAGAGAAACAGGGAGGAACATACTATACACTAGAACAGAGAGAACATACGATACACTAGAACATACTATACAAATACAAGAACCCTATAACATTAATGTAAGCCACTACTTCATGGCATGGCAATATACTGCTGTGTCACGTTTTGTAACCAGAGTCTCCTGGAGGGAGAGCGTGAATTTGTGTATAGATCTATACGGGATTGACCATCCTACACCTTGATGCTAGCTACAGTGGGACCTGCAGGTCTACGGGTGACGAATGTCATACCATTTCGACGTTTTGATCGTCCTGTTTTACTAGTCAATCAAATATGGTTATAATCTCATCACATTTTGCCTTAACTAAACAATTGGTTTAAGGTAGTTAGTACAACGGTAGTTACTATATACAATACTACAGTACAACATTATTTTCAAATTACATTCAAATTGTGATTTTCTCACATAAACGGTAATGTAAACTATATTTTTGTTAATGATAGTCATACTTGGGGAAAAACACTCACTTTTACAAAAGAACAAACACACAGAACAATCGTGTCTTGGTATAAGACTACATTTCAGTTAAAGTAGAAAATATAGGATTTCTAGGAGATACTTATGAGCATTTACATCAAACATTTAAAAACATTTACATCAAACATTTACAAACACTTTCATCAAACATATACAAACAACCGACACTAAATACTTATGAACTCACCAGCTTAAATGCTGATCTACTCTTTCAAAATAACTTGTATTCTCAGGTCACCAGTAGACAGGTAAACTGGACCAGGTTTTGAGAAGACGGAGCACATTCGAGACTCATCTTTTATTTTGATTCATATTTTGGTGTCTTTCAAACTATACACAGAACACACTTGTATTAAATTATATTATTAATGCAATTGATGATGTTGTTGCTTGTTTACTATTGTGCATTGTTATGATACTGTACATGACGTCCTCCGCCCCCGAACGTTTCTGCCGTTCTGGTTTGGGGGTGTGACACTACTAAAGAAGAAGATGCGCATGTTTCCTTAAAGAAAATATAAACCGACATGATTTCACGAAAAACGTTTTATGATAGGTTCCCTCCGTTTGTGTGTGTGTGTGTTTTTTTTTGTGACACTAATTTTAGGTCATGCAAAAATACGCGCCCTAAATCCTTCAAATTTTGGGAGAGCTGACATTATTTTTAGGGCACACACTTTTGCGTATCATAAAACCATATGTGTCATGGTTCGTAACTCATTAATGAGTATTTTTCTAGTAGTGTTAATAATTTGGCTACAAATTAGTTGGTTAACTTTTGACATATATATATATATATATATATATATATATATATATATATATATATATATATATATATATATTTATTGAGCTTAGATTTAGGTTAGTTCGTTGCTTTGTAAGACTAATGATGGTCTTGATTTTGAAAAATAATGAACGGTTTAGGAGTTTTAGCAATAACTTAACCATATATATATATATATATATATATATATATATATATATATATATATATATATATATATATATATATATATATATATATATATAGTCCGAATCCGGTGACGACTCGTGAGGACACCTTAAAAAAATTGATAAAAAAATAAAAAAAATACAAATCATAAAATCGAACATAGTACTATATCGAAGTGAAAAAAAATTGGATCATTAAAATTAAATCATGGATCATAAAATATGAATCATGGAGCATAAAAATGATTCATGCTTCAATTTTAATGATCCAAAAAAAAATTCCAATTTTTTTTCTCTCTGATATAGTATTTTGGTCGATTTTATGATTTGTATTTTTTTCAATTTTTTTAAGGTGTCCTCACCGAAATAAGAGTCCTCAGCCGATCCTGTTTATATATATATATATATATATATATATATATATATATATATATATATATATATATATATATATATATATATATATGAATGTGCATATATATATGCATGCATGCATATTTGTGTTTTTTTTTCAATAATTTTCAAAACCTACACAACAATGAGACTTTAATAGCAGCATTTAAGATAAATGTAACTTAAAAACATAAGAAAAAAAAACAAAGAAACAAATATATATATATATATATATATATATATATATATATATATATATATATATATATATATATATATATATATATATATATATATATATAATAGCCGTTTACCCGCACCAATCGATGGGTGCGGATAAACTCTTTCATAAATTAGTTTCTAGAAGTGACTAATTCTTTTGGGCAAAGCAGCGAGCGACCAGTAGTTTCTTGTGGCTGCTGAAAAAAAAACAATTGGGGTGATGTTATTGATTATAAAAAATTAATAAATAAAGAATATTGACTGAACTTGATATTCCTGGAAACCGCTGGGACCATTTTTGGAGATTTGTCTTTAAATAATGAAAAAAAACTAAACGAAATATAGTGCACATCAGATGCATAAACTTACATGATTAGAAAACGAAAATAAACCATCCCAACAATCAAACTTTAAGAATTATTGATTATAGAATAAATTGATATATTTCGTTGAATCATAGTAGTTATCAACATCTTCCCTTTGCTGACTTCAAAAATTTAATAAAATCAACAACTTTAACTACTTTGATAGTCATTATTTTCTTCTTTTGTATCTTTATTTTGTCCATAAACCCTTTGGTGATATCGTTGATTAACATAACCCAAAAGAATAGCAATTTGTTCAACAATTTCACATGTTTATCTGTAATGCGAGTAAAAAAATCATCATCATAAATCATGCATCTCTAGTTACTTATTTTAAGCCTTTTTGTTCGGCCACACGCACATACATACCGGTAACACTACTATGAAATTATTATTTCTTGCATTTAACGCATAATGGATAGATCCAAGAAATAGAAACATCTATTTATAAGGAAAAAAATACAGTAAAAGGCAACATAAACATAGTCACCAAGATAGATTCACACATCTAAAATGATTATTTTACCCTTAACTATTTGTTTTAAACAAGATTGCCTTAAACAGACTAATATGGTTAGGCACCCTAAGTGAATATACATGAAAGCATGAAGAAGAAGGGTAAAAACTACATAGATCGCCCCGTAGTTGGTCAAAAACTACAGATTTGGTCGTCATCCTTCAATTTTAACCATTTTCATATGTATGTTTGAATCGACCGGTGACCGAAATCAATCACAAAGATGAAGTCATTAATGATTCATAATGATTCAAAGGCGAAAAATCTATCGTTGCACGGTGACGTTCTTTTAGAGACGATTGTATCGGTGGTTCATGGGTTTTCCTGTCGGTGGTAACGGTGGTGATGTGAGCAGACGTGGTGATGGTGGTACGGGTGTGGTGTCAGGTATTTGGGTGATAAAGTTGGGTGAAAGAGGTGAGGGTAGGTAATGGAAGAGATGGTGAGGATGACAGTATATAAATGTAATGGGTGATGGGCGATGGTAGATGGTGAGCTGGAGGAGACAATGAAGGCGACATGTATTTTATGGGCTAGTTTTTCTGGAGTATCATAGAGAGGAAGAAAGTATTAGGGTTTTTGATAGACAAGGGGTAATTTTGAAATGAGTTGAGATGGGAGAGCATGTTTAAAGGAAAAGGGAGGGTCTTCATACGAATGCCAACTTATCAAAATGATGACCAAAGGAGTGACAAATTGTTGTTTAAACTTATATTAGAATGATTACATAATGACAATGTACTTGTGTTATATCAATATAATATGAATATGGTGTTGGTGATTAGTTTCATTTTAAAAAGTAGTTTCTAGAGGCGAATAATTTATTATCGCTCATTTATCAAAATAAAGACTATACGGATATTTTCTTTCAGATATATTTCTTCATTCAAATAACAGACGACGAGCATACTTGCCTAATAGAAAAGGGTTGTAAAGGTATTTTGATTAATTGAGATAATATAATCTTCGGTTTTCAGGTTTGGTTGCAAATCATATTTTCTGACACAGATTGTTAACCAAAAAACCAATATATATATATATATATATATATATATATATATATATATATATATATATATATCTTTTCTTTCTAAAGATGATGTTTCTGGGTTTAGATATAATAATATATTATAATTTCTAAAATTAGACATTTTTAATTGCACAATGACATTTTTAATTAACAAATGCTAATAACTAATATTATTTTCCATAAAATCTAAATTACTAAGTTTTAAGTTGTTTATTTGAAAAACAAAGTTTCATTTATCATATCAAACCAATTAACTTATAAACATTAATCGTTTCACATTTTTAAGAGTGAAAACACAAAATTATAGTGAGTTATTGTTATCGCCTTTAAATCGAGTAAAATCATTTCTCATCATTTTTCATTGTTTGCCCTCTTTTTTTTAAATATATTTTCCAAACTTTAAATTTAGTTTTTTGCAAAAATTTTATTTATAACAATATATTAACTTTATTTTGGTAATTTTTTTATCAATCAAATTAATTACATTTATAGTCGACAAATTATGATTTTTATATAATCCAACTTCTTTGATGTTTTAAACTTTCAAAAATTATGCAACAAATTCTCTCAAGTTAATAGTTACTTTGCACATAATTTTTATATCAAAAAAGAGTGAATATTATTCACTATTTTTCAAAGCCTACACAACAGTGACACTTTAATAGCAACGTTTAAGAGAAATGTAACTTGTAAACGTCAAAAAAAACAAAAAAACAAAAAATATGCCTGCATATATATATATATATATATATATATATATATATATATATATATATATATATATATATACCTTAATAAGCATTTAGCCTCAAATGCTGAATTTTAAGAAGTACACCCCTTAAAACATCATTTACAACAACTTTATGCATTGAAATCTTTGGTCAACAAGAATGAAATTTAAACCATTGTAGAAAGTAAATCGGTCAAATTTAAACCGATATTCTTACAATGTCGCTCAATTAAATCCGTCAAAGACCAATTGAATCGGTCAAGTATGAGATGTGGCCTTAACTCCACTACATAATCTCTGCACCTATATCTAGAATCTCGCCTCCTTCCCAACCGGATAACATAAAATTGGTCTCACATACTCTCCCATGGCCTCCCACCCAAATTTGATCCTTGGAAAACCCTAACCAAAAAATCTGACGCCCACCACCAACCACTACTCCTTCTCTGTTGCAGATGTGTTCCATCATCATCTTCGTCACCATCAATTGGGACCCCTACACCACCTTCACTCAAGATCGATTGTTTTTCTCGTAAGTGTCAACTCTAGGTCGTGGGGAATTTGATTTTTTTCCTTTTCATGTCTCAGGTTAAATTTTATCTTTTTCATTCTCTGTCTAATTTGAAAGAGCTTCAATCCTAGACCGGCATCCCCAACTATCGTTTGAACATGAGGTTTTGGATACCCAAAACACATTTGTTTTTATGCCTTCTAATATCAATTATTTTATGGTAAACATCAACATCTATATTGAAATTGAGCAGAGCGTACATTTAAGCTCTACAAATTGCTGGAATGCAGAGCTATTATCGCTATTATTATGGGAAGTACATTCAAGTTCTATAAAATGCTGCTAAATCTGACTGGTAAACATCTTTATTTAGTTCCCTTTTCGTCTTTTTGGCATTTGTTTCTTCATTGAATCTAGCTTCGCTATTGTTTGTTCTATAACTAAATTAGTTTTCGTTTACATTTACCAGGTTTTTGGAACAATAAGAGACATAATCTTCAAGAACAAGTTTTTTTTTCTTTCAACAGTATATTTATGTCACTAAATGTTATCAATTTTAAGAACATGGCTTTATATTTATGACTTTGAAGGTTTCTTAGCCCAAAACCCTCAAGAAATGGTTCAATGTCAGGAATAAAGCTCAAGACTTTTATACGTCCAGTCATGGTGGTAATTTCTCACTTTCTATTTCTTTTATTTCTACATCTAAGTCACTATTTTTAATATATAAGGGGTTTTAAGCTACTATCTATATGAGATTCGTCTAAAAGATGCAAAAACAAAGTACAAGCAAAAGTAAAATGAAGGTCTATTTTTTTTGTTTTTGACGTTTCAAACCATATCATAGTTGCCTTAGGTAGACAATTGGGAAGACGCAAAAGTTGGAATTCGTATCAGATAGGCGTTGGCTTTGATAGCTGCATCAAAGGAAGTACATTTGAATGCTATGAGATTGAGGTTTTCACTCCAGTTTGACGCCGTTGGTCAACTCCCCTCTCCCTCTTTCTCTCTCTCATGTTTAACAAAAAAAACATATGCATACATTGATATAGATTAAACTAAGGTATTAAAAAACCTAATTATCGATGTACTATGATTATTGTGCATTTCTTTTGATCTTATAGTCTTTTGATTGTTGAACTCTCATTGTTTAGAGCCCTACACCGAAGAATAATATAATCAATTATGTGGAATGGAACAATCATTATGATGAAGAAAGGGAAGAAAGGGTATATTTGTGATCCTTTTGATCTTATGGATTTGCTGAGAACCATTGATATAGATTAAACATAATGGTTAATTTTATTTTTTCTTTTGGCCCTAATTGTTTATCTTTTGTGTAAGAGATGACAAATCATGCTTATTGAATCTATTTAGCCACCTCAACCAACCAACTCAGGGGATTTTAGTTACCATCTAAACATAAACTATTTTCTTTGGTGGTGTACCAAATACACAATTATAATCTGTGAGCTTGGTGTGTGTGTGTGTGTGTATCTTTGTCCTAAGGGTAGAAGACATTTAGGTTGTTTAGTACTTCTGTGTATGTCGACACTTTTTTCCTCCGAGTTTTTATTTTTCGTATGATATATAGGTGGGTCGCTTTTGGTAAGTGTTCTTTTTTTTGGCATGTGTTTCTTTTGGTTTTTCATTAAATTTTTCATGTTTTGGATCACATTTTTTAGAGTTCAAAATGATCCTGGTGTTGCAACTGAATTCATGTTTTGGATGAATATCATATGATCAAAGATGTTTTCTCATGTGAAGAATGGACAATTATGCCCATGTGCTTGAAGTTAGCTGTTGATCCAAACCTCTTTATCGGAGAAACTTTTAACTTTCTGCCTAATTGATTCTTCTTATTCGTTATGCTATGCTTTGAAACTTTTTCAAAGTGTCAGAATTATACTTAATCATATAAGCATAACCATATTTACTAAACCTTTAGTAAATCATGACGAGTAATCTTATCGTTCTTTGTGGTGGATCTGACCAGTGCACATCAATGTGTACTAGATCCTTTAGTCATTCACTTGACTCACATGTACATGTGAACAAGGAATTAGTTTCAATTTAGCAAAGATCAAGATTCTCATGCATCAAACAATTCGAATTGCAAGATTCCAAGTTTCTGTCCAATTGGAACGTGGTTGATGAGAATCCTTCCTCATTTGGTAAATTGTGACACTACCACTAACGATATAACCAAGAATCAAATCCATTTCAATATTGCTAACAATAGAAATATAAACACCAATTTTTATAAATGCCATTGCAAGGAAATTTAAATAAGATAAAATCAAAATTTATTTTATTGATAAAATGCGGAAAACTTGTCCTTACAACACAAATACATATAAAAACTATATTACTACATATTCCTAAGCAATCTATCATAACTCCTAAGTAGCAGCTCAAAAAATCCGATCATCGAACCATGTGATTTAAATCCATTTCTTCACGATCAGAATCAACTCACTGTTCTTTTAAGCTTCCTTCCTTTTCTTCAATCCTACAAAACATTAAAATGCAATCTTATCACATCTGTATTAAGAATCTGTAAATAGGAACTTAATAGAGTTAGATAGTGGACTTACCTGAAGTAGAGTCATAAAATTTGACTTTACCATCGTTGCGATCCTTCAGGTAGGTACAGCAGCTTCGCATCCAATTCCCCTTTTCCTGGCAATAGAAACATATGGACTCTTTGGGGTTGACACATTGGACTATCTCAAAATTTGCCTTTCTCTTATGATCAAACTTTTCGACCATGGCCGATTTCTCTCCCTTAGGAAGAGAAACGATTTCTGGATTATCACCTTTGCCATCACCAGTATCCATGGAAATTTGGGATTTAGATCTTCCAATCAAATTTGCTTGACCAGCGCACCAAAGCATTGCTGCTTCAGCATCAATTAGCAAATATGTCAGATCAATAAGGGTCACGTCGTTATCAGTCACATAGTAGTGTTTAACAAACTGACTATATGACTCGGGAAGTGATTGAAGAACCAAGTCAACAACTAGTTTCCTTGGGAAAACGACATCTAACATCCCTTGTATGTCAATGTGCGACTTCATCTTCAAGACATGTGCGTACAAAGACCTACCATCTTGGTGTTTGCTTGCCAATAGGGCTTGAGTGACCTTGAACTTTTCAAGTCGAAGAAAACATGGGTCAGGGAGAATCACGGGAGGAGGTGGACGAAGAGAAGTATGATTTCCAGTTCCTCCTTTGCGCGAAGAAGGGAATGATCTTTTACCTTGATCGACATGTGGAATATCATCTTCGAATGGAAAGCTTTTTTCAAAGGATTGAGGAAGACCATAATTGTTAGAACCAGACATCTACAAATGGAGAAATTCAAGTTAGTTGATTTAATCCTTAACATATCACACAAATGAAATATTAAGGCTAGGACCCAACACAATAATTTTACAATTCGGAAGAGGGATGTCGTAATCCAATTGCAAATTATTTGAAGGTAGGTAAATGACGATTCACCAATTCCACCATGAAAAACGAAATTTTAAACGAATTAGGTTTTAGATGAAACTCCTAGATCTTTTGAGATTCATTGAACTTTTCAATGGCATGTTTAATCTCGTTTTGTCCTTCAAGTTTGTGACTGGGATACCGAGGATCACAAATAAGGTGTGAATAACCATGCAAATCAGCTTGGTACTCTCGATGTCATTTATCACCTAATCAATGTGCCGGTTAACCACACACGCTCCACTGATCAACGATAATTTACGAGAAACCTATTTCCATCCTTCATTAGTCCATATTAGTGTTGGATTTGATGTCTAAGCCCATAACTATTATTGGTATGTACTCGACCCGAGAGTAGCATGGTCCATTTGGGTTGCACTTCACCGGAACAATTTGTATGGATTGTCTTTTGAGAATAGTATGTCTATGGTTTATTAATATATTATAAGTTATAAAATATTAATATGAAATCAAATTATTTAATTAGTATTTGTCAAGAATTAATTTGGAATTAATTCTATGATCAAAAGGAGACTAATTAAATATGGACTCTTATATATATATATATATATATATATATATATATATATATATATAGAATGGGCTATATATAGAATGGGCCAAGTTCATTTAGGTTGGGATAAACTTGCATGGATAGTCTATGGAGTTTTAACCCATGGATCGTATGGAAATGAAAGGTCATGGGTATTAGGGTTTACATGAATGTAACCCTAATCCTCCATACTATATAAAGAGGTCTTTGGCACATGAAATGGCACTAGTATGTGAGTACAAAGGGTGGGCCAATTTCTAGAAGTGCTTTCTATTCTCTCAAGTCTTCCAAGGTGTTTTGGTGATTTGTGATTCCACTTGAGGCATCCACATTATTGGTGCTACGCTCTTGAAGCACCAAGGAATCAACCACAAGAAAAGGTATGTCATCTTATTAAGTTTTATATTACAAGTACCCCATGGTATGTTAGTTAGCATGAGAACCTTGGAAAAATCATATTTGCATGTATAATAGAGAAAACATAGATCCAATGTTTCTAGGGTTGCATGTACACCATATGAGTGTTAGAATGCTCAAAACCCATCAGTGGTATCAGAGCCTAGGCTTGTTTTCATTTATACTTGATGCAAATTGCTGAAAAAATCGATTTTCTGGCTGTCTGGACTGTGGACTCGCCGAGTCCATGAACAAAATTATCGTACTCGTCGAGTAGGTTCATACACTCAACGAGTAGGAGGCCCAGAGTGCAGATTTTCGAGTTTTGCTGCTGGAAATGGACTAGAATCGTTACCCTAAACTGTTTTGGACTTATAAAACTTGTTTTTGGTGTGGTAATGATTATGCTAATCCATTTTCAATGGTTATTATGAAATTTTCAACTTTTATATATGTTTATATGATTCTTGAAATTGTTGATATGAATGTTCATACTTATGAGTTTTGGTCGATCATAGGAATTATTTGCAAATTGTTTGTTAGTGTAATTCTTGATCTAAATGTCAATTAATGGACTCCATAACCTGTCCTCAAGTTATGGAATTCCAAAAGTCTTTTCTTTAAAGCCATTAAGACTCATAGGTTATAGAAATGAAGAGTCTTGAACAGTTTCAAAACTTGGCCTCAAGTTGTGGAATTTGTAAAGTCTTACACACACTTTAATTCCAAACCCTAGAGTTTTAAAAGTTAAAATTCAACCCTTATACTTTATAGTATTATAAGTTGATAATATATATATGTATAAGAGCAAGTCATTCTTACCGTTAGTAGGCCTCATTCACGAAGTCGGTCTATAAGGGGGGTATAAGGTTGTTGCATATAAAATGACAGCTTAATGGGTGTCCACTCTCACCCATCGCTTCCTTGACTGATGGAGGGTCGTTAGCCGAACGGGTAGGACAAGGACTATAATTCTCATTAAAAGTATAATGATGAATATTAAGTAATTAAACCTTTTATAAATTCTCAATCTTAGTTACTTTGGGAAAATGTGAAATTGATGCTAACCCATGAAATTACACTTTGTACCTTACCAAGTCGTTGGTGGAGCGTGTGTGGGTAACCGGCACACTAACATGGACTAGTAAGAGTGGCAAAGGGTGACTTAATGTTTATCATAGATCGGTGGTGCGCGTGTGGGTAATCGGCACATCGATTAGGTGATAAAATTAAGGGTACCAAGTTAATTTGCATGGTTATTCACACCTTGTTTGTAATCCTCGGCATCCCAGTCACAAACTTGAGAGGGCACAATCGAGATTTAAACATGCCGTTGAAAAGTTCAATGAATCTCAAAAGATCTAGGAGTTTCAATCCAATTAAAACCTAATACCTATTTCATTTTTCATGGTGGAAATTGGTGAATCGCCATTCGCCTACCTTCAAATATTTTATAGCTTGGATTACGGCATCCCTCTTCCAAGTTATAAAATATTGTGCTGGGTCCTAGCCTTAATATTTCAGATTGGGTGTTATATTAAGGACTTAAATCAACTAACTTGAATTTCTCCCATTGTAGATGTCTGGTTCAGACAACTATGATCTTCACAAATCCCTTGGAACAAGCTTTCCTAATGAAGATGATGTCCCGCGATTGGATCATGGAAATCATACTTCTCTTTCTCCACCTCCTCCAATAATTCTCCCTGACCCAAAAGCTCGAAGACTTGAAAAGTTCAAGGTCACTGAAACCCTGCTTGCAATTAAACATGAAGATGGAAAGGTCTTGTGTTCTCACGTCTTGGAGATGAAGTCACATATCGACAGGCTGAGAGTGTTGGGTGTCGTTTTCCCAAGGAAGTTGGCTATTGACTGGGTTCTTCAGTCACTTCCCGAGTCATATAGTGACTTCATTAAGGACTATTATGTGACAGACCACGACATGAACCTCATTGATCTTACCTATGTGCTTGTTGCTGCGGAATCAGCAATGATTTGGCGCACTGTAAAAGCACATTTGATTGGAAGATCTACTCCCCAAACTTCCATGGACATTGACAATGGAAACATTGGAAGTCCAGAAAAGATTTCTCTTTCCAAGGGAAGGAGAAAGGCTAAGTCTGAGATTGTCTCTTGTGCCATCCCCAAAGAGTCTGTATGTTTTTCTTGCCAAGAGAAGGGGCGTTGGTTGCGAAGCTGCCCTGACTACCTGAAAGATCTGAGAAAAGGTAGAATCGAAAAGTTTGACTCTGCTTCAGGTAAGTATACTATCTAACGTTGTAAAGTTCCTAATTGATGATTCTTAATACATGATGTGACTAGGTTGCATTTTGATGTTTGGCAGGATCAAGCAAAGGGAAGGAAGCTTAAAAGAAGAGTATGTTAAATCTGATCGCGAAGATGGATTTCAGTCGCATGGTTCGAAGATTAGATTTCTGAGCTACTGCTTGAGAGTTATGATAGATTGCTAGGAAATATGTAATAGCATAGTTTTTTTCACTTATAATTGCATTGTAAGGAAAAGTTTTTTCCGCAATTTTTAAATAAATAAAATTTTGTTTTTGTTTTATTTTATATCTCCTTGCAATGGCATTTATGAAAAATTTATGTTTATATGTTGCTAGCAATATTGAAAATATGAATTTGATTCTTTGACTTGTGGCATTGTCTAAATTTACCAAATAAGGAAAGATTCTCATCACCCAAGTTTCAATTGGACAAGAACTTGTTGGGTTTTGAGCATTCTAACACTTCCTAAGTGTACATGCAACCCTAATAAACCTTGGATCTATGTTTGTCTAAGGTACATCTAAAATATTATTTTCCAAGGTTTATAACCTATCTAGCATGGCATGGGGTACTTTTAAACATAAAAGAACTAGATGAATTACATACCTTTTGTTGATTGATGATTCCTTGGAGTTTGAGAGCCAAGCACCAATAATGTAAATGACTCAAATGGAAATCACAAATCACCACAAACTTGGAAAATGTATGAGAGAGTATACTAACTCTTAGATTTTGGCCACCACTATTACACACACACTAGGGTGTTTTTCATGCAACATAAGCTTGTTTATATAGTGTGCATGGTTAGGGTGAAACCCTAATAACCCATGTCTTTTCCTCTTCCAAGGATCCATGGGTTAAAAGCTCCATGGATCATCCATGGACTTCCATATAATTCTCATAAAATTATCCATAAACAGTTTGGGTGAAGTGCAACCCAAATGGACCATGCCGGGTCGGGTCAAGTATATACCAAATAAGTTATGGACTTAGACACCTTATCCAACAGTCTCCCACTTGGATAAGTCTAATAACTGTATTTGCGTATGTTACTTCAGGAACCAACCAGCAATCGTAGCTCTCGAAAACTCTGTTGAACTATGAAGCGCCATTTTAGATAAGTGATCATATAATCCTCTGTTCTCATGATATCAGCCGGACAAATACATGGAACAACGTCGTACTTATTGTCCAGCAGTTTGTTTCCCGATTTCCGATTTGTTTGACAAAGAACTAAATTGAACACATCAATTAGGTTCTGACCGGGCCCGGTACATAGGTCAAAACAAAATCATCGAGGGGCCCAGATATCGCTTCTAATCCTCCAAGGACTAGAAGGAACAGATAAACTTCAACTCATATACTTGTTTCTACTACTTGTTGAATTATACACAAAGGCACGTTTTATAACATCAAGTTACTGATGCGTTTACGTGCAATCAATGCACAACCAACTCATAGGTAACAACTCATATCTCTAGGTTTGAAGACTTATATGATATTACCGTCTCACGATCACTCGAGATAAATTCCATGAAGTGATACAAGTGAGCGTGGGTTAATTCCAATACTCATAACTTATGAGTACTCATGAATGTTATAGCAACCATTGCTATGTCTAAACACGTTTAGCCATCTACAAACTCGATTCATGACAGTCTTAATTCATACCTACTTCCAACATATGAACGATTGTGGAGTGTTTAAATAACTTAGTCATTCGGAAAGAATAACCTAGCTATTCTGGAAGTCAAAACATGCAAAGTGAAACACAATAATAATCGAATCCAATATGGTCTCAGAACCCTTTTGAATATAAATAAAACCACCTTTTATTTATCACCATATTGATTACACATTATTCATTGTATAATGTTTCAAATAATCAACTTAATACTTGAACAAAAACAACAGTCGTCCCATGCTCCTAGCATGTACACTTTGTTTTTCTAAACAATAGTTATGCCATACTCCAAGTATGCACACTATGTTTGTCTATGATCTTTACTTTGTGAAATAGATCAATTGAACATGATTCCAATGATGCTCATTTCACAATCCCAAATCCTTATTGTAAATGTAAGAATTCCTAATTCCTACCATTTACCAAAAATCTGTTAGATTTTAAACTTATATGCACTGATCCTCTCGTAATGATTATGCACAAGGTCACCAAAACCTTGTCATCAGTCATTACAGAGGATTCCAAAGGAGATCAACTCTATGGAAACGAACTCTCATATTCAAAGTACATTGCTTTGAACATCCTTCTTGCATAAAAGTTTCTAACTTTCTCATAGATTCTTAATATCCAACTCCCAATATGGAAAATTTCCATATTCCTATTTTGATTATCATATCTGAACAAGAGCTACCTCTTTTCAGAATATATCCATATGGTCCTTCCAAAATTTAACACTATACTTCCAACTGTCCCTGAGCAACCAATCTTTGGTGAGCCTTAGATAGTCCTCGACAATTGCTTAATCATTTTAGTCTTATCCAATTCTAGACTCTTCCCTTCTTAATGCTCTGAGCATTTGGAAAATTTAGAAAGGATGAATACTATAGCACATGTGACCGATCCTATACCCGAAGCATATGGGACACGATTCACGATGTCTCACATAAAGACCTGATACTGGATCAGTCTTTTGCTACAATAGTTTTTTTATTTTCCATGTTTTCAAAAATCGACTATGAAGAGGGATGCTGTAATCATAATCGAATTTGAGAACGCAATATATATAAAATTTCCTTATGTTGAACCATTCCAACATAAAATTCATATATATATATATATATATATATATATATATATATATATATATATATATATCCTTAACTAAAGATGATTAAAACTCAATCTAAGCTTTTAGAATTGAAATGAAGTATAATTTCCTCTCCCTTAATTATAGCAAAACAACTTTTTCAACCCTACAACTTTACGAATTGAAACTTTTGTTTTTCTATAATTAACATTGCTAACTTGCAACACTAAACATAATAATCATGCTCCCACTAACATGATGATTATCAGCATAACACTTATGCTCCCACTAGCTCTGACATATTTCCAGAAATCAGCTGGACTTCTGAAATTTAGATTCGTACACCCTTTCTTAGATAGCTCACATGTGTGTCTAAACAATTTCCAGAACTATGAAAAGGGATTCCGTAATCATAGTCTTAATTGTTTAGACCTTTGTTATTTCTCACAAGTCCATGTTAGTGTGCCGGTTAACCACACACGCTCCACTAACGACTTTGAGAATGCAAACATCACAATTGCTATCTACTTAAAATCTTCTTAGTGAAAGCATTTCCTCACCATCATTTTCATGAATCGGAGAGAAACCTTATGACACTTAGATTTTATGGTGTATGAGTTCCTATCCATGTGAATTTGTAAACCATAATCACAAGACAAGGTTAGTAACAAATTCAGCCTTACATGGATTGAACTTGTTCAATCTTAATTTCTTGTCATCTGGTAGCACAAGGCCCACCAATGCTTCCAAGCTGTTATGCACACAGTTTAGAACTAACAGAACTCATATGCATAGACAACTTAATAGGAACAAACTCAGAAACAAGAATTATGTCAACTTAATAGGTTTCAAACCTTAAGTCGTGTGCTAGTGATAAAACTCAGGTTTTACTCTTGATTAAATCTTGAAATCCTTTCAGGATCTTTAAGACTCCCACTGTCCTCTTGACATATAAGTTTCCCTAGTCAAGAACCATTCCTTGACAAAACAAATATTCAAAGGATAGTGCAGATTCTTATCAAGATAAACACTTCACACAATTGGTCTAAGTTGGTCTTTGTCTTATCCAAGACATCACAACTTACCAATTTCAAATGTACAGGAGTAGAAAACATTTTACACTACATTTGATAAGTGTTTTAAACCTTACTTTATGTCACTCAATGTTACAATCTTGGATTATGACTCTAAGAGTTGTTTTGGAACGAAGTATGATCCATCTTCTTGATTTTAACCATTCCAACAATTCATGACCCCTCATCTTAGTCATAACAATGCACTAAGATGTCCTTAGAGTATGAATTTGTGATATGGTTTCATAATCATTAAGATGATCATAAAAACATGTATGATCCATCTTTTTGATTTTAACCATTCCAACAATTCATGACCCCTCATCTTAGTCATAACAATGCACTAAGATGTCCTTAGAGTATGAATTTGTGATATGGTTTCATAATCATTAAGATGATCATAAAAACATGATACTAAAGTACTCTCCCATCTTTTCAGATTTGAGAAACTTTTATCTTTCTGCCAAATTTGATTCTTCTCATCCGTTCTGCCATACATTGAAACTTTTCCAATGTTACAGAATTATACTTAACCTTATAAGTATAACCATATTTACTAATCTTTAGTAAATCATGACGAATTGATCTTTATGGTGGACCTTGACCAGCACACACCCAGTGTACCTAATTCCTTAGTCCTTCAATTGACTCACATATGCATGTGATCAATGAATTAGTCTCAATTTTACAAAGATGAAAATTCTCATTCATCATACAATACAACTTGTATGATTCCAAGTTTCTGTCTAACTGAAGCTTGGGTGATGAGAACCTTTCCTCATTTGGTAAATTCAGACACTACCACATATGAGAGAATCAAACTCATATTTCCAATATTGCTAGAAACATACAAACATCAATTTTCCATAAATGCCATTGTAAGGGGATATAATATAAAATAAACTAAACAAAACTTTTATTTCTTTATTAAAATGCGGAAAAATATTCCTTACAATGCATCTTCAAATGAAAACTATGATATTACATATTTCCTAGCAATCTATCATAACTTTTAAGTAGTAGCTCAAAAATCCGATCCTCGAACCATGCGATAGAAATCCATCTTCGTGATCAGATTCAACACACTCTTATTTTAACCTTCCTTTTGCTAGATCCTGCTAAACATCAAGATGCAACCTAGTCACATCATGTAATAAGAATCAACAATTAGGAACTTTAACAAAGTTAGATAGTGGACTTACCTGAAGCCGAGTCAAACATTTTGTCTCTACTTGCTTTCAAATATTTCAGGTATTCAGGACAGCTTCGCTTCCAATGTCCCTTCTCATGACAATAAAAACATATAGACTCTTTGGGAATGGTACACGAGACAATCACATACTTAGCCTTTCCCTTTACCTTTTGGTCAACCGGGTTGACCAAGGCCGATCCCCTTCCATTGGGACGAGAAAGCTTTTCTGGACTTCCAATGTTACCATTGTCCATGTCCATGGAAGTTTGAGAAATAGATTTTCCATCAATATTTTCTTGACCATTGCGCCAAATCATTGCTGATTCAGCAGCAACAAGCAAATAATAAAGATCTATTATGGTTATGTCAGGATCTGTCATATGGTAGTCTTTAATAAACTCACTATATGACTCAGGAAGTGACTGAAGAACCCAGTCAACAGCGAACTTCCTTGAAATAACAGCACCCAACATTCTCAACCTGTCTATGTGTGACTTCATTCCTAAGACATGAGTGCACACAGGTCTTCCATCTTTATGTTTCATTTCTAGTAGAGCTTGAGTGATCTTGAACCTTTCAAGTCTTTGGGCTTGTGGGTCAGGGAGAATAAATGGAGGAGGTGGGGGGAGTGAAGCATGATGTTGAGGGACATCATCTTCAAGAGGAAAGCTTGTTTCAAGCGATTTGGGAAGATCATAGTTGTCTGAACCAGACATCTACAATGGGAGAAAATCAAGTTAGTTGATTCAAGTCCTTAATATAACACCCAATATGAAATATTAAGCCTAGGACCCAACACAATATTTTATAACTTGGAAGAGGGATGCCGTAATCCAAGCTATAAAATATTTGAAGGTAGGTGAATGACGATTCACCAATTTCCACCATGAAAAACGAAATAATTTATTAGGTTTTAATTGGATTTGAAACTCCTAGATCTTTTGAGATTCATTGAACTTTTCAATGGCATGTTTCAATCTCGATTGTGCCCTTCAGGTTTTGTGACTGGGATGCCGAGGATCACAAAACAAGGTGTGAATAACCATGCAAACTCACTTGGTACCCTTAATATTATCACCTAATCGATGTGCCGGTTAACCACACACGCTCCATTGATCTATGATAAACATTAAGTCACCCTTCGTGATCCTTACTAGTCCAAGTTAGTGTGCCGGTTAACCACACACGCTCCACCAACGACTTGGTAAGGTACAAAGTGTGAATTTCATGGGTTAGCACCATATTCACATTTTCCTAAAGTAACTAAGATTGAGAATTTATAAAAGGTTTAGTTACTTTATAATATTCATTATACTTTTAATGAGAATTTAAAGTCATTGTCCTACCCGTTCGGCTAACGACCCTCCACCGATCAAGGAAGCGGTGGGTGAGAATGGACACCCATTAAGTTGCCATTTTATAGGCAACAACCTTATACCCCCCTTATAGACCGGCTTCGTGAATGAGGCCTACTAACGGTAAAACGACTTGATCTTATACATATATATAATAATTAACCATTAATGTTATAAATAGTATAAGGGTTCAATTTTAACTTTTAAAACTCTAAGGGTTTGGAATTAAAGTTTATTAAAGTGTGTGAAACTTTACAAATTCCAAAACTTGAGGGCAAGTTTTGTAACTATCCAAAACTTTTCATTTCATAACTTATGAATTAAAGGTTCATAAAAATGAAGACTCTTCATTTTATGTAACTTATGTGTTTTGAGTGTGTGTTTAAAAGAAGTGACATTTGGATATCCATAACTTGAGGACAAATTATGGACTCCATTAAAACACATAAATGATCAAGAATTAATCCTAAACAATTCAGCAAATAATTCCTATCATCTTCTAAATTCATAAGAACATGAACATGATCATCAAAGTTTCAAGAATTATATGAACACATACAAAGCATGAAATTTTGATATAAGCTATTGTAAAAGGATTAGAACTACCATTACACCAACTAAAACAAGTTTTAAAACACCAAAACAGTTTAGGGTAATGTTTCTAGTCCATTTCCAGCAGCAAAAGTCGAAAATCTGCATTTTGAGGCTCCTACTCGCCGAGTGCACGAACCTACTCGGCGAGTAGGATGAGTTTACACATGAACTCGGCGATTCCCCCTATGGACTCGGCGAGTTCATCAGTCAGACAGCAAAAAATCGACTTTTTATCACTATTTTGCATCAAGTATCAAACAAACAAGCCTAGGCTCTGACACCACTGTTGGGTTTTGAGCATTCTAACACTTCCTAAGTGTACATGCAACCCTAATAAACCTTGGATCTATGTTTGTCTAAGGTACATGCAAAATATTATTTTCCAAGGTTTATAACCTATCTAGCATGGCATGGGGTACTTTTAAACATAAAAGAACTAGATGAATTACATACCTTTTGTTGATTGTTGATTCCTTGGAGTTTGAGAGCCAAGCACCAATAATGTGAATGCCTCAAATGGAAATCACAAATCACCACAAACTTGGAAAATGTATGAGAGAGTATACTAACTCTTAGATTTCGGCTACCACTATTACACACACACTAGGGTGTTTTTCATGCAACATAAGCTTGTTTATATAGTGTGCATGGTTAGGGTGAAACCCTAATAACCCATGTCTTTTCCTCTTCCAAGGATCCATGGGTTAAAAGCTCCATGGATCATCCATGGACTTCCATATAAGCTTAGCCCATTAACAAATGAGCATTAGCCCACACCATATAAATACAATAGCCCATGATTTAATTAGTCTTCCTTTTAATCACTAAATCAATTCATAATTAATTCAAGATTAAAACTAATTAAATAACATGACTTTATATTAATATATTATAACTTATAATATATTAATAAATCGTAAGTATACAATTCTCATAAAATTATCCATAAACAGTTTGGGTGAAGTGCAACCCAAATGGACCATGCCGGGTCGGGTCAAGTATATACCAAATAAGTTATGGACTTAGACACCTTATCCAACAGAACTTGGAATCATGCAAGTTGTATTGTATGATGAATGAGAATTTTCATCTTTGGAAAATTAAGACTAATTCCTTGTTCACATGTATATGTGAGTCAAGTGAAGGACTAAGGGGTCGAGTATACATTCTTGTTCACTGGTCAAGTCCACCACAAAGATCGATAAGACTATTCGTCATGATTTACTAAAGTTTAGTAAAGACAAAATTGCAAAAATGGTCCCTGTGGTTGTCAATTTTATGTGCTTTTGGTCCAAAACGAAATGTTGGTGCACCACTGGTCCAAAATTGGATATTTCTATTGTTTTTGGTCCCTATCTATTTAAAAAGACCATTATGCCCTTATAATTTGTTTTTCCATTTTTTTATTATCAATTGTTATTCAAAATAAAAAAACCCACCACTATCATTTATCTCTCTCTCTCTCTCTCTCTCACACACACATTAAATCTTCATCTGGTTTCTTTAACTTCATGTTCTTAAACACACACACACAAAATACACAAAATTATGAAGATGCTCGTCTGATGGAGAAAAAGAAATACGAATGGGAACAGCCACAAGGTCGATCGATGGCCCAGTGGTACGGCTCTTGTGCTCTTCTATCTCGGAAGAAGGATACGAAGGAAGGGGGCTCGGTGTGGCTAGGGGTTTCGAAGGGAAGGAGGCCAGAAAAGAGTTCAGACGAGAAGCACGACGTCGCAGGTGGTTCGGTGGCGTTTGCTTTAATGGGGGTGGTGATGGCATCGGGTGGTGATGGTGGAGCTGTGATGGCAGCGGGTCGCTCTGTCGCTTCCTCTCTCTTTTGTTAGGTAGCTTGACGAGGAACAGATAGAAGGCAACAGCGGCGTTGGGGTGTTTGATGGTGGTGGGTCACGACAGGGGGAGGCGGAGGAGCTGCCACAGTCGACTGTGGCGGCTCTCTTCGCTTGAGAAGTGAGAAACGAGGGAGAGAGACGAGTTGGAGATGAAAGGGAGGTCGGGGAAGGGATTTCGACGGCATCAGTTGTGCTGGGTGGTGGTGGTTTGCATCGGCGATGGGTGGCAGTCGAATTTTGGTTTTCTTGCTTGCTCTAGCGATTCACGACGGGGAAGGGGAAGTAGCGGCCGGTGGGAGGTGTTGGTCGTTTATGGTGGGCAAGGTGGCCAGAAGGATCATTGAGGTGGGCAGTAGAGTGGTGTAGCTTCTTCCTGCTCTTTTTCCGGCACTATAATGGAAGAGACGAGGGGTCGGTATTTTAAGAGATGGGTATAAAGATCATGAGAGAGAGGGAGAGATATGGGTTTATTTTGTTTTTGTTTTTTATTTTATTATAAGAATAAGAAAATAAATAAAAGAAATTAATATATAATTATTGAAGGGGCATATCAGTCATTTTAGGTGGGATGTGGACCACAAACACAAGAAAATACAACCATAGGGACCAAAACCACACAAGGTATCTAAAATTGGACCAGTGGTGCACCAACATTTCGTTTTGGACCAAAACTAAAAAATTTTGCCAACCACAGGGCCCATTTTTGCAGTTTTGTCTTTTGTAAATATGATTATACTTACAAGTTTAAGTATAATTCTGAAACATTGGAAAAGTCTCAATGTTTGGCAGAACGAATGAGAAGAATCAAATTAGGCAGAAAGATAAAAGTTTCTCAAATCTGAAAAGATGGGAGAGTACTTTAGTATCATGTTTTATGATCATCTTAATGATTAAGAAACCATATCACAATTGATCCTATAAGGACATCTTAGTGCATTCCCATGGCTAAGAAGAGGAATCATGAACTGTTGAAATGGTTAAATCAAGAAGACGAGTCATACTTCGTTCCAAAACAATTCTTAGAGTCATACTCAAATATTGTAACTTGAGTGACATATCTTATAGAAGGTTTATAACACTTGTCAAATGTAGAGTAAAATGTTTTCTACTCTTGTACATTTGAAATTGGTAAGTTGTGATGTTTTGGATAAAACAAAGACCAACTAAGGCCAATTGTGTGAAGTGTTGGTCTTGATAAGAATCCGCACTATCTCTTGAATATGTGTTTGTCAAGGAAAGCTTCTTGGCAAGAGAGTCTTATATGTCAACAGGACAGTGGGAGTCTTAAAGATCCTGAAAGAGTTTCAAGAACTAATCAAGAATAAAACTTGTAGTTGATCACTAGCACACGACTTGAGGTTTATAACCTATCGTACTGACATAATTCTTGTTTCTATGCCCATTCCGGTTAAAGTTGACTATGCATGTGAGTTCCATGAGTTCTCGGTTGCATGCATAACAACTTGGAAGACATGGTAGGCCATTGTGCTGCCAGGTGGCAAGAAATTAGGATTGAACAAGTTCAGTCCATATGAGTTTGAATTTGTCACTAACCTTGTCTTGTGATTATGGTTTTGACAAATTCACATGGATAGGAACACATACACCATAAAATCTAAGTGTTTAAGGTTTCTCTCCGATTCATGAAAATGATGGTGAGGAAACGCTTTCACTAAGTAGATTTTAAGTAGATAGCAATTGTGATATTTGCATTCTCAAAGTCGTTAGTGGAGCGTGTGTGGTTAACCGGCACACTAACATGGACTTGTGAGAAATGGCAAAGGTCTAAAAAATTGAGACTATGATTACGTCATCCCTTTTCATAGTTCTAAAATTGTTTAGACACACATGTGAGCTATCTAAGGAAAGGTGTATGATTTTGATAAAGTCTTATCAAAGTATCTCGTATCAGAAATCTGAACTTTGGTAAGAGAGTCAATAAAGTATTGATTTCTAGAAGTCCAGGTGATTTCTCGATACATGTCAAAGCTAGTGGGAGCATAAGTATTATGCTAATAATTATCATGTTAGTGGGAGCATGATTATTATGTTAAGTGTTAATTATAGAAACCAAAAGTCTCAATTCGTGACTCTACAAGGTTTGAAAAGTTGTTTTGCTATAATTAAGGGAGAGGAAATTATACTTCATTTCAATTCTAAAAGCTTAGATTGAGATTTTAATCATCTTTAGTCAAGGATATATATTTGAATTTTATGTTGGAATGGTTCAACATAAGGAAATTCTATATATATAGCGTTCTCAAAATTCGGTTATGATTACGGCATCCCTCTTCATAGTCGAATTATGAAAACATGGCAAATACAAAATATTGTAGCAAAAGACTGGTCCAGGATCATGTCTTTATGTGAGACATCATGAATCGTGTCCCATATGCTTCGGGTATAGGATCGATTACATGTGCTATAATATTTATCATTTCTAAATTTTCCAAATGCCTAGGGCATTACGAGGGGAAAAGGTCTAGAATTGGATATGACTAAAATTATTAAGTAATTGTCGAGGACAATCTGAGGTTTACCAAAGATTGGTTGCTCATGGACAGTTGGAAGTATGATGTAAATTTTTGGAAAGGACCATATTGACATATTCGGAAAGGAGGCAACTCTTATTCAGAAGTGATGGTCAGAATGGGAATATGGAAATGTTTCATAGGTGGAAGTTATTCATTAAATCTGTGTAAGATTAGAAAACTTAATGCAAGAAGGATGTTCAAAGGAATGTACTTTGAACTTGAGACTTCATTTCCATGGAATTGATCTCCATTGGAATACTCTATAATGTCTGTTGACAAGTCTTTGTGACTTTGTGCATGGTCATTACAAGAGGATCAATGCATATAAGTTTAGAATCTAACAGATTTCGGTAAATGGCAGGAATTTGGAATTCTTACATTTACAATAACGATTTAGGATTGTAAAATGAGCATCATTGGAATCATGTTCAATTGATCTATTTCACAAAGTAAGGATCATAGACAAACATAGTGTGCATACGTGGAGTATGGCATAACTATTGTTTAGAAAACATAGTGTGCATGCTTGGAGCATGGGACAACCATTGTTTTAATTCAAGTGCTACGTTGATAAATCGAAACATTATGCAATGAATAATGTGTAATCAATATGGTGATAAATAAAAGGTGTTTTATTTATATTCATAAGTTCTGAGACCATATTGGATTCGATTGACCTTGTGTTTCACTTTGCATGTTTAGACTTCCCGAATGACTAGGTTATTTAAACTCTCCACAGTCAATCATACTTTGGAAGTAGGTATGAATCAAGACTGTCATGAATTGGGCTTGTAGATGTCTAAAGTGTTTAGATATAGCAAAAGTTGCTGCAACATTCATGAGTGCTCCTGGAATGAGATTCGAGTATTAGATTAAACCCACGCTCATTTGAATCACTTCATGGATTTTATCACGAGTGATCATTAGACGATAATATCTTATATTCTTCAAACGGAGACCTGTGAGCTGTAGTTGCGTGTCGGTTGCACATTGACATATGTCAACGCAACCAGTAACTTGGTTGTTATAAAACATATCGTTGTGTGTAATTTGATGAGTAAGTACAAGCAAACATTTAGGTCAAAGTTTATCCATTCCTTTTACCTTTGGAGGGATAAAAGCGATATAATTGGGCCCCTCGATGATTTAGTGATGACACCCCTAAGTGCTTGGTTAATCCTGGACTGATTTGATTTGTTCAATTAGTCAGTCGTCATAAATCGGAAATCGGGAAACAACAAATGGACAGAGAGAATGATTATAATCCATGTCTCAGTCCATATGATATCTAGAATGGAGGAATATATGATCCCTTATCTAATGGACACGTCATTTGACTAGGTCAGAGTTCGGCGGCGACTTTAAGAGTTCGGCAGCGGCTTTAAGAGCTACGATTGCTAGTTGGGATCTTGGAGTCATACTTGAATAATAGTTTTAGACTTTTCCAAGTGGAAGACTATTGGATTAGATGTCTAAGCCCATAACTATTATTGGTATGTACTCGACCCGAGAGTAGCATGATCCATTTGGGTTGCACTTCACCGGAACAATTTGTATGGATAGTCTTTTGAGAATAGTATGTCTATGGTTTATTAATATATTATAAGTTATAATATATTAATATGAAATCATATTATTTAATTAGCATTGGTCAAGAATTAATTTGGAATTAATTTTGTGATCAAAAGGAGACTAATTAAATATGGACTCTTATATATATATATATATATATATATATATATATATATATATATATATATTGTACTCGACCCGAGAGTAGCATGGTCCATTTTGGTTGCACTTCACCGGAACAATTTGTATGGATAGTCTTTTGAGAATAGTATGTCTATTGTTTATTAATATATTATAGGTTATAATATATTAATATGAAATCATATTATTTAATTAGTATTGGTCAAGAATTAATTTGGAATTAATTTTGTGATCAAAAGGAGACTAATTAAATATGGACTCTTATATATATATATATATATATATATATATATATATATATATATATATATATATATATATATATATATATATATATATATATATAGAATGGGCCAAGTTCATTTAGGTTGGGCTAAACTTGCATGGATAGTCCATGGAGTTTTAACCCATGGATCCTATGGAAATGAAAGGTCATGGGTATTAGGGTTTACATGAATGTAACCTTAATCATCCATACTATATAAAGAGGTCTTTGGCACATGAAATGGCACTAGTATGTGAGTACAAAGGGTGGGTCGATTTCTAGAAGTGCTTTCTATTCTTTCAAGTCTTCCAAGGTGTTTTGGTGATTTGTGATTCCACTTGAGGCATCCACATTATTGGTGTTAGGCTCTTGAAGCTCCAAGGAATCAACCACAAGAAAAGGTATGTCATCCTACTAAGTTTTATATTACAAGTACCCCATGGTATGTTAGTTAGGATGAGAACCTTGGAAAAATCATATTTGCATGTATAATAGAGAAAACATAGATCCAAGGTTTCTAGGGTTGCATGTACACCATAGGAGTGTTAGAATGCTCAAAACTCATCTATTAGTGTGTCGGTTAACCACACACGCTCCACTAACTGACCAATAAGGTGCAATCTGCAATTTCATGGGTTAGCATCAAATTCACATTTTCCTAAAGTAACTAGGATTGGGAATATATAAAAGTGTTTAGTTACTTTGTATGTTCATTATACTTTTAATGATAGCTTAGTGTCCTATCGTACCTGTTCGGCTAACGACCCTCCACCAGTTAAGGGTGTGGTGGGTACGAGTGGATACCCAATGGCAGTCAATTTACAGGCCGCTTCCTTAAACACCTCTTATAGACCAGCTTCGTGAGTGGGGCCTACTAACGGTAAGACTGACTTTTCTTATACATATATAATAGTAAACCTTTAATTATATATATATATATATATATATATATATATATATATATATATATATATATATATATATAGTATAACAGTGTATTTTAAACGTTTAAAATACTAGGTTTTTTTAATTTTATTAAAATTTTCAAAAATTAAAACCATTTAATTTAAAATTTAAAATTTTAAAAAACTTTTGATTTAATAATAATCCAAAAATTAAACAATTACTTAAATTATTAAATCAAATAATGATTACCAATTTACATTAAACATAATTTAATTTAATCCTTTATCCATTGATTTCGAAATTTAGGTAGTGATGGGTTTTAGGTGAAACAAATAAACTAGAAAACAATTCCTAAGTTCACATGCAACCTACTTTGGATCTATGTTTTAACTATTGAACATATAACTTTGAATTGCAAAACAAGAACCCTAGAGGAGAGAGGCTAATTTCGAAATTAACAAACTAGAGTTTAAGAGTTACATACCTTTCAATTGTTATAGCAAACAATTGACAATCCTCTTGATCTTGATCTTGATCTTCTTGGAAGCTTAGCACCACAAATGTAATGCCTCTAATGGAATCACACCCAAGAGCTAGCAAGAAGGAAATTAGAAGGAGAGAGAGAGAGGGAGTATGCAATTTTCGGCCCTAGGGTTTCACCAATGAAGGAGTGGGCGAATTCAGGAGCTGGGAGGCTCCTTATATAGCTGAGGGATCTAGGGTTTAGGGAAAACCCTAATACTCCTTTGCTTGGGGCCTAAGCTAATCCAAAGGCCTTATCCAAAGCCCCTTGGACGAAATCCTTAGGGTTTCCCCTATAGATTTCGTCAACCTCCTTCCAACGAGGTTCTGGAGCCTTCCACTCAACTATCTGATAATTGCAAACTAGTCCCTGCACTTTATAATTAATACTTTTAACCCCAAAATTAATTCTGATTAATTTCTGGCTAACTATTAATTAAACATAATGATTTCTAATTAATATATTAATCTTTTAACATATTAATAAATCATTTATATTAATTTATTAATCTTATAAATTAATATCTCTCCTTTCATAATTTCCTTGTCCAGTTGCTAGGTTTGAGGGCAACCCAAAAAGATTGTGATGCTATCAATTCAAGTACATACCAATTATAGTTATGGACTTAGACACCTAATCCAACAGTCTCCCACTTGGATAAGTCTGTAACTATAATTGCTAGTATGACTTCTAAATTTGACCAGCAAATTGTAGCTTCCAAAAGCTGCTGCTGAACTCTGACCCAGTCAGTTACGTGTCCTTAGATAAGTGATCATATAATCCTTCATTCTGCAAGATATCCCCAGACATAAGACATGGAACGTAATTAATCTCTTTGTCCAGAATCTATGTTTCCCGATTTCTGATTTGTGATGATGTAGGACTTCTAATTGAACACATCAATTTAGTCCTGGCTGGGCCCAGCACATAAGTCAACACCAACTCATCGAGGGGCCCACAGATATCGCTTTTCCGGTTAGGGCAAAAGGAACGAATAAACGTTGACTCATATGCTTGTATCTTTTACTCAACAAATTATAAATGACAATACGTTTTATAACACCAAGTTACTGATGCGTTTTCGTATCACCAATGTATAACCGACTTTGTAAATTACAACTCATATATTTTCGTTTCAAGATTATAAGATATTATCATCTCAGTATTACTCGTGATGAATTCCATGAAGTGATACTCTGAGCGAGGGTTTATCCAATACTCAAATCTCAATTTCTGAGTACTCATGAACATTGCAGCAATTCTATTGCCATGTCTATCCTTAGACAGTCTGCAATCCAATTCACGACAGTCTTGATTCACTACTTACTTTCAAAAGTACGAGCGATTGTGGAGTTTGAATAATCTTATTATTCAGGAAGTCAAAACATGCAAAGTGAAACGCAATAATAATATTAATCCTATATGGCCCCAAAGATTTTGAGCGTCAATAAAAACACTTTTATTTAAACACCATATTGATTACTCATTATTCATTGCTTACTATTTCAGAAAATCAACTTATTACTCGAATTATAACCACAATTGTCCCATGCTCCAAGCATGCACACTTTGGTTTCCTATGGTCCATACTTTGTGAAATAGATCAATTGAAAAACTTTTCATTTCACAATCCCCAACCCTTATTATTAGTATAAGAATACCAAATTCTTACCACTTTTAGAATATGTCAGATTCTAACATTTTATGCAATGATTCTTTCGTAATGTCATAGCACAAAAGTTACCAAGACTCGACTAATGAAATTACAAGGTATTTTATCGGAAATTGTTACAAGACAATTCCATAGACGTGAAGTCTCACATTCAAAGTACATTCCTTTAAACATCCTTCTCGCATAAAAGTTTCTAATCTAGACATATTTCTTAATATCCAACTCCCATTAATGGAAACATTTCCATATTTTCCATATGACAACTCATTCTTAATAGAATCTTATCTATTCATAATAATGTCAATATAGTCCATTCAGTACTATACTTCCAACTACTCACAAGCCACAAATCCTCAGTGAACCTCAGATCGTCCTTTGATAGTTGTTTAATTATTTTAGTCAAAACCGATTCTAGTCCCTTTTTCCCTCTTAATGCCCTAGGCATTTGGAAAATTTTAGAATGGTCAAATATTACAGCATATGCAATCGATCCTATACCCGAAGCGTATTGGACACGATGCATAATGTCTCACATAAAGACATGATACTTTATCATCCTTCTGCCATAATATTTTATGTGCCATGTTCCCACAATTCGAACTATGAAGAGGGATGCCGTAATCATAATCGAATTTTGAGAATGCACTATGTATCCTTGACTAAATTTATTAACGTTTCTCGATCTAAGCTTTAGAATTTTGAAACGAAGTATAATATTCTCTCCCTTAATTATAGCAAAACAACTTCTCAATCATTGCAACTTTGCAAAGTGAATCTTTGTTTTCTATAATTAATATTGCTAACTTGCAATACTTACCATAATAATCATGCTCCCACTAACATGATGATTATTTTCTTACCAGCATAACACTTATGCTCCCACTAGCTTTGACATGTATTCAGAAAACAATTTTAATTTCCAGAAAACAATGCTTATTGAATTCCTTAAGTTCATATTTCTAATACCTAATGCTTTGATAAGCCTTTATCTAAGCGTCTTAAACTCATACACTTTTGCCTTAGAAAGCTCATATGTGTGTCTAGATAAATTCAGAACTTATGTTACTAAGTCCCAAATGTTCAGACTAATTTCCAAATCTCACAATTCGAACTATGAAGAGGGATGCCGTAATCATAATCGAATTTGAGAATACAATTTTCACAATTGTTGTCTTCTTAAAATCTCTCTTAGTGAAAGCATTTCCTCACAATCATTTTCATGAAGGAGGGAAACCTTATGCCACTTAGATTTTATGGTGTATGTGTTCCTATCCATGTGAATTTGCCAAAAACAAAGTTTGCGATAAATCCAAACTCATATGGACCGAACGTGCTCAATCTCGATTTCTTGCCTCATGGTAACACGAGTGCCCACCATGTCTTCCAAGTGGTTTAGCAACTCATCCTTACTTATCAATGTACTTTCCATTGATCAAGGTGCTTTGTCTTTATGCATTCACATGAGAACTCATAGAACTCACATGCATAATTAACTCAATTGGAATGGCACAGAAAAGGAGTATGTCATCCACGCTAGGCTTTAAACCTCAAGTCGTGTGCTAGTGATGATCAACTAGGTTTAACTCTTGATTTGTTCTTGAAACCTTTCAAGACCATTAAGACTCCCACTGACTCCTTGACATATAAGATTCTCTTGTCAAGAAACATTCCTTGACAAAACAAATATTCAAGATTTAGTGTAGTTTTTATCAAGACTATCACTTCACATAATTGGTTCTAGTTGATCTTTGTCTTATCCAAGACATTACAACTTACCAATCTCAAATGTGCATGAATAAGAAGACTTTTTCCAATTCCACATTTGTTGAGTGTTATAAACCTACTAAAGACGTGTCACTCAAGTCACAATCTTGGAGTATGACTCTTAAGACTTGATATTGTAACGAAGTATGATTGACTTATTGATTGAACTATTTCCATAATTCTTGATTCCTCTTCTTAGACATGCAAATGCACTAAGACTCACATAGAGGACCAATTGAGAAATAGTTCTTAATCATTAAGACCTATCATAAAACACAATAAAAGGTACTCTCCCTTCTTCTTAGAATAGAGAAACTTTTATCTTTCTGCCTACTTGATTCTTCTTATTCGTTCTGCTATTGATTGAAACTCTTTCGATCAACTCAGAATTATACTTAATCTTATAAGTATAACCATATTTACTAAAATTTAGTAAATCATGATGAATATCTTTATCACTCTTGTGGTGGACTTGATCAACGCACAACCTAGTGTACTCGATCTCCTAGTCCTTCTCTTGACACTTTGCCAAAGAATTAGTCTAATTTCCAAATATGAAGTTTCTCATTCATCACGCAATCTAGTTGTATGATTCCAAGTTTCTGTCCAATTGAAACTTGGGCGATGAGAATCTTCCCTTATTTAGCAAATTCTCGACATTTCCACAAATAACATAATTAAGAATCAAATCCAAACATCAATTTTTCATAATGATTTCATTGCAAGGATATATAAAATTATTCAAACCAAAATTTATTTTATTCATAAAAGCAGCGGAAAACATGTCCTTACAATGCAAAATCAACTGAAAAACTATGTAATCAAATATTCCTAACAAATCTATCATAACTTTCTAAGCTCAAAATCTGATCTTCGAATCCATGCGATCGTGATCCATTTCTTCGTGATCAGACTCATCTTGCTTTTCCATCAAGCTTCCTCTCATTTCTCTGATCCTGCAAAACATTCAAATGTAATCTTATCACATTATGTATTAAGAATCAATGAATAGGAACTTAATGGAGTTAGATAGTGGATTTTACCTGAAGTAGAGCCATACTTCTTGACTCTCCCATCTCTTAGATCTCTCAGGTAGACTGGGCAGCTTCGTCTCCAGTGCCCCTTCTCTTGGCAATAAAAACAAATTGACTCTTTTGGAACATTACACGGAACTACTTCAGACTTTTCCTTTTTCTTATGATCAAACTTTTCGACCATGTCATGCCTTTCGTTGCCATTGCCTATATCCATAGAGGTCTGGAAGGCAGATCCACCAATCAACTTTTCTTTTCTAGTGCGCCAAATCATCGCTGATTCAGCAGCAATAAGCAAATAGGTGAGATCGATGAGGGTCACGTCGTGGTCTAACATATAGTGCTCTCTTACGAACTCACTATATGAGTCAGGAAGCGACTGAAGAACCCAGTCAACAGCCAGCTCCTCACAGACAACGACTCCCAACATTCTTAACCTATCAATGTGTGACTTCATCTCTAAGACGTGTGCATATACTGACTTTCCTTCTTCATGTTTACTTGCCAAAAGGGCTTGAGTGAGTTTGAACTTTTCAAGCCTTTGAACTTGTGGGTTAGGGAGAACAATAGGAGGAGGTGGAGGAAGTGAAGCATGATCTCGTGTTCCTCGATCGAATCGTGGAATGTCATCTTCATGCGGAAGGCTTGTTCCATGGGATTTAGGAAGACCATAGTTGTCATACTTTGACATCTACAAAACGGGAGGAAATTCAAGTTAGTTGATTGATTCCTTAATAAAACATCCAAAAGAGATATCAAGGCTAGGATCCAACACAACATTCCACAAATTGGAAGAGGGATGTCGTAATCCAATTTGCAGAATATTTGAAGGTAGGTAAATGACGATTTACCAATTTCCACCATGTAAAACGAAAAAGAAGGTTAAGTTTTAAATGTATTGGAAACTCCTAGATCTTTTGAGATTCATTGAACTTTTCAATGGCATGTTTTAATCTCGGATTATGCTCTTCTATTTGTGACTGGGATGCCGAGGATCACAAACAAGATGTGAATAACCATGCAAATATGCTTGGTAACCTCATTGTCTTTATCATTAACTATTGATGTGCCGGTAAACCACACACGCTCCACCAAAATGATAATTATGAGATACCCATTACTACTCTTTATTAGTGCCTATTAGTGTGCTGGTAATCCACACACGCTCCACTAACGACCAATAAAGCATAATGTGCAATTTCATGGATTAGCATACTTTTCACATTTTTCCTAAAGTAACTAGAGTTGGGATTTTGTAAAATAATGTTCTAGTACTTTATTTAATAACATTATACTTTTAATGAGATGTAGTTGTCCTATCAAACCCGTTCTGCTAACGACCCTCCACTAATCAAGGAAGCGGTGGGTGAGAGTGGACACCCATTCAACTACCATTTTATAGGCAGTTTCCTTATACGCCCCTTATAGACTAGCTTCGTGAATGAGGCATACTAGCGATTTGACTGACCATATTCTTATACATATATAATATTAACCTTTTAATTATAATACATATATAAGGTGTGTTTTAAACTTTTTAAAACTTTAAGGTTTATATATAAATTTCGAAAAATTAAACTATTAATTTAAATTTAAAATAACCCAAATAACTAGATTTAATAATTATCTATTAATTAACTTTTAATTAATCTATTAAATCTTGTAAGGATTATCTAATCAAATTAAACAATTAATTTAATCCTAATCCTTATCCCTCTAGATTTCGAAAAATAGGGTAAAGGATAATTTCCTTATTTTTCTCAATTATCCAATTAGGCAATAATTATCCAATCAAGTAATAATTATCCAAAATAAGATAAAACCCTAAAATAACAAGCAAATTTCGAAATTTAAGGGAGGAGGCTAGGGTTTTCCAAAACCCTAACCCTAATTTCGATTAGGGTTCATGGAGGCTAGGTTTTTTCGAAAAACCCTTTGAACCAAAAACCCTAAAAACGAAAATTTTGGCCTTTAGGGTTTAATGGTTATAAACCCTAATTTGCAATTCAACTATTATAGCAATTCAATTTAAAACAAACATGGCTCTGATACCACTGATGGGTTTTAGGTGAAACAAATAAACTAGAAAACAATTCCTAAGTTCACATGCAACCTACTTTGGATCTATGTTTTAACTATTGAACATATAACTTTGAATTGCAAAACAAGAACCCTAGAGGAGAGAGGCTAATTTCGAAATTAACAAACTAGAGTTTAAGAGTTACATACCTTTCAATTGTTGTAGCAAACAATTAACAATCCTCTTGATCTTGATCTTGATCTTGATCTTCTTGGAAGCTTAGCACCACAAATGTAATGCCTCTAATGGAATCACACCCAAGAGCTAGCAAGAAGGAAATTAGAAGGAGAGAGAGAGGGGGAGTATGCAATTTTCGGCCCTAGGGTTTCACCAATGAAGGAGTGGGAGAATTCAGGAGCTGGGAGGCTCCTTATATAGCTGAGGGATCTAGGGTTTAGGGAAAACCCTAATACTCCTTTGCTTGGGGCCTAAGCTAAACCAAAGGCCTTATCCAAAGCCCCTTGGACGAAATCCTTAGGGTTTCCCCTATAGATTTCGTCCACCTCCTTCCAAGGAGGTTCTGGAGCCTTCCACTCAACTATCTGATAATTGCAAACTAGTCCCTGCACTTTATAATTAATACTTTTAACCCTAAAATTAATTCTGATTAATTTCTGGCTAACTATTAATTAAACATAATGATTTCTAATTAATATATTAATCTTTTAACATATTAATAAATCATTTATATTAATTTATTAATCTTATAAATTAATATCTCTCCTTTCATAATTTCCTTGTCCAGTTGCTAGGTTTGAGGGCAACCCAAAAGGACTGTGCTGCTATCAATTCAAGTACATACCAATTATAGTTATGGGCTTAGACACCTAATCCAACAGGTAGGGATATCTTTAATTATCCAATTAAACAATTAACAAGATAATTACCAAAAATAACAACCTACTAACTTATTCCTTAGATTTCGAAATCTTCTACTTTGAGTGGAAGGCAAGGCTTGCAACTTTGCCTAAAAATCAAAAACCCTAGGGTTCGGAAACTCTAGATTTCGACTCCAAGGTGGCCAAAGGAAAGGGTTTGAAAACGTTTAGGGATTTTCGAAAAACAGGGTTCTTAAACCCTAATTTGTGAAAATTTAAAGGCCTTAGGGTTTAATAGCCATAAACCATAATTTTGTCTAGTTCAATCAATTGTACCAAATCTAATTGAAAACAAAAATCATACCCTCTGATACCACTGATGGGTTTTATACATAGTAAACAATCCTATGTGTGCATGCAACCCTAATTTTAGGATCTATGTTTTTACTATTAGACATACACGCATTGAACACAAAAACTAGAAACCCTAGGAGGCACATGTAATTTTCAAAATTAACATATAAATATGGTTAGGATACATACCTTGATTGTTATATTGTAATAACAATCAAATCCTTGAAGATCTTGAACTTCTGTAGCAATGGCCACAAGTGTCGCGCCTCTAATGGCTTACAAACAAACCTAGAAACCAAGGATTACTATGGAGAGAGAGAGAAGGGAAGTGGAAAATTTGGCTCTAAGCCTTTCTTGGAGTGCATGGGACGAAATCCAACCCTATAGGGGTTTATATAGGTGATAAGGAAGGTTTAGGATAAGGCAGGTGTATCTTAGATAACCTTAATCCCTTAATTTCCTCCCTAAGGCTTACAAGGCACCCTTAGAGCCCAATGAAACCCTAGGACACTCTAGATTTCGTTCCCCACCTCTAATGGAGGTTCTAGAATGCTCAATGCTCAACTTTTGAACATTGTCACCTTTAGTTCCTGCAGTTTCAATTAATTCATTTAATCCCAAAATTAACTCCAAGTTAATTTCTGATTAAATATTAATTAAACATTATATTATATCCATAATACATTGATAAAACATTTATCTTGATTTCAAATTAATTTATTAACCAAGTAATAAATAATAAATCATTCTTCTCTCTCTAACAGTTATCCTATTCAATTGTCAGGTTTGAAGGCAACCCAAAAAGACATTGCTACTATCAATTCAAGTACATACCAATTATAGTTATGGGCTTAGACACCTAATCCAACAAAAATATCCATTTTCACCTTATTCCATTCTCATGTTCTGTTTTATAATTTGCAAATATTGTTGTTGCTTAACCATCACTTAATTTCGTTGAAACTATGAAAAAAACAAAAAGCGGAAAAACTACCAGACCGACCTCTGATTCGGGGTGAAGATGGAAGGAAGCTGATATAGAAAAAGGACCATATTTTTCATTGAAACCTACACTACCATGAAATAAAATATAAAAAATCCATTATAAGCTTACTTGATTTCATGGATTACGTATACTATGAGGTTCACATTTATAAAAAAAAAAAATTAAGATTCCTGACCTGCTTATGAACCATCCAACAAACATAACATCTAAGAGTTAAACGGACCAACAAAATGAGATTACAACTTATAAATAAGTTTCAGATTAAGAAGCACTTATACAGGCACATGGCGTACAACACAGTAATACAAAGACATTTGAGAAAATTCCGGTGTAAAGTTCAAATTATTATTTTGTGATAAAATTCATTTGTTTATTAATTAAATTGGTCAATCTAATGTTAACGGTGATTGTAAGATTAATAATTTTTACAATTAATTTGACCAAATAAGCAACAATATGTTAACAAATAAAATAATCTAACATATTACTAAGCAATTGACAATTAATAGACTTACTGGAAAAAGAAATACATTAAAAAATATAAACAAACTTGGCCCTTTTTTTGGTCATCCAAATTTGGTAGGAGTTTGGTTAGGTTAACCATGACGAGAGAAAGGTATACAATTAACCAAATCAAATAAACAATATATATATATATATATATATATATATATATATATATATATATATATATATATATATATATATATATATATGATTAAGTTATTGTGAAAACTCGTAAACCGTTCATCAATCATTTTTCGAAACCAAGACCATCATTAGTCTTCAAAAGCAACGACTAAGCCAAATCTAAGTTCAAAAAATATTTGATGATTTATTATTATTATATATATGCATATTTGAAATGTGCATATATATATGCATGCATGCATATTTGTGTTTTTTTCAACATTTTTCAATACCTACACAACAGTGAGACTTTAATAGCAGCGTTTAAGAGAAATGTAACTTGAAAATGTAAATAATCTTCAAATCATTTTTTGGATCATGGATCACTCTTAATTGTTGGTCTAGGAGTCCTAGAGTGTTTTCCATTTGGAAAAATGATGTGTGGATTAGAAGTTCTTAAGTTCTCATAAATGTTTAAGTTCTCAAAAGAACTTTCCTATATATATATATATATATATATATATATATATATATATATATATATATATATATATATATATATATATATATGCATATTTGTGTTTTTTTCAATATTTTTCAAAGCCTACACAACAGTGGGACTGTAATAGCAGCGTTTAAGAGAAATGTAACTTGAAAACGTCAAAAAAAAATCAAGAAACAAAAAATATGTCTGCATATATATATATATATATATATATATATATATATATATATATATATATATATATATATATATATATATATATATATATATATATATATATATATATATATTGTGTGGTTGTATGGTGCACTGTGGACCAATCATTTTAGTTATTTTAAGAAAGTGATTAATACATATTAATGAATTAAAGATAATTAAAAAAATAACATCTAATTTCATTGTAAAGGTAGTTTACTCGGTTAACATAAATTTAAAAAAGGAAAATTGTAGATTTTAGGGAATAATTATTTTTCTTAACTTTAAAAATATCATTTTTCTTGATAATAATTATATTAATTCGGACAGTCTAAAAGAATGTGTTCGTGATTATCTTGAAAAAACATTGTATTCTGACAGCATACTATAAACATATATTATCATAATTAATTATTTTTAATTGATACAGATTTGTATGAAAGAAATTTTAATATTTTAGAATCAGTAATTACATTCTTTCTTAACGAATACAACTATGAACATAATTACATTCATTCTTAATGAATACGACTAAGAAGGGTTAGCAATTACTTTTATTCTAAAAGGAATAAAACTCAGAATGATTAAAATCAAATAAAAACATTGAAATCTAAGTAAAAGAGAAATACATTCTGAGAGAATATTGTTGCTAATCTATTCTGACAGAATATGTTGCTAATCCATTCTGAAGAATATAATGCTAATCCATTTCGTAAGAGTACAATTGCTACTTTTCAGATGTTGACACTATGTATTCTCATTCTATATGATGATCATGTTACATCCATTTTTGGTTAGCGACGGTGGTGGGTAAAGAAGCAATACATAATCTGCAAAAAGAAAAATAAATCCAGAAAATAAGAAGCAAAACTTAGATGATGACATATTCCAAAGAAATATTCACTAACATTATGGGAATACCATATTTTCTTTGTATAATTTATATTCAATTAGGATAGAAATGAATTAATATACTAAAAGAAAGATCTTTAGCCAAATATACCATGCCAATGACATAAGACTTCAAAACATGGTCTCATTGCCATTGAACTACCTTTAATATTATAAACATTTGATTCTTCAATCATACATTGAAAAACTAAATACGCATACATAAGCAAAAGCTTAAAAACATACATAGAAATAAATAGCTTAACCTAAGACAACGCGGGTGGCTAAAAAATCACAACGATCGCATATACAAATGTTTATAGGCATACAGTGCACCTAATCCTTCTGAAGGAAAGTCAAACTTAACCAACTTCGGTGTGATTTTCCCATATTTTAGTATTAAGTTGTTATATATTTTATTATGATGTTTATGTGACAACAATTGTTTATGTTCCAAATTTGGCTATGTCACCATTAAATTTACAAACAAAGAAATTGGCACCATGCAACATGCAAAATCAGATGTGAGTAAGATGAATGAATCAATCGGATATGAATAAGATGAAGGTATGTTGAATGAGAATTTAAAAAACAAAACTAGAAAAAACAAAACAAATATATGATATAGTAAGAAAAACCTCCATTATTTTGCTTTGTGACGATCAAATCACCCATTCTTTATTCTATGTGAGGATTGACTCGTAGGAAGAACGTAGGATGTGATAAGCACGATGATGGTGACAAGAGGGAAAAAACAGGGACGCACGGTGTTTTAAAGAATAGAGAAGGAAATAAATAGGGTTAAGGAGAAAAATAAGGCAACTATCCAAATATAAGTGGATAAATATTTTATTTAATTAATTAATGTTAGTAATTAAACTTAAGATTACTATTATACCCCTATTTACGTTTTTGAAATGATTGGCCTACATTGATTTCTACATCCCCACAATAGATAGTTAGAATACATGAACCTCTTTCTCTCTCTCTCTCTCTATATATATATATATATATATATATATATATATATATATATATATATATATATATATAATCATAAAATCATTTTTTGGACCACGGATCATTCTTAATCGTTGGACTAGGAGTCCAAGAGTGTTTTTCGTTTTAAAAAATGATGTGCGGATCAGGAGTTCTTAAGTTTTCATAAATCTGTAAGTTTTCAAAAAGAACTTTCCTCTCTCTCTCTCTCTCTATATATATATATATATATATATATATATATATATATATATATATATATATATATATATATATATTAAAAAAGTTAGAATTTGATGTTGAGATCGGGCTTACCCTAGCTCTCATGTGGCTCCGTCCTTAAATAGAGGAATATATCTAACCCCACACATCTTTCTGAAGAACCATTTTTCACTTTTCTTTGAAAAAAACATCAAACTCGACTATCAAAATGTCATATAGTAGATAGAGTAAGAACATAGTTTTATATTAATTGGATAACACAATTTAATAAAAGTAGGAACTCTGTTGAAAAAGGCAATAATACATTTACATTCTTATGTATATTTTTTATTTTTTTTAATTTCGTCTCACACAACATTTAAAATTCTAAATTGTTGCTACTTTATTAAAAAAAATTATGGTTATAGAATTCGAGAAAAACTAGTCGGTAATACATAAGAAAAATTTCCCTAAAAAAATAGTGATTTGTTTCTTTAAGAGGAAATAACATCTGGCAAGCATGAAATCACAAGTGGAGAGCCTGAAATCGTAGGTAGTTATATCTTGTAGAGAAAATTGCATTTAGCTGTGAGGAAATCATAGTTAGATGGCATGAAATCATAGGTAGGCTATTTGGTTAGACTGTATGCATCAATGAATTGTACTTGTGATTTTATGCATTAGTGACTTGTACCTACCATTTTGTGCATGGGTGACTTGTACATTCTTGGTTTTTTTTTTTGCCAAATTCTTCTCGTTTTTACATATTTACTAGCTTATAACGATTAAATGTTTATAAATTTGTGCATATAAATTTACAATTTGTTATTCTATACCAACACAGCGAAATATTCAGTAGAATTCATTTTTGTAAAAAAAATACAATGAAAAAGTTTTTAAAAATATAAATATTGATAATCTTACCTTTTGGTAGAACATTTTATATATAGACTAGTGTAATTGTACGAGATCATAGTCAATTATGTCAGAAATCATAGTCCAAATCAACAAAATAGTAATCAAACTTACAGACTTTATTGGGAACATAAATAAATAGAGGAAATCTTCTGTGCAATGCCACCTGTAATTTCAAGAAGAAAATTACAAGAAAAACATTATATACCTCTACACTATTTTCGGGGTATGGGTTGAAAATGTGTCCAGTTCGCAACCCAACTAGATGAGATCACACCTAGCAAACATGAAATCGCAGGTGAGCTTAATCATCTATGATTCATTGACTATTTTCATAAAAATCCAATTTTCAGAGATTTGATTAAAAAAACGTTAAGAATTAAAGCTAGAATTGTAATTTAATTATTTTATATATCAACTTTTGTTTGTGTTTTATACAAATAAATAAACACATGGATAAAATCAAAAAACCACCGTATGTGTAGTACGAGTATATGCCACATAAATTGAAAACAAATATTGCATATAATGAAAAGAAATATTCCATATAATGGAAACAAATATTTGAATAAATGATTACTTAATACAAATATATTTCTTTTTCAAAATACAACATATCCATTTCAAAACACAAAGTGAATTTATATGTATATATAGTTATAAACAACACGGTCTTGTGTGACTAGATCTTACTTCCTTCAAAACAAAACTGATTTCAACCGATTACCTGGAGTCAAACAAGAAAATTGTAAGTAATGCCCTTTCAGTAATTACTTTAGTTTTTATTTAATTTTGTTTTGTTTCTTAAACCTTCATGTATATAGATTAATATGGTACGTTTAAAATATTTTTGGTTTTTTTATGTGTTCGATACTTTTGAGATGCTTAATAAGAGAAATCAAACGTCTTTGGCATCCTATCGTTCATTCCTATTTATCTCTTTACTCACTAGCTTAAGACAAGTGTAAAAAAAAAGATTAAGCGATAAAATTAGTGCATTTCACGTGTCATTATTTTTTATTAGTAGGAAGATGGATAGGAACAAAAATTAGAATAATATTTAATTTCTTTTAAAAAAAATATGATTAATGTCTGTTCAACTTTATTTTAAAACTGAAAAAAAATTAACTTTGTTTATAAACATTTATTATAATTTGTTTGGTTAATAAGAATAAGATACATGTTTTAATTGATGTTTAACATTTTCAGCAAACATCAAACATGATGACTCCAGTTACATATACTTTTCAAATTGTCCTGTTATGTGTAGGATGCGTACGAAAAGTCAAAAAAACATTTTCTGGAGTTGGTGGTGTTATACTAGAATCAATGAACCCGCACAATGGGGAAGTCACCATCATAACTACTTCTCAATCTCTTGAAGTAATACAAAATGCTCTTCAACGTATATTTCGAAAAAAACAAATCTCTCTATTACAAGAAATTGTTCATCAACATCCACCATCTACTCTTCGAAAACAAGCAAACGTAGGTCAAAGTACTTCTACTTCTACATCTAGAGTCAACAATATTCCTCCTACATAACTGTCACCAAATATTCAACGATTAGGGAACTATAGTTGAATTTACAGAATTAAAGAGATAGATGATAACTCAAGATCAACATTATTCTTACCCGGCTATTATAAGGGATGAATGAGTTTATATAAATTTCTGTTTTTTTTTTATTTTGAATCATAATTAATACATAACTTCAATAAATTAATGAGATTGAGACAAGATATATATATATATATATATATATATATATATATATATATATATATATATATATATATATGATTTATGATGATTGAAAATCTTTCTCTTTCGTCTGCTACATAGTAATTTCGTGAGTTTGATTCATTGAGTGATTGACATTTTTATTACATTGAGCAGTGTCGATCTGTTGCGGTCCTAAAAATTATATATATATATATATATATATATATATATATATATATATATATATATATATATATATATATATATATATATATATATATATATATATATATTCCATTGTTTATGGTTCTTATACAAAAATACTGAGCTTTTTAATGTTATGCTAATTTCTTACCTTGTATTGCTAAACCTCTACGAATAAGTAAATACATTTATATACTTGGAAATAATAATAATTAATCCACTAATTTAATTTGGAGGACATAAATTACTTAATTTTGGAGAGCTCATTAGATTTCCAACAATGTATACAACTAAAATATTGCATGTACACTTATATTAAAAAAAACAAAGAGAATTATTACAATCAACATGGTATAATAGATTCTTCTGTTGGAACTCTAATGAGAAGGGTCATTTTTGAAATCAGTGCCCACAACCTTCAACAGATAAAGCCAAGAAGGAAGTTAATATGGCAGTAGATACTGAAGATGAGGCACTCATTTGTTGTATCAAACACTCAACGGAATCCCAGATCATGGTTTGATGTTCATCGTTCCATCCTAGTCATTCCAGTGATGTAACGCAAAATTTTTGGCAATAGGGAAGGTTAGATTAGAAGACAACAAGAGCCTAGATATTACCATTGTCGAAGATGCGGTCCTCAAAACGACTTTGAGTACGAATTGGACTTTGAAGAATCTCAAGTTTATGCCAGATTTGAAGAGGATGCTAATATTAGTGGGGCATATTGATGATGAAGGTCACCAAGTTACATTTTGTGATCATTAGTGGAAACTTACAAAGGGAAACTTAGTAATTATTAAAGATCAAAAGCAAGGTACACTCTATATGATGAAGGTTTCTGATACTAAAAAATATGTTGTTGAAGAAGTTGGGGCATCCACTGTATGGCACCAAAGACTTAGGTATATGAGTGAGAAGGGAATAAATATGTTAGTATGCAGAGGAATAATACCATATCTGAAGACAGTGACAGTTGATTTGTGTGAGCCATGTGTTGTTAGTAAACATAAAAAAGTTACTTTCAAAGAGATAGGTCACCCGCCTAAGTCTCTGAAGTTAGAGTTAGTTTATTCAGAAGTTTATGGTCCCATTTCTGCTTCTTTAGTGGGAAGATCCCGATACTATGTCACTTTCATTGGCGATTACACGAGGAAAGGTTGAGTTTATTTCTTAAAGCATAACTCTGATGTTTTGAGTATATTAAAGAAATGGAAAGCTATTATGGTGTAACGACCCAATTTTCCTTCCGTCGGCGAGGCCAGTTTTTGTTACTTGAATTATTTCTTTTTGTTATATTATTCGAAATAAATTAAATGGGATGATGTTAATTAACTAAAAGAATCAAATCCACAATTAATATTACCAATATGATAAATATAGCCAACACTTTCATAAATGCCATTGCAAGAAAATATAAATTAGGCGACCAAATAAACCAAAGTTTCACTTTATTGAAATTAAATGAAAAGTTTGAATTCGTCCTTACAATGCATAAAATGAAAACTATGTTTCTAGATGTCTTCAAAGAATAATAACAATCTATTAAATTATCCCAACTCCTTAGTAGTAGCTCTGAATTCTGATCTTCGAACCATGTGACCAAAGTCCATTTCTCATGACCATACTTAGCTCACCTTGCTCAAGATTACATCTTTCTCTTAACTCCTTTAATCCTATCAAAATATGATCATGGCATCATGTATTAAGAGTGTATGAATAAGAACTTATAAAACAATGGATTCAGATCATGGATGTACCTGAAATAGAGTCACACGACTTGACATTACTATCTCTAAGATCTTTCAGGTATTTTAGGCTGCTTCATTTCCAATGTCCCTTTAATTTGTAGTAGAAATAACTGGGCTCTTTGAGGTCTATACATGGAACGATCCCAGAGCTAGCCTTTCTTTTTACCATACGATCAAACAATTTGATCTTGGATAACCCCTTTCCATTGGGCAGAGAAATATTTTATGGACCACCATTGTCACTATTTTAATGTCCATGGAAGCCTTGTTATTAGACCCAATAAGCATCTCTGCTTTAGATATGCTCTTAAGCATTTCTGCTTCAACAACAATCTTCATTTGGGTCAGATCAATTAGGTTCACATCGAGATTCCTCGTATGAAAGTTTTTAACAAACTAACCACGTGACTTAGGAAGCAAGAGAAAAACAAATCAACGACTTTCTCCCCTGGGAAAACGACTCCCAATCTATGCAACTTATCAATGTACGAATTCGTTTCAGAACATGTACACACAAAGTTTCCATCTTGATGTTTACATGCAAATAGGGATTGAGTCACAGGAGGAGGAGGTGGAAGAGAGATGATTTCTAGTTCCATCATTTCCTAAGGAAGGGAAAAACAATTTTACCTTGACTTGAAATTGGAAGACCATCTTTGGAAGATTGAGGAAAACTATTTCCTTAAGAATGACGAAGACCATCTCTATATTCGTAAGACATTTTTAATAAATAGGAGAAAAAGAGAATTCAAGTTAGTTGATTTTAATCCTTAATTATAAACCCAAAATTTAAGTTAAGGCTAGGATCCATATTTTCGATTTGATCTTTGAAGAGGGATGTCGTAATCAAATTCGAATGCAGTTTTGGTAGGTAAGACTTTTACCAATTCCAATCTTATGAAACTCCTAGATCTTTTGAGATTCATTGAATCTTATCAATGGCATGCTTAATCTCGGATTATGCTCTCAGTTTTGTGAATGGGATGTCGAGGATCACAAACGATATGTGAATAACCCTGCAAACCCGCTTGACAACCTCGATGTCACTTATCATCTGACATTGATGTGCCGGTAAACCACACACACTCCATCAAAAATGATAATTTTCGAGATGAACATCATATCTCTTTATAGTCCATATTAGTGTTTCGGTTAATCACACACTCTCAATTAACGACATATAAAGCATGATGTGTGTTTTCATGGATTAGCATACTTTTCACACTTTTCCTAATGTAACTAAGAGTGGTATTTGTTTTTAAATAGTTTAGTTTCTTTATATCATTATACTTATTAATTAGATTATGTCCTATCAAATTCGTTCGGCTAACGACCATCGACCACATCGGAGAGCGGTGGGTAAGAGTGGACACCCATTCAACGGCCATTTTATAGGCCGCTTCCAAGGGCAGAAGGGTCATATGCAATAATAGAATAATTATGAAGAGGGTGAAGAAAGACCACCTAAAAAGTTGTTAATAAGCTTAATTAAGATATTAAGATTTAAGAATTAAGATTAACAATTAAAAGTTAAAAGTTAATTTCTCTGTTTCAAAATCATACCTCTCCTGGGATTTATATAGGAAAAGCAGCAAAAGAAAGCATGACATCAGATGCTGATATGGAAACAGTAGAGTTTGGTGTCAAAATTGTTTGGTGCATCAGATATGTTATCGGGAAAGTCTCCTTAAGCCAGCCACCAGGAAGTTCAAATGCAAGAGCAAAACTAGTTCTCTGTATGACAATTGATAAAGGGTAATTTATTCAATACCTTAGGATGACAGAGGGAAATTTAGTCAATAAAAAAGGATACATAAATGAACTTAAAATACACACCTACCCCTATGTCAGCCATAACACGGTGATCACCTCCAACATACATTGATTTCGGCTCCTCAACCTGAGTGCCACCTGGAAAATCAGAGAGAAGAGGCTCTGCATATTTCAACAGTTCCTCATGTTCAACTCCTGATGCAACAAGTACCATTCGAGGAGCTGTATAGTTTGCCTAATCATTTACAAACAACATTTTCTTTCAAGAACAAAGTCCACATGGAATCAATAAATAGGATGATTGTAATACTAATACCAGATACTCTAGTTGTTAAATGCATAAAATAACAACTTAATGTCATTTATTTGTGTATTATATCATCATGTATTAATTTCTTTCTAGTTTCTAGTTTATAGAACACCATTGTGCTTTGAAAAATCTAACTAATGATTAATGATGACATTCTTCTTTCAACTTTTTTCTTATTGGGACATTCTAGTTTAAAAAATCTAAAGATACAAATTGATTTGTATTTAATTGACATTGCTATAACATGGTAGATTTTTCAAAGTATAGTGAAAGTAGGATGATATGGTAAACAAATCAATGAAAATACAATGCTATTTCTTATTTTCTTTCTTGTAACCATAAAATATAAGGTGTGAGACTCACAACTACAAAATCCTCCAAAACTGTACTGTTTATTCTGTGGAATAAGACTTCTGAGGCAAGAAGAGGATTGTTGGCATACTCACCAATCTCACCCTTCACCTTCTCAATCTGTATAAATAAATAAAAGTAATGTTTTTAATCATAAAGTACGTAAAACACAACTTTCAAAAAGATAAATGACAAGAAATAAAGTGAAAAGGAAACAAGTAAACGAGCACCTGTTCTTTGGCCTCCTAATCCAACAAAGCTTGATTTCTTACAGAGTCAACAAGTAGCTTCACCATTTGAGGAACATAACTCCTCAAAGCATCATAAGAGTAACCTATTTGTTCCCTAGAAGCAGAAGCTGCCACATTGCCAGCAATTACCTCCACTTCGCGCACAACACACAAGTGGCCCCTATTAAGTGTGCTTTTGAAGGCCATACGTTCAAGAACATGTGTAGCTCCATATAAAGCTAGTGTTTTATAGATTGAGCCACTGTTAACATACAAGCCAATAGGGCAAATTAGTAAAAAGTTAGGACTTAATCGGGAAAGAAAGTAAAAATGAAACACCCAACAGGTCTGATGTTTAGTATCACTAACACCAAAGCCTTCCAATAATATTTAGAACCTTGGATTTTCTATTCATATGATAATAGTATAAGCATGTCAAATTTGAATCCAAAATTGAAAAAAAAAATTGAAGGTTTTGATTAAACCACAAAATACTGGTCGCTTATGGCTAAAACATGTATGATTACTACCTTTCCCTAAAATTTCCTCGATGTTGAAAAGGGGATCGATGACCAAATCAGGGTCAAAATTGCACTTTCAATGAAGTTGTAGTGGAGAAGTTGATTTGAGCCATATATATCACACTAAAAGGGTAGGGGTTATCGATTAACAATGTTATATTGTGAAGGTGAAAGTGAACGGGAATAATGAGATGGGAAAAATATTTTCAGTATAATATAGAGAAGGTTCTTTCGAGCCCTAGAAGATGGTCATAGATACTTAGTGGTGCGAGATCGGAGGTTTGGTGGTGGTGCGATGCTGGTGTGGGAGAAAGGAAGAGTGGCCAGTGTTGTTCGAACGTTTATGGGTATTCGAAAGAGAGAAAGAAGAGTGCTTGTGATATTAGGGAGTTTTTAGTATTCTAGTGAGAGAACGAGAGAGAAAACCGGGGAGAAAAGATAAAAGCTTGAGGAGGTAAACAGATGGAGAGAAGGTAGAGTTGAATACGACAACTTTTCAAATTTTTTGGGATTTCATTTTCCCCCGTTAGCTACTAAAGAAGAAGATGCACCTGTACCCTTAAAGAAAATATAAACCGACATGATTTCACGAAACACTTTTTATGATAGGTGCCTTCCGTGTTTTTTTTTTTTTTTTTGTGACACTAATTTTAGGGCATGCAAAAATGCGCGCCCTAAATCCTTCAAATTTTGGTAGCGCTGACATTATTTTTAAGGCACACACTTTTGCATATCATAAAACGTGTGTCATGGTTCACATGTCATTAATGGATATTTTTCTAGTAGTGTTAATAATTTGATTACAAATTAGTTTGTTAAATTTTGACCTCTATATATATATATATATATATATATATATATATATATATATATATATATATATATATATATATATATTGTTAAGTTATTGTTAAAACTCCTAAACCGCTCATCATTTTTCAAAATCAAGACGATCATTAGTCTTACAAAGCAACGACTAACCTAAATCTAAGCTCAAAAAAATATTTGATATTTTTTATTATCATTATTTTTTGTAATGTGCATGTGTGTGTATGTCTATATATATATATATATATATATATATATATATATATATATATATATATATATATATATATATATATATATATATATATATATAGGGTTCGGTTGCGGTTCAGACTCTTTTTTCGGTGAGGAATCGTGAGGACACCATAAAAATTTTAAAAAAAATAAAAAAATACAAATCATAAAATCGAGCATAGTAGTACATTGGAGTGAAAAAAATTGGAAAAAAAAATTTGGATCATTAAAATTAAATCATTGATCATAAAATATGAATCATGGATCATAAAAATGATCCATGCTTCAATTTTAATGAACCAAAATTTTTTTTCCATTTTTTTCTCTCCGATATAGTACTATGCTCGATTTTATTATTTGTATTTTTTTCAATTTTTTTAAGGTGTCCTCACCGAAATAAGAGTGCTCACCCGATCATGTTTATATATATATATATATATATATATATATATATATATATATATATATATATATATATATATATATATATATATATATATATATATATATATATATATGCATGCATGTATATTTGTGTTTTTTTTTCAATATTTTTCAAAACCTACACAACAATGGGACTTTAATAGTTGCATTTATGATAAATGTAACTTAAAAACATTAAAAAAAACAAAGAAACAAAATATATATATATATATATATATATATATATATATATATATATATATATAATAGCCGTTTACCCGCGCCAATCGATGGGTGCGGATAAGCTCTTTCATAAATTAGTTTCTAGAGGTGATTAATTCTTTTGGGCAAAGAAACGAGCGACCAGTAGTTTCTTGTGGCTGCTGAAAAAAAAACAATTGGGGTGACGTTATTGATTATAAAAAAATAATAAATAAAGAATATGGACTGAACTTGATATTCCTGGAAACCACTGGGACCATTTTTAGAGATTTGTCTTTAAATAATGAAAAAAACTAAAGGAAATATAGTGAACATCAGATGCATAAACTTACACGATTAGAAAACGAAAATAAACCATCCAAACAATCAAACTTCAAGAAATATTGATTATAGAATAAATTGATATACTTCGTTGAATCATAATAGTTATCAACATCTTCCCTTTGCTGACTTAAAAAGTTCAACAAAATCAACTACTTTAACTACTTTGATAGTCATTATTTTCTTCTTTTGTATCTTTATTTTGTCCATAAACCCTTTGGTGATATCGTTGATTAACATAACCCAAAAGAATAGCAATTTGTTCAACAATTTCACGTGTTTATTTGTAATGCAAGTAAAAAAAATCATCATCATAAATCATGCATCTGTAGTTACTTATTTTAAGCCATTTTTTTCGGTCACACACACATACATACGAGTAACACTACTATGAAATATTATTTTTGCATTTAACCCAACATGGATAAATCCAAGAAATAGAAACATCTATTTATAAGGCAAAAAATACAGTAAAAGGCAACATAAACATAGTCACCAAGATAGATTCACACACCTAAAATGATTAATTTACCCTTATCTATTTTTTTAAAAAAATTGCCTTAAACAGACTAATATGGTTAGGCACCGTAAGTGAATATACATGAAAGCATGAAGAAGAAGAGTAAAAAATACTTAGATCGCCCCGTAGTTGGTAAAGAAAACTACAGATTTGGTCGTCATCCTTCAATTTTAACCATTTTCATATGTATGCTTGAATCGAACGGTGACTGAAATCAATCACAAAGATAAAGTCATTAATGATTCATAATGATTCAAAGACGACGAATCTATCGTTGCACGGTGGCGTTCTTTTAGAGATGATTGTATCGGTGGTTCATGGGTTTTCCCGTCAGCGGTAATGGTGGTGATGTGACCAGACGTGGTGATGGTAGTGCGGGTGTGGTGTCAGGTATTTGGGGTGATAAAGTTGGGTGAAAGAGGTGAGGGTAGGGTAGGTAATGGAAGTGATGGTGAGGATGACAGTATATAAATGTGATGGGCGATGGGCGATGGTAAATGGTGAGCTGGATGAGACAATGAAGGCGACATGTATTTTATGGGCTAGTTTTTCTGGAGTATCATAGAGAGGAAGAAAGTATTAGGGTTTTTGATAGACAAGGGGTAATTTTGAAATGAGTTGAGATGGGAGAGCATGTTTAAAGGAAAAGGGGGGTCTTCATTCGAACGCCAACTTATCAAAATGATGGCCAAAGGAGTGACAAATTGTTGTTTAAACTTATATTAGAATGATTACATAATGACAATGTACTTGTGTTATATCGATATAATATCAATATGGTGGTGGTGATTAGTTTCATTTCAAAAAGTAGTTTCTAGAGGCGAATAATTTATTATCGCTCATTTATCAAAATAAAGACTATACAGATATTTTCTTTCGAATATATTTCTTCATTCAAATAACATAGTGACGAGCACACTTGCCTAATAGAAAAGGGTTGTAAAGGTATTTTGATTAATTGAGATAATATAATCTCCGGTTTTCAGGTTTGGTTGCAAATCATACTTTCTAACATAGATTGTTAACCAAAAAACCAATATATATATATATATATATATATATATATATATATATATATATATATATATATATATATATATATATATATATATATATTCTTTCTAAAGATGATGTTTCTGGTTTTAGATATAATAATATATTATAATTTCTAAAATTAGACATTTTTAATTGAAAAACGACATTTTTAATTAACAAATGCTATTAACTAATATTATTTTTGAAGAAATGAGAAAATCCAGTAAACCTAGACTAGAATAGTCCAAGTGTTGAAAATATTGAAATAGAGTTTCAGAATCGTCAAGTCGCAAGTAGTGCGGAAAATAAAGAGTTGTGAATCAATCAAGTTAATAGAAAAACGTTTTTTAATGTTCAAAATCAATGATTCAAATGTTTCTCATATTCATGAAGATTCGGTTACAAGTGTTTGAATGATAGACAAGCTAAAACACTCAAATGGCTCTCTGAAGACTAATCTAAACAACAATTATGCAGAATGATCTGAAATGAGCAAGGAAGAGCAACTTTATAATGGATCCCAAGGGGCCTATTTATAGGCTTAGGAAAAGCCCATGACATGGCTTGACCAATCAGGTGTTGACACGTCATCATGACTTAGTCATTAGTTGACACCTTTGCCCTACTTAACGGAGAATGGATGGAATATTCCAATTCCGTTAGGGTTCCATCCAAGTTATGAGTCTTCATAATTCTTGAACCTTATTGATCAACATTGAAAATGTGATGAGCAACATAAACATCATGTTGTTCAATTGTCTTCTTAGATGTCATCAACTTCCAGAAGTGTTGTTGATCATGTTGAGTAGTTTCTTGAATGTTGGACTATGTCTTGAACTTGAAGATGTACCACCACATGTTCATGATGGGTCATGGACGAAATTCATGTTCCTTTGAGCATTTGGACGTGCCTTCATCGTACATGATGTGCCATGTGCAGTCTTGTTGAGTCATCAATGTGATCATGTTGATCCATTGACTTGAGTTGAGCCACCAAGTATTCTTGTTGAGTCATCAACTCTTGTTGAGCCATAGAGTTGTGGATGAGCCAACAATGTTACTGATGAGCCATCAATATTCTAAATGATCCATCAATTTCTTGATGCTCCACATATGATCTAGATGTGTCATCTGAGATCATGATGATTCAACTAGCTTTCAGCAAGTGATCCATGTCAACAGTAGATGCTCCATGTTCAACTTCAAGTGCTCCAACATCTGATTCTTCAAACACTTGTTGAACCTTCAGTATCTTTCCAACCTGAAACATTATGATAATGTTTGTTAGAAAATGTAAATCAATACTCAACTTATTTCAAGTGACAATCACATCAAAATATTTTTCAACAGTTTCCCCCTATGTGATGGTTACTGAAATAAGGAGTTTTAAAAGTGTGCGAAAGGAAAAATATTGATTTAACATTTTCCCCCTCTGCTTCAATGGAATTTTCTGTTGAAGCAGATACACAAAAAAACTTTAAAAATTATTCGAGAGAATGTGTTTCTCGAACTTGAAAGATTTTCTTAAAGAAAATTTAACTGTCAATGTGACAAAAAAAATTGGAATTGATAAAAAAAATGTTCTAATTTACGTGATCTAGACAAAAACTTGTTTTGTCAAGATAGGAAAGTAATCTAACAGATAGGAATAACTTGCAAACTCGTGTTGTGTTTTATTTAGGCCAGAAGTTTGAAGAAAAAATCAAGTGTTGAATACCAATGAAAAACTTGATCTTTTTCGACAAACGAGTGTTATGATAAAACAAAAATAAAACTTTGATATTTTGCTAAATCATATCAATGAGTGTTATGATAAAACAAAGTTGTTAAGTCTTGACCTTAAAAGACTATAACATATCAAAAAAAATTGAAAGAAAAGAAATTTTATTTTTTTAATCACAAATGATATTTTCAAAAATATGTTTTTTTTTCTATTTTTTATTTTAAATTATGGATATCTTTTAGAACCCAAGAAAAATAAAAAGATAAAACTTTAAACTTTGGTTACTTTGATTTAAAATTGGCTATAAAAGATAACTCAAAAAAAAAAAGAAATAAAATATTAAAAAAAAAACGTGTGTGAAAAGAAAAAAAAATTGTGCATGCAAAGCCACATACACCCAACACATGTTTCTTTTGTGACACCTAGACCATCATAATTGAGTTATTTGCTCTTATGTTCAAGTGTCACAAAAAAAGGCGTCACAAAAGGTTTGTTGCATAAAACACGTTGTATAGGGCTCGGAAGGAAAGGCCCACAATGAACTTAGGGTTTTAATGCTTTGACGTGAATGGATATCCTCCAAAGAATAAGGTAGAATCGGCTGGAGATGTGCTCCGATTGTTCTTTGATCATCAATGAGCTAGCTTTCTTGATTGTTCACAGGACGCTGGTGGTGGACATGATGTGATCATCATGTTTTTATTATTATTATTTTTTTTTTTGACTTGAGAAACAGTGAGTAGATCACTTTGGTTCCAATGTGCATGTGGATGCTTGACGTACATGTTGTTCATGAGAGCGAGGCAAGCAACAACAGAAAAAGAAGGGTGCTTTTAATTGGTTTGAACCAGCAAAAAATAACGTACGATGCTGCCATGCTTGAAAGTGCTGGTATGTGGGTACGTTATTGACGATGGTGCATCGGATTGAGTCAAGTACGCTGCCAAGAAGAGAGGAGGGGGTCTGCTCCTCCGATGACCAAAACCGTCGGCATGGAGATGGTTCTTTTTGCAAAGGAGGTGCATGGTGTTAAGTCGTGTGCATGACACATCGAAGCAACAAAAGAAAAAAAACTTTATTGTGCTTGGGTGTGTGTTCTTGGATTATCTGAAAAAAAAAAGATACACAGAGCACAAAGCACTGGATGGGGAGGGTACACTTGAGTTTGATACTCGTAGGTAGTTGATGCGTCAAACCCAAATAAGGTTGATGGTCCCATCGACTATGATGATGATGCGCCAATAGATCAATGATGTGCACATCGGCTGAGATGGTGACTTACTTAGAAGTTGTGCAAATAAGATGATGGCAAAACAGATGAGGAAGGTGCGCCAAAGCTGTTTGATGTGGTTGCGCCAGGGCTGTTTATCACTAGGGCGATGCGTCAAGATTGGGGTGAAACCAAGAACGTGTTGGAGACCCGATGATGCACCAAGGAAATATTGCTAAAAAAAACATTATGATGGGTGAGTGATGGTACAGCAGAATCACAAGAAACAAGGAAAGAATATGATCAGAAGATCATGTCTACTGATCGAAAACTAAGAAAAAAAAAACTCAATACTTAAGAAAAAAGAAGCAAGGCTCACTAGATGATCATAGATGGTAATGAGCCAAGAGTATCAATGAGATGTGCCAAGAGTATTAATGAGATATGTCAAGAGATATTCACAGTGAAGATGGCACACCTGAACATGGAATGATCAATTCATGGTTGGGTACTATAGTTAAGACGTGATGCTCACCAAGTTGTCGAATGGAGATCCAAGATGAATGATCGACAAGATCACGATAGGCTTGATGATCATGTATTACTGATCAATTAAAACGAAGATGAGATATGATAGGGTGCTCTCAACAGATCGTCAATGGTGATCAAGTGATGATTTGCCAAAAAAAAAAACTTTGGATGGTCACTAGGAAATTGTTGATGCACCAAAGAGTTTGATCAGGAAGTTGCGCAGAAAGGTATGTTGCTCATGGGAATGTGGATGGCCCAAGATGGAGAGTGGCCCACGAGAGAGGATGTTGGCGCAAGAGGGATTTTTGTGGCGCAAGTGGAAGTATATGGCTCAAGAAGAATTGATGGGGCAGGAAGGATTATGTTGGCTCAAGAGGGTAGTCTCAATGTTACTTGATGATCACGAAGAAAAGAGATTGAGCAAGAGAGACTAGATGGTTCAAGAGGGTAGTCTCGATTTTACTTGATGATCACGAAGATACTCGTGGGTCAAGAAGGGTTTCGATTTTACTTGATGAGCAAGACATTTCAAAATCCTTGTTGATCATGAAGAAAAAAAATTGTGAGGGTCAAGAGGAGTTGCGTTGATGAGGCAAGAAGGAAAAGGCTCAAGAGGGTTTCAGTTTTTATTGATGGCTCAAGAAGACACTCAAAATCCTTGTTGATCACGAATGGATTAAGAGGGCACATAAAATCCTTGTTGATCACGAATGGATCAAGAGGGCACACAAAATCCTTGTTGATCACTAATGGCTCAAGAGGGCACACAAAATCCTTGTTGATCACTAATGGCTCAATCCTTGTTGATCACTAATGGCTCAAGAGGGCACACAAAATCCTTGTTGATCATGAATGGCTCAAGAGGGCACACGAAATCCTTGTTGATCACTAATGGCTCAAAAGGGCACACAAAATCTTTGTTGATCACTAATGGCTCAAGAGGGCACACGAAATACTTGTTGATCACTAATGGCTCAAGAGGGCACACAAAATCCTTGTTGATCATGAATGGCTCAAGAGGGATTTCGAAATTATTGATGGCTCAAGAGGGCATTCAAAATCCTTGTTGATCATGAATGGCTCAAGAAGAAAACTTCAATGTGGATCAAGAGGGATTTCGAAATTACTTGATGATCAAGAGAAGGATGTTGAGGATCAAGAGGAATTTCGAATTTAGTGATGACTCAAGAGGGAATTTTGAAATTACTTGATGATCAAGAGAAGGATGTTGAGGATCAAGAGGAATTTCGAATTTAGTGATGACTCAAGAGGGAATTTCGAAATTAGTTGATGATCAAGAGAAGGATGTTGAGGATCAAGAGGAATTTCGAATTTAGTGATGACTCAAGAGGGAATTTCGAAATTAGTTGATGATCAAGAGAAGGATGTTGAGGATCAAGAGGAATTTCGAATTTAGTGATGACTCAAGAGGGAATTTCGAAATTACTTGATGATCGAGAGGGAATTTCGAAATTAGTTGATGCTCAAGAGGGAATTTCGAAATTAGGGTTTGTTGAGCCAAACTAGGGTTTTGAGAGAAACTTGTGGCTCAAGAGTGGATATTCGAAAATAGGGTTGTTGTTGAGCCAAATTAGGGTTTTGCAACAACAAACTTGTGGCTCAAGAATGATTTCGAAAATTAGGTTGTTGAGCCAAATTTGCTGTTGTGCCTAGGCTGCTTGTTTCTCACCAACTTAAGTTTCATGTTGCATACGCGACTGATGCTCACGACGCCTTGTTGCTCCAAGCGAGTATGAAAATAAGAATTTGTGAGAGAGTGAAAAAGCAAGAATGAGAAGTAGAAGTGAGGTATTTATAGGTGAAGGTTTCTAGGGTTTTTCAATGGGCCGAAATAGGGCTTGCATGGGCCGACTTGTGGGCCCATAAGGCTTGGATGGTACCCAAGTATAAATAGGAGAATGTCAACTTGAGTCACGAGCGCGAGAATGATTCCTTGAGAATCAAGAAAGAAAAGGTGGTGCATGCATGGATGTTATCTTTGAGACGTGCATGACACCTAAGGAAAGATCTACTCGAAACGTGCATGACATACTTGACATGTGCATGGCCTACTTGAAACGTGCATGGCTCACTTGAGATGTGCATGATCTACATGAAATGTGGATGGCTCATTTGAGATGTGCATGATCTACATGAAATGTGCATGGCACATTTATTATGCTCTATGTGGACTTAATGAACCACATGGGCGTGATGCATCAACTGGATAAAGATGCTTCTAGCTGTGATCATGAGCCAATGCTCTTGATCATGCTCCAATGTTTTTGAGCATGGTCCAACATTTTTGAACATGCTCCAAAAGACTGACGATGCTCCAAGCCGGACCAAGTGATCAAGATCTTTCAAGTTGGTGAAGTTTCTCCGAGATACTTCCAGTTGATCGAGATAATGAAGATATTCCAAGATGCCTCAAGATGGTCAAGATGATCAAGATGATCAAGTTGATGAAGATGGTCCAACATGCCTCAAGATGGTCAAGATGATCAAGTTGATGAAGGTGGTCCAACATGCCTCAAGATGGTCAAGATGATCAAGATGATCAAGTTGATGAAGATAGTCCAAGATGCCTCAAGATGGTCAAGATGATCAAGATGATCAAGTTGATGAAGATAGTCCAACATGCCTCAAGATGGTCAAGATGGTCAAGATGATCAAGATGATCAAGTTGATGAAGATGCGTCATTTATTCGTCCATTTGGTCCAAAGATGAGGAGATGGTCCAAGTTTTATGTTGTTGCTTCAAATTTGGTCCATGTTCCTGAAGCTGTTCCATATTGGTCCAAGAGCACGAAGTTGCTTCAAGATGGTTCTTTAAGGCTTTTGATTTTGAACTTCTTCACAATGTACAAGAATGCTCCATAAACCAAGACAGACACATATGGTTTTCTTAAAGAGGACGATCTATTGTCATAAGATGCTTCACTTGGCTAAGGATGTTCTATGATCAAGTAAGTGATATTCTCTATCTAACTTAGCTGCTTTACCTAGATTCTAAGGCATGAGTTAAACAGAAAGTATAAAAGTGCAAACACTAAATAATCTGACTTTGAAAGTGATGTGTGTGCATATAGATAGAGAATCTGAGAAGGGAATAGTAAAATGCAGTGAAGTGTGTGCATGTGGAAACAAGAACTTTAAGGAAACACTTATTGACTGAATTAGAGACATTGAGGATTATCTACTGTTACTTACAGATTTATCAAGCAACTAAATTCTGTGTTTGATTCTTCACTTCGCATTGTAAAGAATTCCCTTGTGGATTATTATGTTTTGAATTCCTTAACATCACACAGAATAACCCGATTTGTACTCATCAATTATGTCTCACCGCAATGCGTATATTTGTGTCTAAGGCCTAGTTACTTCCCAAGCCCAAAAATACTGACAATCCTCATAAACGTTCCCCAATTATTTTGAACAACATTCATTTTTGGCATTCCTACCACCTATACCTTTTTATTGACCCCTTTCGTTGCAAAAGGTATCGCCAAATTCCATGTAACACGACTTCAGAAGAAAAAAATAATATATATAATAGTTGACCTAAGAATACAACTACACTTTTGATTTTTTTTTTTGATTTTTGATTTTTAATATTTTTTTTTTGAATCTTTTCTTATAACTCTAACTTTGACAAAGTACACAAGCAAATAATTCTTAGCTTTACTTCTATTTGTACTTTAGTTCGTGACTTTCTAAGAAATTCATTGGAGTGCTCGGAATCTCTTAGGTCACTAATGGAGTCCATGACTTTCTATGAAAACCCATGTAGCGGACTTCTTCCCGGTCCGATCCACGTTAATGTACTGCAGGTGGACAGATTTTCAATATCCCGTAGGGTTTACTGGCCGAGTTCTCATAGGTCACAGATTGACTCCACTCCTGAACTATAACTTATTGAATATATAACTAGACTCAAAGTGCAGAAATTAAACAGATATACTTGGAACTTGACTCGCTTTGTTTTAACTAAGAAGCTTTTTATTGGGTATAGATATTCACAAGGCAAAACTTTTTATGTCCCTCAAACTACACAAGTTCGCGTTTTTGTCTCATGAGTTCACTAGGACAGGGAAGCCACAAATATACTACAACACATTGGCTTAACTAAACCTTAGAGTTCGCCTCAAATTATCCCACATAACATTAGTACTTGATGTATGTTATAACTCTAAGTAGAGTATAACCATGAAGCTTGTTAATGGTCACTGAAGTACCAATATTAGTTGTGTACTGAAGCAAACTGAAGAACCACAGAATTTAGTATTTTGAAAAATCAATAAAGTGTGGAGCAACTAACCTTCTTCATTTGCATAGTTGTGATGACAACTTGCATTTTCCTAACAAAAATAAAGTTAAAATCTTTTTGGTATTTTCTTTTGTTTAAAGTAAAGACAAAATACAGAAAATAAAATCTTTTTGTAGTTTTCTCTTATGTAAAGTAAAACTGTAAAATCTTTTTTTTGGTTTTTTTTTTGGTTTTTTTTTGGTTTTTTTTTTTGTGAAAAAGTAAAGCAAAAAACAATGAATTAGAAATAAAATATTTTTGGAGTTTTCTTAAAAAAGTAAGAAAGAAAAAGTTTTCAAATGCCTAGAGAATCTGGATTAAGCATGCCAAGTCGTCCTAGAAAGTGTAAGAACTTGGATTCATCCAGAGCTTTGGTGAACACATCTGCAGTCTCTTCTTCTGTAGGAACAAAATGAAGCTCAATATGACCTTTTTGAATATTATCTTTAAGGAAGTGATACCTGATATCAATGTGCTTGGTCATTGAGTGGTTGACTGGATTGTGAGAGATTGCAATTGCACTCTTAGAGTCACAATAGATTGGGATTTGTTGCATTTTGAATCCATAATCTCTCAGTTGTGTTTGCATCTAGAGCACTTGAGAACAACAACTGGCGGTAGCAACATACTCAGCTTCAGCAGTAGAGTTTGAAACACATGTTTTCTTCTTTGAGGTCCAACTGACCAATCTACCTCCTAAGAATTGACAGCTACCAGAAGTGCTCTTCCTGTCGAGCTTGCATCCTCCATAATCTGAGTCAGTAAAGGCTTGGAGATAGAAGTTGCCTTTAGCATGATAGAATAGACCCAGAGAAGCAGTTCCTTTCAGATATTTGAAAATTCTTTTGACTGCAATGAGATGTGATTCCTTGGGATTGGCTTGAAAGCGTGCACACAGACATGTTGAAAACATGATGTCTGGTCGACTAGCTGTAAGATACAATAATGAGCCAATCATTCCTCTGTAGTGTTTCTGATCTACAGATTTCCCATCAAGGTCTGAATCAAGCTTGTAAGATGTTGACATTGGTGTCTTTGCAGATGATGCATTCTCCATGGAGTATCTCTTCAACAGATTTTTGATGTACTTCTCTTGACCAATGAAGATTCCCTTAGGAGATTGACGAACTTGTAGACCTAGGAAGTAATTGAGCTCACCCATCATACTCATTCTAAATTTGCTTTTCATCAACTCAGCAAACTTATCACTAAGGTCCTTGCTGGTTGAACCGAATATGATGTCGTCGACGTAGATCTGCACGACGATAAGATGATTGTTGTGGATTTTCCTAAAGAGAGTGGGATCGATAGAACCTCTTTGAAATTTGGATTCTTCCAACAATTTGGATAGTGTTCCATACCATGCTCTTGGAGCTTGCTTCAATCCATATACAGCCTTTTGAAGCTTATAGCAATGGTTGGGGAACTTTGGATCTTCGAATCCAGGAGGTTGTTGAACATAGACATCCCTATCGATTTCGCCATTTAAGAATGCACACTGCACATCCATTTGGTAGACCTTAAAATTCTTGTGTGCAACAAATGCCAAGAAAATCCTAATGGCTTCTATTCGTGCAACAGGTGCAAAGGTTTCATCATAGTATATGCCTTCTTGTTGCGAGTATCCTTTGACAACCAGTCTGGCTTTGTTCCTGATGATGACTCCATCTTCATCACTTTTGTTCCTGTAGACCCATCGTGAACCAACAACTGATACTCCTTCTGGTGTTGGCACTAAGTCCCACACATGTTGCGTTCAAATTCAGCTAACTCTTCTTGCATTGCTTTTACCCAATCTACATCTTGTAGAGCCTCTTTGATTCCTTTAGGCTCTATCATGGATAAAAAGCTTGCATATAGACATTCATTCTTGGTTGCCGAACGAGTCACTACTCCAGAATCTAGATCGCCTATGATTTGATCGACTGGATGATCCTTTGTCCATTTTGTGAGGCGAGCTTCCTTATGGATTTGAGGAGTGCAAACTACCTCATATTGTTCTCTTGGACGAGGAGGGTAGTCAGAAGTGAATGTTCCTTCAAAAAGATCGTCTTGGAAGAGTCCAGAACTACCTAAAACAGGTGGTTCCCCCTCAACTGTTGCATGCTTGAATTCAACAGATGGAGTAGACCTGAAGGAACTTGAGGGACTGAACCAGTCGAGTGGGGTTCCCCCTGAAACCATGGACTGGATGGTTGGGAGGATTGTAAAGTTCCTTTAAGAATGGAACCGTTCAAAGGTGGTTCCCCCTCGAAAGATGCAATGACTGGTGTTATGACTGGTCCAGATTGATGATGGGAGGTTGGGGTAGAAGGTTCAGAAGATTCAGAAGATGGTTCCCCCTCAACCGGAGCTTTGATGGAACTTGAGACTTTTGATGATTGATGAGGTTGAGAGACATCAGGAGAAGCTATTTTCGTGAGCTTTTCTGATTCTAGGGCAGAAGGTTGAGTTGGAAAGAGGAAATCAAAATCTACTTCAATAGCATGGATTGGAGAAGAAGCATTAGCAGGTGATGGCTGGTTCATTTTATCAAATGGTACTACCATTTGAGGACCAAAGTGGTTTGGATCCAGAACCCTTACATAACTTTCATCAAAAGTGACATCACTGCTTTCCTCTATCACCCTGGTTCTTTTGTTCAGAACCCTATAAGCTGCAGCATGAAGGCAATATCCAAGAAAGATACCTTCATCAGCCTTGGGTGCAAATTTCCCTAGTTGATCCCTATTGTTCTTGATGTAGCAACAACAGCCAAAGATGTGAAAGAATTTGACGTTGGGCTTCCGCTTGTTCATTGCTTCATAGGGAGTGACTTCCAGCCTGTTGTTGAATAGGGATCTGTTTTGAGTGAAACAGGCGGCTGTTGTGGCTTCAGCCTAGAAGTATTGTGGTAGGTTTGCGAAGATCAACATTGATCGAGCAGCTTCACATAGTGTCCGGTTCTTCCGTTCAACAACATCATTCTGTTGTGGAGTGTAGGGTGCAGAAAAATTGTGCTCGATGCCTTTAGATACAAGAAAGCTATCTAAGGCGTTGTTCTTGAACTCACCACCATTGTCACTCCTCAGTCTTCTAAGTGGCTTGCCTACCCTAACTTCTATGTAGCGAATGAAGTTGATTAGCTCATTGGTGGTTTCAGATTTGTTTCGCAGAAAGTACACCCAAGTGAATTTGGTATGGTCGTCCACAATCACAAGAATGTATTTCTTACCACTTAAGCTAGGAACTGTAGTGGGACCACACAGATCAATATGTATAAGTTGAAGAGGTTCAGATACACTATGTTCTGTTATACTTTTGTGTGGAGATTTGGAGATTTTTCCTTGTTCACAGGCAGCACAAAGTATATCATTGTCAAGTTTTAACAATGGTAATCCTTTCACAAGATCCTTTCCAATGAGTTTGTTGATATAACCAAAGTTAAGGTGGGAGAGTCTTCTATGCCACAACCAACTGATGTTAGAGGCAGCTTTGGAAAGAAGACAAATATCTGGGGTTCCCTCAATTAGTTCAATATCAAGAGGATACATGTTCCCATTTCGTGGGGAATCAACAAGGATTCGCTTGTTGGTATCCATAATCAAACTCTTGGTTTTGGTGAACAAGACCTCATGATCATTGTCACACAGTTGTACAACACTGATAAGGTTATGTTTAAGACCGTCTACATACGCTACACGCTTAACGGTAAAGTTCCCGTTTGATATGTTTCCATGTCCCATAACTTCTCCCTTCATGTTGTTTCCAAAAGTAACATACTGACCTAGTGTTGTGATCTTGAAATCTCTGAGATATCCTTTGTGCCCGGTCATGTGCCTAGAGCATCCACTGTCAATATACCATGTATCGTCGTGTGGTACCCCGGTCATGTGCCTCGAGTGTTAGCTTCCTTTGGACTTGTGGGAGTTGGGACAGTCTTTTCTTGTTTTTCATCAACCTCTTTGGGTTTTGCTTGGTTTTTTGTGACCTTTGTTTTTGTTTTCCTAGAGGTCTTCTTTTGAGGTTTGGTTTGTGGGAAGAATGGAGAGTTGGTGAACTGAGTAGGAATTCCTAGAGAGGGGAATCCATAGTTCACAGGCATTCCAAACTGATCAAACATGGGAAACTGGGTATTTCCCCCGAATTGATTGATCATTGGAAACCCAGAGTTTCCCCCAAACATGTGATTCCCTCCTATGGACGGAGAAAAACCACAATATGGACCAAGAATAGAATTCATAGGGTAATTTCTATTCTGATACATGAAAGGGTTGGTTTGAACAGGCCTTGGTCTCATCATTTCAGACAAATCAGGAAGATTGTTAGGTCTGAAATTATTCTGATAGTGAATTCCAGTTTGGTTTGGAAATCCAGAATTTGAGAAACCATGATTGGAAGGAGAGGTTCTTTGAGTCCTTGAAGTTTTGGGAGGACTGGTATGTCTGGTCTTCCCTTGGCTTGGCTTAGCCTTAGGTACTCTCTTGGACTTCCTATCCTTGTCATTATTTGTAGTCTTAACCACTTTGGGTTTTGAAAGATTGACTACAGTTGGACCTTGTTCTTTAGAGACATTTATTTTCTCTTTTCCCTTGTCTTTAGAGACATTAGTTGGATTTACAATTGTCTTCTGTGGTTTAGGACTGGGTGAAGAGATTTTGATTGGAGCAAAAGGTCTCTTGAGTATTTCAACAACAGTTTTATCATTGCTCACAGTCTTCAAGGTGTCATCCTTGTTGACTGGAGTTGGAGATTTCCTAGTCTGTTGTTTCTTAGAATATTTACATCCTAAGTCCTTTGTTCCAGAGACAGAAGCACTAAGAGATGGAAATGTTTCTTGACTGAGAAATTCAATGGGTTCAGTCTTGGAATATCCTACTGGCTCATATGATTTGGACTGTTTATCACTAGATTTAGAGTCAGGGATATTTGGTTTTTCAGAAGTGGCATCTTCTGAATTGAAACTTTCCATGGTAGGACACTCAAGAGAAAATTCTACTTGAGATTCAGATGCAATGTCTGAGTCTGGAATATCATGGGATGATGTAACTTCCAATGGGATGCTTGAGCATGAAGTGGCAATTACATCGGGACTGCAAGTTACCACCTCTTCATGATCCTCATTGTCTCCAGTGAAGAGACTTGGATCACATGGTAACAACTATGGTTGAGTATTGAGTCCTATGATTTCCTTGTTCATTTCATCATAACCAAGACCATATTTTATCCATGATGGTTTTGGTCCCTTAAGAATAGCATGCGAGTTTTGTTCAAGAAGGGTTTTGGATGCCTTATAACTATTGATTTTTGTATTGATTTGGGCGTACATCTCACGATTGTCTTTTGCAATAATGTCACGTTGATTCAATAGAATTTCATATTGTTCAACTGACGTAAGATGTGCCTCAGTTTTGATTGCGAGATCATTTTCCAACTTAGTCATACGGCATCTCAATTCTTCAAGTCTGAACTGAGTATCGGTCAGTTCATCTTTGTAATAACTGACATGATATTCAGCATTGGTGACATATTCTTTGATTATTTCAGAAATATGGTCAATGTCATCAAGAAAAGGCTCACTAGTTAAATGATTATCACGAAGCATAAAGCGTACCTTTTCAACAACTTGTTGATGGAGAGGAGAAGGCTCTTTGTCATCATCAGCCATGAAGCAGAAGTAGTTTTTGTAAGCTTCAGGTTCTTCTATTTGATCCACTTCATCATCAGTTTCCCATACTTCCACATTTGGAGTTTCCATGACCATGAATGCTTTGTCTGTTGACTGCTTCTTGATCTGCTCCGCCTTTTGAAGGTAGTATGCTTCGTCTTTGACCTTCTTGGTTTTCATTTTGCAATCCTTGGTAAAATGATTTTCACCTTGACAATTATGGCATCTGATTACTTCATTATCGTCATAGGACTTTGACTTGTTATCTTGAACCCTTGTGTTCGTCCTCTGGGAGTTGTAACTTTCAGAATTTGAATTCTGAGAGTTGAAGCTTTGTTGATTGTTGCTTCCTCCTTGGAAGTTTCCAGAGTTTTGATGATAGTGTTGGGGTTGCTGATAACTTTGTGCCCTAAAGTTCCCTGTTGGCTTGTTCACAAACTTCTTGAAGTTTGGATTGAACTTGGTCAGGAGTGCCATACATTCTTCATACTCCTTTTCCTCATTGATTTGAGGAGATTCCATTGTGGTTCCAATGAAAGCTTGATGATTAGCCATGTATCCATTTGCGATCTGAAGAGGTTGTTGAGTTGGCATGTACGGATTCTGGTTGTACTGTTGAGCCATACTCGAACTTTGATAAGGATATGCTACATATCCTTGGTTGGAAAACTGATCAGCAAAGTGGTTTGGGATTGGATTATGATGTGCAATCAAGTTTTGAGAATGATTTGCCATGGGTGCTGAATTTCCCAGGGCAAGTCCTTGATTATCAAAAGGAGTTGCTTGAGCTAGCTTGTTGACCTTTGGCTCATGTTGTTGCAGTTCAGCATACAGATCAAACAGAGACATGGTGTCTAGATTGATTGTAGGTTGCAGTATGATCATATGCACTGTATCCCATTTTGGAGATAAACTGTTCAAGAATTTTAGATTGAAATCCTCTTGCGATCTTTCTCCTTTGAGTTTCTTCACCCTGTTGACAACAATGTTGTACGTAGAATATGCATCGAAGAGAGTTTCATGAGGTATCATCTTGAAGTTGTCCATGTCTGTAAATGCAGCTTTTTTCCTGTTTGCAAGGATTTTATCAGTTCCCTCAAATTGTTTCTTGAGTGCATTCCAGACATTGAAGGGTGAACTCTTATCTTCATCAGGAAGTTGCTCATAGATGTCATGAGGAATTCCAGATAAGAGCTCTTGCATTGCCTTAGCCTCAAACTTCTTGATTTTCCTGTCACGAAGTTGAGCACCAGAGGAAACAGATCCAGAGATGACTTTGGAGGTTTCAGGAGAGACATCAGCTTCAGGAACTCTGATCTCCTTCAAAAATTCTGGAGTATGTTTCCCAGTGGAGATGAAGGTCCAGATGTCAGAGTCATGACCTTCCAGGTAGTACTTGATGCGATCTGCCCATGAAGTGTATTCACTAGGCACAAGGATAGGTGCACGATTTCCTGCTCCAAGACTGTTTGCAACTAAAACTGAATAGAGAACATTTTGGTTTTGATTCACACTTGCCATTGAGAACAGGTGATACTAGTTTGAAACTTGAAAAAGTGTTTTTGTGAAAAGTTTTCTAAGTCTCAAAGTCGATCACTCGAGCTCTGATACCAACTGAAGAAATGAGAAAATCCAGTAAACCTAGACTAGAATAGTCCAAGTGTTGAAAATACTGAAACAGAGTTTCAGAATCGTCAAGTGGCAAGTAGTGCGGAAAATAAAGAGTTGTGAATCAATCAAGTTAATAGAAAAACGTTTTTTAATGTTCAAAATCAATGATTCAAATGTTTCTCATATTCATGAAGATTCAGTTACAAGTGTTTGAATGATAGACAAGTTAAAACACTCAAATGGCTCTCTGAAGACTAATCTAAACAACAATTGTGCAGAATGATCTGAAATGAGCAAGGAAGAGCAACTTTATAATGGATCCCAAGGGGCCTATTTATAGGCTTTGGAAAAGCCCATGACATGGCTTGACCAATCAGGTGTTGACACGTCATCATGACTTAGTCATCAGTTGACACCTTTGCCCTACTTAACGGAGAATGGATGGAATATTCCAATTCCGTTAGTATTCCGTTAGGGTTCCATCCAAGTTATGAGTCTTCATAATTCTTGAACCTTATTGATCAACATTGAAAATGTGATGAGCAACATGAACATCATGTTGTTCAATTGTCTTCTTAGATGTCATCAACTTCCAGAAGTGTTGTTGATCATGTTGAGTAGTTTCTTGAATGTTGGACTATGTCTTGAACTTGAAGATGTACCACCACATGTTCATGATGGGTCATGGACGAAATTCATGTTCCTTTGAGCATTTGGACGTGCCTTCATCGTACATGATGTGCCATGTGCAGTCTTGTTGAGTCATCAATGTGATCATGTTGATCCATTGACTTGAGTTGAGCCACCAAGTATTCTTGTTGAGTCATCAACTCTTGTTGAGCCATAGAGTTGTGGATGAGCCAACAATGTTACTGATGAGCCATCAATATTCTAGATGATCCATCAATTTCTTGATGCTCCACATATGATCTAGATGTGGCATCTGAGATCATGATAATTCAACTAGCTTTCAGCAAGTGATCCATGTCAACAGCAGATGCTCCATGTTCAACTTCAAGTGCTCCAACATCTGATTCTTCAAACACTTGTTGAACCTTCAGTATCTTCCCAACCTGAAACATTCTGATAATGTTTGTTAGAAAATGTAAATCAATACTCAACTTATTTCAAGTGACAATCACATCAAAATATTTTTCAACAATTTTCCATAAAATCTAAATTACTAAGTTTTAAGTTGTCTATTTGAAAAACAAAGTGTCATTGATCATATCAAACTAGTTAACTTATAAACATTTGAAAACACAAAATTGTAGTGAATTATTGTTATCGCCTGTTAACGCCTTTAAATCGAGTAAAATCATTTCTCATCATTTTTCACTGTTTGCCCTCTTTTTTTAAATATATTTTCCAAACATTAAATTTAGTTTTTTCCAAAATGTTGATTTATAACAATATATTAACTTTATTTTGGTAATTTTTTATAATCAAAATTACATTTATAGTCGACAAATTATGATTTTTATATATTCCAACTTCTTTTATGTTTTAAACTTTCAAAAATTATGCAACAAATTCTCTCAAGTTAATAGTTACTTTGCACATAATTTTTATATCAAAAAAGAGTGAATATTATTCACTATTTTTCAAAGCCTACACAACAATGGCATTTTAATAGCAACGTTTAAGAGAAATGTAACTTGTAAACGTCAAAAAACAAAACAAAACAAAAAACAAAGAAACAATATATATATATATATATATATATATATATATATATATATATATATATATATATATATATATATATATATACACACACCTTAATAAGCATTTAGCCTCAAATCCTGAGTTTGAAGAGGTACACCCCTTAAAACAGCATTTACAACAACTTTATGCATCGAAATCTTTGGTCAACGAGAATGAAAATTAAACCATTGTAGAAAGTAAATCGGTCAAATTTAAACCGATATTCTTACAATGTCGCTCAATTAAATCGGTCAAAGACCAATTGAATCGGTCAAGTATGAGATGTGGCCATAACTCCACTACACAATCATTGCACCTATATCTAGAATCTCACCTCCTTCCCAACCGGATAACATAAGATTGGTCTCCCATAGTCTCCCATGGCCTCCCACCCAAATTTGATCCTTGGAAAACCCTAACTACAAAATCCGACACCTACCACCAACCACAACTCCTTCTCTGTTGCAGATGTGTTCCACCATCATCTTCGTTACCATCAATTGGGACCCTTACACCACCTTCACTCAAGATCGATTGTTTTTCTCGTAAGTGTCAACTCTAGGTTATGGGGAATTTGATTTTTTTCCTTTTCATGTCCCAGGTTAAATTTTATCTTTTTCATTCTCTGTCTAATTTCAATTTTTCATGCACGAAGAAGTTTGGGAAAATCTGATAAATACAACTACCACCAACATCACCAAAATATGAAAGAGCTTCAATCCTAGACCGGCATCCCCAACTATCGTTTGAACATGAGGTTTTGGATACCCAATACACATTTGTTTTTATGCCTTCTAATATCAATTATTTTATGGTAAACATCAACATCTATATTGAAATTGAGCAGAGCGTACATTTAAGCTCTACAAAATGCTGGAATGAGCAGAGCGTACATTTAAGCTCTACAAAATGCTGGAATGCAGAGCTATTATCGCTATTATTGTGGGAAGTACATTCAAGTTCTATAAAATGCTGCTAAATCTGACTGGTAAACATCTTTATTTAGTGCCCTTTTTGTAACATCCAGATTTCCAGGTATAATATTTTAAGTGTTTATTTTGAGAGATGTGGAGTGACTCGACGAATTGGTGCCTCAACTGGTCGAGTAGAGTCGCGACTGGTGACGTGGATCAATGAGTGGACTCGACGAGTCCGTGAGCCGAGTCGCCGAGTCAGCGCTGCTCAAGGAAACCCTAATTTCTCGGGCTTGTGGCCTATTTAAAGACCCTTATGGCCTCCCTTTGCGGCCACCTTCCCCAGAGAGAAACCCTAACCTGCCATTTTCGTGTATAGAGAGAGAGTGACCATCTTGAGCATTCTTGAGCTTTTTGGAGGAAAGATTGGAAGAGTTGGTGGATCTAATCAAGAGAAGGTTGTGGATCTTGCATTCTTCTGTCATTAGCTGTTATTCAGAGGTATAAAGCTCTCACTTGACCTTTTGTTTGTTAGATCTCATTTTTGGGAGCTTTTAGGGTTTTCTCTCAAGCATATTGTGTTCTTGAGCTATTTGGGCATGGTTTGAGGTTAGAACCTCAGATCTGGACTAGAAAGGACCTTGAGGGTCCACAGATTCAAACTTTATTGAGTTAGAGGCAAGTCCCCATGCATTTGACCTTCCTTGGAGCTTGTGATGGCATTATGGAGCATTTATGCCATGCATGGTCATCAAGATCGAACCTTTATGTGACTTTTGGGTATTAGGAGGCTATATTAGGAGGTTGGAGGTACAGATCTGACCTCAGACGTCCAAATGAGACATCCAGATGAGTCAACTCGCCGAGTCTATAAGATGACTCGTCGAGTCGGATTGGGTTGCCCCAGCGATTCGTGACCCAGTAATAACCCGTCGAGTTCGGGGTTAACTCGATGAGCTGTGTGAGACCCTTGGAAGAATTCAGAGGATGAGAGTGGACTCGGCGAGTCACCTGAGTGCACTCGGCGAGTCGGGTCAACTTTGGTTGTTGACTCATATTGATTTCTGTTGACTTGAGAGTGGGTCAATTAGGAGCATTGAGACCATGGAGGGGTAAAATGGTCTTTTACCCATCCAAGAGAGTAGAAAGAGAAAAGAGGACTTTAGGTGTAAATAAGGAAAAGAGGGATATTTATTGAAATGTTTGTCTAATGTATTAGGCAGAGACTAGTTCGGGATTCTCGAGTGCGTGTCTATTTCCTACTAGCTGTGAGGTGAGTTTTCTCACTATACTTTACCTAGGGTGGTAGTTATGTGTGACCAGAGGGTCTTATGTGTTTATTTGAGTACTGTGATGTTACTGCATTATGTCTGTGTGATTTATGCTATGTGTATTGAGAGTTTACAAAGTTAGGACCGGAGGGTCCACAGAGTTGTGGGACTGGAGGGTCCCACTGAGACACATAGACCGGAGGGTCTTTCAGAGTTATAGCCTCGAGTGGCTAATATGTTGTATGTGGTATTTGGAGAACTCACTAAGCTTCGTGCTTACCGTGTTATGTGTTATGTGTTTCAAGTACCCCAGAGGATCGCGGGAAGGCACCGGCGTGATTGTACACACCTGTTCAGGACGACGTTGAGGATTCTGGGATTTGACTTTTTATTGAAATTTTATGTTGACATTGAGACACTTATGATTTTCATGAAATATAATATCTGAGTTTTATGTATTTTTAAAATGAAAATTTGGTTGAAAATTTACGTAGTTACAAGTTGGTATCAGAGCCTTGGTTTGAGGGATTCGGATACACCTTCGGGTATGTCTTGACTCAAACTGAGGATTTGAGAAAAATTTTCAAGAAAAATGATTTTTCGGAAAACGAGTAAGAGTTTCTAAGAGAAAAGCGGAAAAGAACAGTGTGTACAATCAGCTAGCGCCCGAATGGTGATTTCCCAAAATACCCTTACTATTATGTGTTATGAGATATTATGAGATATATTATGCATGCTAGAGAGTAGGCTATGTATTTCATATTTTAGGACTAGAGTGGCCTGATTGATTTGTGATGCCCTAGCCTAGGAGTTACTGCTACTATGAATTGCTTTGAGTGTGAATAGGTAGCAGAGAGAAGCTTATGAGAGGTCTACTACAGAGTAGTCTTTGTTTTGAGAGGCATAGAGTACTTGCGATCTGGGATCCTAGGAGGAGGACTTGGGGTGAATACGGATGCGGTGTGGAAGGTAGTATTGGGCCCGTACTACTGGAAACACCGGATCGGTAAGCAGTCCAAGTAAGAATCCTTAGGGTGCTAAGGAACAAGTAGGGGTGAGTAATCGAGTGCGAGTATTCTCGATCGAGTCTCTGATTATTTTGTTTTGTGTTTCAGAGAGACATCATGGTGGGTACGCGCCACAACCCAGGGGGCAGTGGTACCAGTGACGAGGAGATTCGCAAGATGATTCACGAGGAAGTGGCCGCAGCCATCCGAGCAGAGATTCCCGAGATTTTTGGGTCTATCAAGACCACCTTGATTGAGACATTTGATGAGCGTTAAACTGCGATTACCGAGGCGACTGCTGCTGCAGCCACCGCAGCAGTCGCTGCTACCAGGCCACATGGGGGTGACTCAGGATCCAATTGCAGCGATGAGATGGATCTCTGACATCGAGGGGTGTTTCTACACTTGTTCATGTCCGGAACGTTTGAGGGTACGGTTCGCGCTGAACCAGCTTTGCTTGGGGGTGAAGGACTGGTGGAAGTTTGTGACAGCTCATTTTACTCCTGCAGAGCACACTGCCGTGACTTGGGAGAGGTTTACTGCGATGTTCCGAGACGAGTATGTTCCCCCGGTGGAGAGGGAACGGTTGGCCCAGTAGTTTCTGTCCCTCAAGCAGATGACAGAGTCAGTGACAGTGATTACGAGGATGTTCCATGAGAGGGCGATGTTCTGCCCTGAGCACGTGTCTACCGAGCAGGCACGTATGAGTCAGTATTTGAGCATTCTGAGGAGAGATATTCGCGAGTTTGTGGCGAACTCGACATATCGGTCATTTGTTGAGCTCCAGGCAAATGCCCGAAAGAGGGAGATCGATCGAAGAATCAGGCCAGGGAGGAGGCAGAGTCTCAGGGGAGGGATCGGCGACCGGCACAGTCTCAGCCGGTATCCGACGAGAGGCACTGAGTCGACCTCTGAGATTCTCCATAGCCGATGAGCATGCGGTGTTTGCGACTGATGTGATCCGGGGATGTGTACTTGAGATTTTTAGAGTTGAGTTTCCAATAGATCTGGTACCGATTGTGATGGGGGATGTGTCATCGTGGGCATGGACTGGTTGAGTCGATTCGGAGCTATGATCGACTGCGAGCATCAGTTGGAGACCATATGAGACCCTAGTGGGGGAGTGCTTACAGTATACGGCGAGGGTACCCGATCTGGGTCGGCATTTTGCTCGGCCGCCAGAGCGAGACAGAGTCTTTAGCAGGGTTGTAAGGATTTTGTAGCGTATGTTATGGATGCGCGAGTTGTTGCCGAGAGATCGAGTTCTATCGTTGAGGTTCCGATAGTGAGAGAGTTTCCAGATGTTTTTCCCGAGGAGTTACCGGGTGTGCCTCCCGAGAGGCAGGTGGAGTTCCGGATCGATTTGATTCCGGGAGTGGCGCCTATTGCCAAGGCCCATTATCTCCTTGCACCGCCTGAGATGTAGTAGTTATCCTCGCAGCTTCAGGAGCTGTTGGGGAATGGATTCATCCGACCGAGTAGCTCGCCGTGGGGAACGCCGATCCTTTTTGTCAAGAAAAAGGATGGTTCACACCGGATGTGCATTGATTACCGAGAGTTGAACAAGCTGACGGTCAAGAACCGTTATCCGCTTCCGAGGATCAACGATCTGTTCGATCAGTTGCAGGGTGCATCTAGGTTTTTCAAGATCGATTTGAGGTCCGGATACCATCAGATGAGAGTTCGCGAGGAGGATGTTCAAAAGACGGCCTTCAGGACTCGCTATGGGCACTACGAGTTCGTGGTGATGCCTTGTGGGCTCACCAATGCACTTGCAGCGTTCATGGATCTCATGAACCGGGTGTTCAGGCCTATGTTGGATCGTTCGGTGATCGTGTTCATCGACGATATCTTGGTGTATTCGAGATCCAGAGAGCAGCATGAGGAGCATTTGCGAGAGATTCTTGGAGTGTTGAGATCGGAGAGGCTTTATGCCAAATTCTCCAAGTGTGATTTCTGGTTGCGGGAGGTCCAGTTCCTGGGACACCTCGTTAACCAGAATGCGATATTGGTCGATCCGGCCAAGATTGAGGCAGTTATGAGATGGGAAGTGCCGAAATCCCCTGCCGAGATCAGGAGTTTTCTGGGTTTGGCCGGCTACTATCGGAGATTTATCAGGGATTTCTCCAAGATTGCCGTCCCCCTCACCAAATTGACCCGGAAGGGCGTTGCTATTACTTGGGGTCCTGAGCAGCAGACTTCATTCGAGAATCTTCGCCAAAAGTTGTGCAAAGCCCCGGTGTTAGCCCTTCCCGAGGGGATGGAGGATTTTGTGGTTTACTGTGATGCATCCATATATGGGTTGGGTGCGGTGTTAATGCAGAGAGGGCACGTGATAGCCTATGCATCGAGGCAGCTGAAGCCTCACGAGATGAGGTATCCCCCCCACGATCTAGAGTTGGGGGCGGTGGTGTTCGCCCTCAAAATCTGGCCTTGTACGGGGTTAGGTGTACCATATACACGGACCACAAGAGCCTGAAGTATCTCATGGATCAGCCCAACCTGAATATGCGCCAGAGGAGGTGGCTGGATGTGGTGAAAGACTATGACTGTGAGATCTTGTATCATCCGGGCAAGGCTAACGTGGTAGCCGACACCCAGAGCCGCAGATCAGAGTGCGCCCCGATCCGAGATGTGTGTATGAGGATGACCGTGATGACTCCGGTCTTGGATACCATACGAGAGGCCCAGGTCGAGGCCGTGAGACCAGAGAACCGCAAGAGGGAGCGGGTGATTGGGCAGGTGTCCGAGTTTGTGACGGACAGCCGAAGACATATGACTTTCCGAGGGCGAATTTGGGTGCCCTATACGGGCGGAGCTCGGCCTATACAGATGGAGGAGGCGCATAGATCGAGGTTCTCGATCCACCTCGGGGCAACTAAGATGTATTTGGACCTGAAGAGAGATTACTGGTGGCCTTGTATGAAGAGGGATGTTGCCTGGATAGTCGAAAGGTGCTTGACCAGTCGTTAGGTCAAGGCAGAGCACCAGCGTCCACATGGTCTATTGCAACCGCTGGAGATTCCCTAGTGGAAGTGGGAACAGATCTCAATGGACTTTATCACCAAGTTACCGAGGACTGCGCATGGAGTTGACGCAATTTGGGTGATTGTGGACCGTCTGACGAAGAGTGCTCACTTTCTTGCTATCAGTGAGAGCTCTTCTGCGGAGCGATTAGCTGAGATCTATGTGAGGGAAGTGGTAGCACGACATGAAGTGCCGATCTCTATCGTGTCGGATCGAGACGTGCGTTTTACTTCCAGGTTCTGGAAGAAATTTCATGAGGAGTTGGGCACGCGCTTGCATTTCAGTACTGCGTATCACCCTCAGACAGAAAGACAGAGTGAGTGGACGATTCAGACGCTCGAGGACATGTTACAGGCATGTGGCATGGACTTCGGAGGAAGTTGGGACACCTACATACCATTGGCTGAGTTCTCCTAAAACAACAACCATCATTCGAGTATTGGTATGCCTCCTTTTGAGCTCCTGTATGGGAGGAGGTGTCGGACTCCCATTTGTTGTGGAGAAGTGGGGCAGAGGGTGATGGGCAGCACAGAGATAGTGCTGAAGACGACCGAGCAGATCAAGCAAGTCAGACAGAGGTTACTGATAGCCCAAAGTCTCCAGAAGAGTTATATGGATAGGCGGCGATCCGAGCTAGAGTTTCAAGTCGGAGATTTTGTACTCCTGAAGGTATCCCCATGGAAAGGGGTGATTCGGTTCAGGAAACGGGGCAAGTTGGGGCCCCGGTATATCGGTCCTTTTAGAGTGACCGCCAGAGTGGGTAGGGTAGCATACCAGTTGGAGCTACCTGCAAAGTTAAGTCAGATTTATAACACCTTCCGTGTGTCCCAGCTGAGGAAGTGTGTGGCGGATGAGACGGCAGTGATACCGATAGAGGACATTCAAGTGGATGCGGGCCTGAATTACATTGAGAGGCCGATCGCGATTTTAGATCGAAAGGTGAAGGTTCTAAGGAACAAAGAAGTGCCCCTGGTTCAGGTCCAGTGGCAGCATCGGAGGGGATACAATTTGACTTGGGAGCCGGAGTCAGAGATGCGGGAGTAGCATCCGGAGCTATTTGAGAGACAGGACTTCGAGGGCGAAGTCTGATTCTAGTGGGGGAGAATTGTAACATCCGGATTTCCAGGTATAGTATTTTAAGTGTTTCTTTTGAGAGATATGGAGTGACTCGACGAGTTGGTGCCTCAACTCGTCGAGTAGAGTCGCGACTGGTGACGTGGATTAATGAGTGGACTCGACGAGTCCGTGAGCCGACTCGCCGAGTCAGCGCTGCTAAAGGAAACCCTAATTTCTCGGGCTTGTGGCCTATTTAAAGGCCTTTATGAACTCCATTCACGGCCACCTTCCCCAGAGAGAAACCCTAACCTACCCTTTTCGTGTAAAGAGAGAGAGTGTGTGACCATCTTGAGCATTCTTGAGCTTTTTGGAGGAAAGATTGGAAGATTTGGTGGATCTAATCAAGAGAAGGTTGTGGATCTTGCATTCTTCTGTCATTAGCTGCTATCCAGAGGTATAAAGCTCTCATCTTGACCTTTTGCTTGTTAGATCTCATTTTTGGGAGCTTTTAGGGTTTTCTCTCAAGCATATTGTGTTCTTGAGCTATTTGGGCATGGTTTGAGGTTAGAACCTCAGATCTGGACTAGAAAGGACCTTGAGGGTCCAAAGATTCGAACTTTATTGAGTTAGAGGCAAGTCCCCATGCATTTGGCCTTCCTTGGAGCTTGTGATGGCATTATGGAGCATTTATGCCATGCATGATCATCAAGATCGAACCTTTACGTGACTTTTGGGTATTAGGAGGCTAGATCTAGAGGTTGGAATTGCATATCTGACCTCAGACGTCCAAATGAGACATCCAGATGAGTCAACTCGCCGAGTCTATGAGATGACTCGACGAGTCGGATTGGGTTGCCCCAGCGATTCGTGACCCAGTAATAACCCGTCGAGTTAGGGGTTAACTCGACGAGCTGTGTGAGACCTTTAGAAGAATTTAAAGGATGAGAGTGGACTCGGCGAGTCACCTAAATGCACTCGGCAAGACGGGTCAACTTTGGCTGTTGACTCATATTGACTTCTGTTGACTTGAGAGTGGGTCAATTAGGAGCATTGAGACCATGGAGGGGTAAAATGGTCTTTTACCCATCCAAGAGAGTAGAAAGAGAAAAGAGGACTTTAAGTGTAAATAAGGAAAAGAGGGATATTGATTGAAATGTTTGTCTAATGTGTTAGGCGGAGGCTAGTTTGGGATTCTCGAGTGCGTGTCTATTTCCTACTAGCTGCGAGGTGAGTTTTCTCACTATACTTTACCTAGGGTGGTAGTTATGTGTGACCAGAGGGTCTTATGTGTTTATTTGAGTATTGTGATGTTACTACATTATGTCTGTGTGATTTATGCTATGTGTATTCAGAGTTTACAGAGTTAGGACCGGAGGGTCCATAGGGTTAGGACCGGAGGGTCCATCAAAGTTGTGGGACTGGAGGGTCCCACTGAGACACATAGACCGGAGGGTCTTTCAGAGTTATAGCCTCGAGTGGCTAATATGTTGTATGTGGTATTTGGAGAACTCACTAAGCTTCGTTCTTACCGTGTTATGTGTTATGTGTTTCAGGTACCCCAGAGGATCGCGGGAAGGCACCGGCGTGATTGTACGCACCTGTTTTGGACGACGTTGAGGATTCTGGGATTTGACTTTTGATTGAATGTTTATGTTGACATTGAGACACTTATAATTTTCATGAAATATAATATCTGAGTTTTATGTATTTTTAAAATGAAAATTTGGTTGAAAATTTACGTTGTTACACTTTTCGTCTTTTTGGCATTTGTTTCTTCATTGAATATAGCTTCGCTATTGTTTGTTATAAAACTAAATTAGTTTTCGTTTACATTTACCAGGTTTTTGGAACAATAAGAGACATAATCTTCAAGAACAAGTTTTTTTGCTTTCAACAGTATATTTATGTCACTGAATGTTATCAATTTTAAGAACATGACTTTATATTTATGACTTTGAAGGTTTCTTAGCCCAAAACCCTCAAGAAATGGTTCAATGTCAGGAATAAAGCTCAAGACTTTTATATGTCCAGTCATGGTGGTAATTTTCTCACTTTCTATTTCTTTTATTTCTACATCAAGTCACTATTTTTAATATATATATGGGGTTTTAAGCTACTATCTACATGAGATTCGTCTAAAAGATGCAAAAAAAAAAGTACAAGCAAAAGTAAAATGAAGGGGCATGCTTTTTTTGTTTTTGACGCTTCAAACCATATCATAGTTGCTTTAGGTAGAAAATTGGGAAGACGCAAAAGTTGGAATTCGTATCAGATAGGCGTTGGCTTTGATAGCCGCATCAAAGGAAGTACATTTGAATGCTATGAGATTAAGGTTTTCACTCCAGTTTGACGCCGTTGGTCCACTCCCCTCTCCCTCTTTCTCTCTCTGGTTTAACAAAAAAACATATAAATACATTGATATAGATTAAACTAAGGTATTAAAAACCTAATTGTCTATATACTATGATTATTGTGCATTTCTTTTTAATCTTATAGTCTTTTGATTGTTGAAATCTCATTGTTCAGAGCCTACACCGAAGAATAATATAATCAATTATGTGGAATGGAACAATGAATGAAGGGAAGAAAGGGTATATTTGTGATCCTTTTGATCGTCTGGATTTGTTGAGAACCATTTATATAGATTAAACATAATGGTTAATTTTATTTTTTCTTTTGGCCCTAATTGTTTATATTTTGTGTAAGAGATGACAAATCATGCTTATTGGATCTATTTCGTCACCTCAACCAACCAACTCAGGGGATTGTAGTTACCATCTAAACATAAACTATTTTCTTTGGTGGTGTACCAAATACACAATTATAATCTGTGAGCTTGGTGTGTGTGTGTGTGTGTGTATCTTTGTCCTAAGGGTAGAAGACATTTAGGTTGTTTAGTACTTCTGTGTATGCCGACAATATTTTCCTCCGAGTTTTTATTTGTGGTAAGATATATGGGTGGGTCGCTTTTGGTAAGTGTTCTTTTTTTTGGCATGTGTTTCTTTTGGTTATTCATTAAATTTTTCATGTTTTGGATCACATTTTTTAGAGTTCAAGATGATCCTGGTGTTGCAACTGAATTCGTGTTTTGGATGAATATCATATGATCAAAGATGTTTTCTCATGTGAAGAATGGACAATTATGCCCATGTGCTTGAAGTTAGCTGTTGATCCAAGCCTCTTTATCGGTTTTTCTTAGTACGTAGGTGGTACACCTTCAGGTCTATTGTTGCACAAAACCATGGTTCTTTACTACAATTGTTGTGTTGCCCTTACAATGAAGTTGTGTTGATTGTTACAAGTTTCCCACTTCTTTTGTCTTCCAATCTCCTTTACATCGAGTAGCTTCAAGTGAAGGCATCGTATTTGTATATTAAAGAAAAAACTAGTGTTATTTTTTTATACGTGTAACAAAAAGTATTTATTATCAAAATTATTAAAGAATGAAATATATATATATATATATATATATATATATATATATATATATATATATATATATATATATATATATATATATATATATATATATATATATATATATCAACTTCTTAATTAAAATAGTTATGAGATATTAAGTTAAAAAACATATGGTCGATAGGAAAACGGTAATTAAGGAAATTATGCTTGAAAGTAGATGTGAGTGTTATTATTATTATTTTTAAATAACTAGACTCATACATGGACATGGTGGTAGAAAGAAACATCAATTTTGAATTTACATATTTTCATTATAAACCACTTTTATGGATAGTCTTGTAAATTTACCTTCATTAAAATTTATATACTATTTCAGTAGTTCTTTAAACATATATTAAGTCGATTTTTGATAAGTTAGTATTATCATGTTATGCCCACGTGAAAAACAAAATCATTTTTCGATTGCTTGCTTCGATAGAGGTGTGTATTTAAAATCGTTTTTTAAGTGAATGAAAAAAAACCGAACAAAGTTTTTTGAGAACCAAGTAGGTTAAAACCAAGCCGTCATTTAGTAATAGGTTTTAATATATGTATAAAAATAATTTTTTCGTTTTTTCTAATATAACCGAACCTCTTACAACTGTAATTAAATTTCACCTCAAAAAAACAGAACTTATTACAACCGAAACCGGTCTAATAAAATGATTTTAAAAAACTGAAACCAGTTCAAAATCGATATTAAAAACAAATCATCTATAGAAAATAATTTCAGAAAAAACTACTCGCACCCGTCGCTTGGCGCGGGTAACGGCTACTATATATATATATATATATATATATATATATATATATATATATATATATATATATATATATATATATATATATATATATATATATATATATACACACACACAAACACGCTTATGTTATTGTGTTCTAAGTATCTACTGTGTGGTTGTATGGTTGATTGTGGATCAATCATTTTAGTTATTTTAAGAAAGTGATTAATACATATAAATAAATTAAATATAATTGAAAAATAACATCTAATTTCATAGTAGGTGAGCTTAATCATCTGTGATTCACCGGCTATTTTCACAAAAATCTAATTTTCAGAAATTTTATTAGAAAAACGTTAAGAATTAAAGCTAGATTTGTAATATTATTATTTTATATATCAACTTTTGTTTGTGTTTAATACAAATAAATAAACGCATGGATAAAATCAAAAAAACCATCGTATGTATAGTACGAGTATATGCCACACAAATTGAAAACAAATATTGCATATAATGAAAAGAAATATTCCATATAATGGAAACAAATATTTGAATAAATGATTACTTAATACAAATATATTTCTTTTTCAAAATACAATATATGCATTTGAAAACACAAAGTGAATTTATATGTATATATAGTTATATACAACAGAGTCTTGTGTAACTAAAACTTACTTTCTTCAAATCAAAACTGGTTGTCACCGATTACTTGAAGTGGAACGAGAAAATTGTAAGTAATGGCATTTCAGTAATTAAATTAGTTTTTATTTTTATTTCGTTTCGTTTCTTAAACCTTGATGTATATGGATTATTATTCTATGTTTAAAATATTTTTGGTTTATTTCTATGTTCGATACATTTGAGATGCTTAAAAGGAGAAATCAAATGTCTTTGGCATCCTATCGTTCATTCTGATTTATCTCTTTATACACCATATTAAGACAAGCGTAACAAAAAAAATAATAATAAAATAAGCGAGAAAATTAGTGGATTTCATGTGTCATTATTTTTTATTAGTAGGAAGATGGATAGGAACAAAAATTAGAATAATATTTAATTTCTTTCAAAAAGAATATGATTAATGTCTATTCAACTTTCTTTTAAAACTAAAAAAATAACTTTGTTTATAAACATTTATTATAATTTGTTTGGTTAATAAGAATAAGATACATGTTTTAATTGATGTTTAACATTTTCAGCAAACATCAAGCATGACGACTCCAGTTACATATACTTTTCAAATTGTCCCGTTCCATAACTGTGAAGGATGCATACGAAGAGTCATAAAAACATTTTCTAGAGATGATGGTGTTATAATAGAATCAATGAACCCTGACAATGGGGAAGTCACCATCTTAACTACTTCTCAATCTCTTGAAGTAATATTGAATGCTCTTCAGCGTACATTTCGAAAAAAACAAATCTCTCTATTACAAGAAATTGTTCACCAACATCCACCATCTACTCTTCGCAAACAGGCAAACGTAGGTCAAAGTACTTCTACTTCTGCATCTACAGTCAACAATATTCATCATACATAACCGTCACTAAAGATTCAACGATTAGGGAACTATAGTTGAATTTACAAAATTAAAGAGATAGATGATAACTCAAGATCAACATTATTCTTATCGGATTATTAAAAGGGGTGAATGAGTTTATATAAATTTATGCTTTTTTTATTTTGAATAATAATTAATACATAACTTCAATAAATTAATGAGATTAAGACAAGCTATATATATATATATATATATATATATATATATATATATATATATATATATATATATATATATATATATATATATATATATATATAGAGAGAGAGAGTTAGGTTCAAATGTTTTCAGCAACTATTGTGTGCCTAAATGCACCAATGAGAATTCAAGAAATAATAAATAATTAATAAATCATTAAAGGGTATTTTGGACCTTTTGTACTTTTATTTAAGGAAATTATTTAATTGAAATCATTCAATTAAGGAAATAAACTAATCATTCAATTAAGGAATTAAACTAAATATATTTGACCTAGTTATGTTTGTGGCTGAACACTTCATCATTGGCATCAACACCATCACCATCAACCTAGTTATGTCGACGAGGCCAAAGGGAAAAGGCTGTGAAGAAGTCGAGGTCTTCGTCTTCAGTTGATCGGGGAAGAAACCAAATTAAAGATGCAAACCGAGGTGGGGTATCGGAGTTGGCGAAGCAGCTCCGACGAGGGAGGGATAGCCGGCAGGAAGGGCTGCGTCGGCGATCTCTTTTATTTTCTGGTTCGATCGGTATCCACTCACGAAGGGGGAGAAAGGACTTCGGTCCTCTGTCTTTGTCTGCTCGAGAAGAGGAACTTGGTGGGAAGCAGTCACAAGGGTGGTTCTGTGGTGCTCGTGGATCGCTGCTTCTTCTTCTCCGGTGAACTGTGCCAACAGGTAAAAGAAAATTCTTTTTCTTCTTTTTGTTTTTGTTTGATTGCTTGATAGAAATCAAAGGAAAGAATTTGTGTTTGGTTTTCCTGGAAAAATTGATGATAATGAAAGGTATATGGGTTTGATTGTTTGAACATAACTCATGGTTTGTTTGGGTTTTGGTATTTGACAGGGGAATTCATGGGTGTTTGTTTCTTGTGTTCTTGACTGGCAACGAATGCAGATGTGTGTTGACGATTCAACCGGCGTTTGTTTTTGTCGTTGATGGTAGTTCAAGTGAGGATGAACTTCAAGCACTTAAGAATGAGTTGTTGTTGATTGTTGCACAGTTGCCGGAAAATGCCATGGTGGGGCTGATTGTTTTTGATTCAATGGTGAGGGTGTATGATCTTGGATTTACTGGGTGTTTACGGGTGGTTGTCTTACATGGTGAACGCAAGCCTTCTTCTATCCAGGTATTCCAAATTCGTTTCTTTTCTGTTCATTTTCATCTTCTTCTTTATCTTGTTGTGAATTATGAATACATACTCTAGTGTTTACTGGGAATGAATGCATATGCGTGTTGATGATTCAATCACAGCTATTGAATTCTGTATTCAATCACAGCTCTTGAATTATGTAATGTATTCTATTAGAATTTATTTTATATAGATGTATTATGTTAGAATGTTTGAGAATAATTGTCAACAACAAGTACATTCTGTCAGAATTTATAGTTTTTATTCTCTTAAAATGCATTGAATTTTTTAATTTTTGAAACTTGATTATGTTTTCTTTGTGGATTTCGGTTTTGAAGAGGCTAACATTGATGTGGAGAAGGAAGAAAACATAGAGAACGAGAGTGTATTATACCAGAATGTGTTATGCTACAATGTATAAAGTGTTGCTAAAAAATAATATTCTATTAGAATAGATTAGTGTTTTTGTTAGATTGTGATGTTTTTTTTCTTTTTTCTTTAAGAATGTTGTTATTATTCATTGAATCATAATCATACAATGTAATTATTTGGATATTATTAGTTCAAGAATTGATTTTGTGTATTCTTTTTAGAATGTATTTTACTAGTTTATGGTTGGCATTCTGTCATTCTGACAGAATATAATCGACGAATATATTTACTAGTTTATGGTTAACATTCTACCATTCTGATAGAATAAAATCGAATTTCTAATTTTGAATTAATTTAAAATATTCAGATTTTTAAAAATAAAGGAATTAATTATCCCTAAAAATCCGAAAATTTCCTTTTTTAATATAGGTTAATTGACTAAAATGCCCTTATGCTGAAATTTGTGTGATTATATGGTATATGTTATCATATTCTACTATCATAGACCCTCAGATCATTACCTTTGATTATATTCCATCCGATGGTCCAGATCTGTGCATTCTGGCACACAATAGTTACTAGAAACAAAATAACCTAACCCTATATATATATATATATATATATATATATATATATATATATATATATATATATATATATATATATATATATATATATCCCATTGTTTATGGTTGTTATAAAAAATATCGATCTTTTTAATGTTATGCTAACTTTTTACCTTGTATTGCTAAACATTTAGGAATGATTAAATACATTTATATACTTGGGCATAAATATAATTAATCGAATAATTTAATTTGGAGGACATAAATTACTTCATTTTGGAGAGCACATTACATTTCCAACAATGTATACAACTAAAACATTGCATGTAAATTTATATTTAAAAACTGAAGAGAATTATTACAATCAACATGGTATCAGAGATTCTTCTGTTGGAACTGTAATGGGAAAGGTCATTTTAGAAATCAATGCCTACAACCTTCAACTGATAAAGCCAAGAAGGAAGAGAATATGGCAGCAGATTCTGAAGATGATGCACTCATTTGTTGTGTCAAAAACTCAACGAAATCCCATATCATGGTTTCAAGTTCATCGTTCCATCCTAGTCATTCCAAATATGTAATGCATAATTTTCAGCAGTACATAGGGAAGGTTAGATTAGAAGACAACAAGAGCCTAGATATTACTATTGTCGAGGATGTGCTCCTCAAGATGACTTTGAGTACGAATTGGACTTTGAAGAATCTCAAGTTTACGCCAGAATTGAAGATGATGCTAATATTAGTGGGGCAGTTTGATGATGAAGGTCACCAAGTTACATTTGGTGATCATTAGTGGAAACTTACATAGGGAAACTTAGTAGTTGTTAAAGGTCAAAAGCAAGGTATACTCTATATGATGGAGGTTTCTGATACTGAAGCATGTGTAGTTGAAGAAGTTGGGGCATCCACTCTATGGCACCAAAGACTTAGGTATATGAGTGAGAAGGGAATAAAGATGTTAGTATCCAGAGGAATAATACCATATCTGAAGACAGTGACAGTTGATTTATGTGAGCCATATGTTGTTAGTAAACAGAAAAAAGTTACTTCCAAAGAGATTGGTCATCCGCCTAAGTCTGTGAAATTAGAGTTACTTTATTCGGATGTTTATGGTCCCAATTCAACTTCTTTAGTGGGAGGATCCCGATACTATTGCACTTTCATTGGCGATTACACGAGGAAAGGATGGGTTTATTTCTTGAAGCATAACTTTGATGTTTTCAGTATATTAAAGAAATGGAAAGCTATTATGGTGTAACAACCCAATTTTCCTTCTGTCAGCGAGGCTAGTTTTTATTACTTAAATTATTTCTTTTTGTGATATTAGTCGAAATAAATTAAATGAGATGATGTTAATTAACTGAAAGAATCAAATCCACAATTAATATTGCCAATATTATAAATGTAGCCAACACTTTCATAAATGTCATTGCAAGAAAATATAAATTAGGTGACCAAATAAACCAAAATTTAACTTTATAGAAATTAAACGAAAATTTTGAATTCGTCCTTACAATATATAAAATGAAAAATATGTTTCTAGATGTCTTCAAAGAGTAATAACAATCTATTAAATTATCCCAACTCCTTAGTAGTAGCATCGAATTCTGATCTTCAAACCATGTGACTAAAGTCCATTTCACATGATCAGATTTAGCTCACCTTACTCAAGATTACATCTTTCTCTTAACTCATTTAATACTATCAAAATGTGATCATCACATCATGTATTAAGAGTGTATGAATAAGAACTTATAAAACAATGGATTTAGATAATGGATGTACCTAAAATAGAGTCACATGACTTGACTTTACTATCTCTAAGATCTTTCAGGTATTTTAGGCAGCTTCGTTTCCAATGTCCCTTTAATTTGTGGTAGAAACAAATGGTCTCTTTGAGGTCAATATATGGAACGATCCCAAAGCTAGCCTTTCTCTTTACCATACGATCAAACAGTTTGATCTTGGATGACTCCTTTCCATTGGGAAGAGAAATATTTTCTGGACCACCATTGTCACTATTTTCAGTGTCAATGGAAGCCTTGGAATTAGACCTAATAAGCATCTCTTCTTTAGATATGCTCTTCAACATTTCTGCTTCATCAACAGTCTTCATTTGGGTCAAATCAATTAGGTTCACATCGAGATTCCTCATATGAAAGTTTTTAATAAACTAACCACATCGAGAAAAGCAAATCAACGACTTTATCCCTTGGGAAAACGACACCCAATTTATGCAACTTGTCAATGTACCAATTCATTTCAGAACATGCGTACACACAAAGTTTCCATCTTGATGTTTACATGCAAATAGGGATTGAGTCACAGGAGGAGAAGGTCGAAGAAAGATGATGTCTAGTTCCATCATTTCCTAAGGAAGGGAAAAAAAATTCACCTTGACTTGAAATTGGAAGTCCATCTCTAGAAGATTAAGGAAAACTATTTCCTTAAGAATGAGGAAGACCATTTCTATATTCATAAGATATTTTTAAAAAATAGGAGAAAAAGAGAATTCAAGTTAGTTGATTTTAATCCTAAATTATTAACCTAAAATTTAAATTAAGGCTAGGATCCATATTTTTTATTCGAAATTTGAAGAGGGATGTCGTAATCAAATTCGAATGTATTTTAGGTAGGTAAGGCTTTTACCAATTCCAATCTTATGAAACTCCTAGATATTTTAAGATTTATTGAATCTTATCAATGACATGCTTAATCTCGGGTTATGCTCTCACTTTTTTGACTGGGATGTCAAGGATCACAAACAATATGTGAATAACCATGCAAACCCGCTTGACAACTTGGATGTCATTTATCATCTGACATTGATGTGCCGGTAAACCACACACGCTCCATCAACAATGATAATTTTTGAGATGCACATCATATCTCTTTATAGTCCATATTAGTGTGTCGGTTAATCACACACGCTCCACTAACGATATATAAAGCATGATGTGTGTTTTCATGGATTAGCATATTTTTCACACTTTTCCTAAAGTAACTAAGAGTGGGAGTTTTTTAAAATAGTTTAGTTTCTTTATATCATTATACTTATTAATGAGATTATGTCCTATCAAATCCGTTCGGCTAACGACGCTCGACCACATAGGAGAGCGGTGGGTGAGAGTGGACACCCATTCAACGACCATTTTATAGGTCGCTTCCTTATACCCTGTTTATTGCATGGTTTCTTGAATAAGGCGTACTAGCGATTTGACTAATTGATTCTTATACATATAGTAATTAATCTTATTATATATATATATATATATATATATATATATATATATATATATATATATATGAGGATGTATTTTCAAACATTTCAAAATACAAGGTTTAATCTTTTATAAATTAAACTTTTTAATTTAATTGAATTAAAACCATTTATGGATATATTAAATATCTTTTAATTAACCATTTAGTTAAATTAATAATAAGATCCATAAGATAATATTAATTAATCTTATAATCAATCATTATCTATTCTAAGAATATCTCCTAACATTTAGGGTTTTATTTAATTATCTAATATAAGAAAATTTCGGATTTAGAAAATATTATAAGAGATAATTACCAAATAACAACCATATAAATCAAATTAGGCAAGAAAATCAAAAAATTATTAATTTACTATGCTCACGTAGTGTGCATTGAATCTCATGTCGTGATATCAGTCTAACAGAAAACAAAATTCTAAATTTTACTGTGCTCATGTCGTGAGCATTAAAGCTCACGTCGTGAAATCAGTCTGAAAGAAAGAAATTTGTTTTGTTCAAGTTCATCCTATGTACAAACAATGCTAGACATACCAAGACTTTGATACCAGTGATGGGTTTTATGGATTACAGTAACTATGTGTTTGCAGAATTTCTCTTAACATTTAAGGGCACATGCAACCTAAAGGATCTATGTCTTTAACACTTTGAATGTAACATGTCATGAACAACAAAATAACTAGAACCCTAATGACTTCCAAGAATAATCAAATTACAATAATTAAGGTTACATACCTTTTGATTTATTATAGTAAACAAATCAATCCAATCTTTCTTTAAAGGCTCTTGGAAGTTAGCACCAGAAATCACGTGCCTCTGATGGTTCACACCCAAACCCTGGCAACTAAGGAAACATGAAGAGAGAGGAGATGGGAGGTATATTTCGGTTATACTCTTGAGGGAAGAAGTGGCCAAAAATATGAAGGGGTGAAGACCTATTTATAGCTAATAGGAAACTTTTAGATAACCCTTACGTGATTAAAAAATAATATTTCAAATCAGGTAATTATCTGGTTTTCCTAATTATCTTCAAGGGATATTCTAGAAACCCTAGAATATTCCCCAAAACTGTCCACCTCTCGTGGGGAAGGTTTTGGAACCCTATTGTTCAAGTATTGAATAATTACAGCTTAGGTCCTTGCACTTTTAATTAATCCAATTAATCCCTAAATTAATTCTAATTAATTTCTGGTTAATTCTTAATTAAATAATACTATTTGTAACTAATATATTATTCTCATAATATATTAATAAATCATTTATTTCCATTTATTAATCATATAATAAATCAATAAATCTGTTTCTTTCTCCAAAAGTCAACCTGTTTAATTACCAATTTTGAAGGCAACCCGAAAGGACTTTGCAAATAGTTTAAGTACATACCAATTTAGTTATTGGCTTAGACACCTAATGCACCAGTCAATGCCTCATGAACATTGACATCCATCGTAAAAGTTGGGTCAAACGTGGATCAATGAAGATCCCAAGAATGTCGGAATTTTAGTTATAAATGTTATGTATAAAAAGCCTAGTTGATTTTACACCATTTATATTATCAGATAGCACTTTTAATTATATTTTGATTTAATATAAGTTCTAAGGCATGTGATTTCATCACCTCCCGAGGTTTTACGTCGGAGATCCAAAAGGATTAACAAATGTTTTCGTAATTTGTTGTGTTCGTGCATTTACTTTGATTTACTTACTTTTATTTGATCGTCATCACGTTATTCTATTATTCATTTAATTGTTAATCTATTTTTATTAACAAAATTATCAATGTACTTTGTGGTATCTTGGTATTTTTTTAGTATCTTAAGCTTTATTACACAAATTCACTTGTTAAATCACTTTAACACTATTTTGTTCCAAATACACTTAATTTCATTACGAAGTAACACACATTTATTAAACGATTCTCTGAACTTAATTATTTTCTACTGGATCTTATGCACAACCAATATCTTCAGAACATTTCAAGATCTTAAGCACTTTACATTCAGTTATCTTATTTTGAATATCACACCACACTTACACTACTACAAAAATACCCTTTAATGACAGGCATTGTGTGTCATAAAATGCACAGCCGACACGCAAATGTGTGTCAAGGATGGCTCTGTCATAAAGGAAGACGACATGCATTTGTGTGTCATAATCTTACGACACGCATTTACGATGCACATAGATGACACATAATGTGTATCAAGGAAGCTCCTGTCATTAAGGAAGATGACACGCATTTGTGTGTCGTAACCGTATGACGCGCATTTACGACGCACATTGTGTGTCAAAATTTTAAATGTTTTAAAAAAATATTATATATATATATATATATATATATATATATATATATATATACTAATTTTCAAATTAAATGACAATAATGTCTCATAACACAACATAAAATACATTATATTATAAAAAAATATATTTAATACAATAAATGTACCAACATTCATTCATCTAATCTACTTTGTGTTTCATACAAAAAATCTATTTCATACAATTAATATATCATCAAAAGAAACCATTTACATAAGCAACCTAGGAAGAGCATAAGATAATAACCTTATGTATCTGATCTTTAAATAAGCGAAACTTTCTTGACACATTTTTAGCAGCTTCCATGACTTCTTCCTTTTCCTTTATTAGCAGCTTCCATCATCAGTAGTACAACTAACGATTGAAATAAACAATCCAACTCTTGTATATCTAAAAAAACTTGAAAAAAACAACAATGATTTAATGTTTATATATAACAAGAAAATATTGAATGCAGAAAATAACAAGAGCCAATAGGAAGTCATTTTCTATTCCCTTCTCAGTATGTGATGATTGGAGCTGTTGATTTCCTCTAAAACAGCTTTGCCCATTTTGAAAACAGGCAAAAAGATCCGACCTATTATAGTACTTGCAACAATTAAGCATTTGCTTATGATGAAAGTAGATACCATTTTGTTGTTGTTCCTAGTGCAAACAAGACAAAAGATTAAAAAATTTGGGTCAATAGTGACAGAGAGCTAAAAATAGGTAAATTATATTAAAGAATTTAAGCTAGTTCACTAATTTTTAAAAAGATAATAGATGATAAGTTTTCCTGATGAAAGAAAAAGAATCATAACTAACCAGGTTAACAGATCCTAAGTTACCTCTCATGTTTTGAGGTGAGATCTCAACAATGTATATAGGAACCTATAGATCATATGCAAATTTTCCTACCACGAAGAAGTACAGCAACTCGTACAACTAAAGCACCAGTGGTTCCATGGGCAGAAGGGTCATATGCAATAATAGCATAATTATGAACAGGGTGAAGAAAGACCACCTGAAAAAGTAGTGACTAAGCTTAATTAAGAGATTAAGATTTAAGAATTAAGATTAACAGTCTAAAGTTAAAAGTTAATTTATGTGTTTCATAACCATACCTCTCCTGTGATTTCTATAGGAAAAGCAACAAAAGAAAGCATGACATCAGATGCTGATATGGAAACAATAGAGTTTGGTGTCAAAACTGTTTGGTGTATTAGATATGTTATCGGGAAAGTCTCCTTAAGCCAACCACTAGGAAGTTCAAATGCAAGAGCAAAACTAGTTCTCTATATGACAATTTATAAAGGGTGATTTAGTCAATACCTTAGGATGACAAACGGTAATTTATTTAATAAAAAGGATACATAATTGAACTTAAAAGACACACCTACCCCTATGTCAGCCATAACACGGTGATCACCACCGACACACACTGAATTCGGCTCCTCAACCTAAGTGCCACCTGGCAAATCAGAGAGAAGAGGCTCTGCGTTTGTCCATAGTTCCTCATGTTCAACTCCTGATGCAGCAAGTATATATATATATATATATATATATATATATATATATATATATATATATATATATATATATTCTTTTTAAAGATGATGTAACATCCGGATTTCGAGGGCGAAGTCTGATTCTAGTGGGGGGAATTGTAACATCCGGATTTCAAGGTATAATATTTTAAGTGTTTATTTTGAGAGATGTGGAGTGACTCGAAGAGTGGGTGCCTCAACTCGTCGAGTAGAGTCGCGACTGGTGACGTGGATTAATGAGTGGACTCGACGAGTCCGTGAGCCGACTCGTTGAGTCAGCGCTGCTGAAGGAATCCCTAATTTCTCGGGCTTGTGGCTATTTAAAGGCCCTTATGGCCTCCCTTCGTGGCCTTTTGTTTGTTAGATCTCATCTTGACCTTTTGTTTGTTAGATCTCATTTTTGGGAGCTTTTAGGGTTTTCTCTCAAGCATATTGTGTTCTTAAGCTATTTGGGCATGGTTTGAGGTTAGAACATCAGATCTGGACTAGAAAGGACCTTGAGGGTCCAAAGATTCGAACCTTATTGAGTTAGAGGCAAGTCCCCATGCATTTGACCTTCCTTGGAGCTTGTGATGGCATTATGGAGCATTTATGCCATGCATGGTCATCAAGATCGAACCTTTACGTGACTTTTGGGTATTAGGAGGCTAGATCTAGAGGTTGGAGTTGCAGATCTGACCTCAGACGTCTAAATAAGACATCCAAATGAGTCAACTCGCCGAGTCGGATCGGGTTGCCCCAGCGATTCGTGACCCAGTAACAACCAGTCGAGTTAGGGGTTAACTCGACAAGCTGTGTGAGACCCTTGGAAGAATTCAGAGGATGAGAGTGGACTCGGAGAGTCACCGGAGTACACTCGGCGAGTTGGGTCAGCTTTGGCTGTTGACTCATATTGACTTCTATTGACTTGAGAGTGGGTCAATTAGGAGCATTGAGACCATGGAGAGGTAAAATGGTCTTTTACCCATCCAAGAGAGTAGAAAGAGAAAAGAGGACTTTTAGTGTAAATAAGGAAAAGATGGATATTGATTGAAATGTTTGTCTAATGTGTTAGGCGGAGGCTAGTTTGGGATTCTCGAGTGCGTGTCTATTTCCTACTAGCTGCGAGGTGAGTTTTCTCACTATACTTTACCTAGGGTGGTAGTTATGTGTGACCAGAGGGTCTTATGTGTTTATTTGAGTATTGTGATGTTACTACATTATGTCTGTGTGATTTATGCTATGTGTATTCATAGTTTACAGAGTTAGGAGCGGAGGGTCCACAGGGTTAGGACCAGAGGGTCCATCAAAGTTGTGGGACTGGAGGGTCCCACTGAGACACATAGACCGGAGGGTCTTTCAGAGTTATAGCCTCGAGTGGCTAATATGTTGTATGTGGTATTTAGAGAACTCACTAAGCTTCGTTCTTACTGTGTTATGTGTTATGTGTTTCAGGTACCCCAGAGGATCGCGGGAAGGCACCGGCGTGATTGTACGCACCTGTTCTGGACGACGTTGAGGATTCTGGGATTTGACTTTTGATTGAATGTTTATGTTGACATTGAGACACTTATAATTTTCATGAAATATAATATCTGAGTTTTATGTATTTTTAAAATGAAAATTTGGTTGAAAATTTACGTTGTTACACTTTTCGTCTTTTTGGCATTTGTTTCTTCATTGAATATAGCTTCGCTATTGTTTGTTATATAACTAAATTAGTTTTCGTTTACATTTACCAGGTTTTTGGAACAATAAGAGACATAATCTTCAAGAACAAGTTTTTTTGCTTTCAACAGTATATTTATGTCACTGAATGTTATCAATTTTAAGAACATGACTTTATATTTATGACTTTGAAGGTTTCTTAGCCCAAAACCCTCAAGAAATGGTTCAATGTCAGGAATAAAGCTCAAGACTTTTATATGTCCAGTCATGGTGGTAATTTTCTCACTTTCTATTTCTTTTATTTCTACATCAAGTCACTATTTTTAATATATATGGGGTTTTAAGCTACTATCTACATGAGATTCGTCTAAAAGATGCAAAAAAAAAGTACAAGCAAAAGTAAAATGAAGGGGCATGCTATTTTTTTTGTTTTTGACGCTTCAAACCATATCATAGTTGCTTTAGGTAGAAAATTGGGAAGACGCAAAAGTTGGAATTCGTATCAGATAGGCGTTGGCTTTGATAGCCGCATCAAAGGAAGTACATTTGAATGCTATGAGATTAAGGTTTTCACTCCAGTTTGACGCCGTTGGTCCACTCCCCTCTCCCTCTTTCTCTCTCTAGTTTAACAAAAAAACATATACATACATTGATATAGATTAAACTAAGGTATTAAAAACCTAATTGTCTATATACTATGATTATTGTGCATTTCTTTTTAATCTTATAGTCTTTTGATTGTTGAAATCTCATTGTTCAGAGCCTACACCGAAGAATAATATAATCAATTATGTGGAATGGAACAATGAATGAAGGGAAGAAAGGGTATATTTGTGATCCTTTTGATCGTCTGGATTTGTTGAGAACCATTGATATAGATTAAACATAATGGTTAATTTTATTTTTTCTTTTGGCCCTAATTGTTTATATTTTGTGTAAGAGATGACAAATCATGCTTATTGGATCTATTTCGTCACCTCAACCAACCAACTCAGGGGATTGTAGTTACCATCTAAACATAAACTATTTTCTTTGGTGGTGTACCAAATACACAATTATAATCTGTGAGTTTGGTGTGTGTGTGTGTGTATCTTTGTCCTAAGGGTAGAAGACATTTAGGTTGTTTAGTACTTCTGTGTATGCCGACAATATTTTCCTCCGAGTTTTTATTTGTGGTAAGATATATGGGTGGGTCGCTTTTGGTAAGTGTTCTTTTTTTTGGCATGTGTTTCTTTTGGTTATTCATTAAATTTTTCATGTTTTGGATCACATTTTTTAGATTTTTCATGTTTTGGATCTCATTTTTTAGAGTTCAAGATGATCCTGGTGTTGCAACTGAATTCGTGTTTTGGATGAATATCATATGATCAAAGATGTTTTCTCATGTGAAGAATGGACAATTATGCCCATGTGCTTGAAGTTAGCTGTTGATCCAAGCCTCTTTATCGGTTTTTCTTAGTACGTAGGTGGTACACCTTCAGGTCTATTGTTGCACAAAACCATGGTTCTTTACTACAATTGTTGTGTTGCCCTTACAATGAAGTTGTGTTGATTGTTACAAGTTCCCCACTTCTTTTGTCTTCCAATCTCCTTTACATCGAGTAGCTTCAAGTGAAGGCATCGTATTTGTATATTAAAGAAAAAACTAGTGTTATTTTTTTATATGTGTAACAAAAATTATTTATTGTCAAAATTATTAAAGAATGAAATATATATATATATATATATATATATATATATATATATAGGTCGATAGGAAAACGGTAGTTGAGGAAATTATGCTTGAAAGTAGATGTGAGTGTTATTATTATTATTTTTAAATAACTAGACTCATACATGGACATGGTGGTAGAAATAAACATCAATTTTGAATTTACATATTTTCATTATAAACCACTTTTATGGATAGTCTTGTAAATTTACCTTCATTAAAATTTATATACTATTTCAGTAGTTCTTTAAACATATATTAATTCGATTTTTGATAAGTTAGTATTATCATGTTATGCCCACGTGAAAAACAAAATCATTTTTCGATTGTTTGCTTCGATAGAGGTGTGTATTTAAAATCGTTTTTTAAGTGAATGAAAAAAACCGAACAAAGTTTTTTGAGAACCAAGTAGGTTAAAACCAAGCCGTCATTTAGTAATAGATTTTAATATATGTATAAAAATAATTTTTTCGTTTTTTCTAATATAACCAAACCGAACCGGTCGTACAACTGTAATTAAATTTCACCTCAAAAAAACAGAACTTATTACAACCGAAACCGATCTAATAAAATGATTTTAAAAAACTGAAACCAGTTCAAAATCGATATTAAAAACAAATCATCTATAGAAAATAATTTCAGAAAAAACTATTCGCACCCGTCGCTTGGCGCGGGTAACGGCTAGTATATATATATATATATATATATATATATATATATATATATATATATATATATATATATATATATATATATATATATATATATATATATATACACACACGCGCTTATGTTATTGTGTTCTAACTATCTACTGTGTGGTTGTATGGTTGATTGTGGATCAATCATTTTAGTTATTTTAAGAAAGTGATTAATACATATAAATAAATTAAATATAATTGCAAAATAACATCTAATTTCATCGTAGGTGAGCTTAATCATCTGTGATTCACTGCTATTTTCACAAAAATCTAATTTCAGAAATTTTATTAAAAAAACATTAAGAATTAAAGCTAGATTTGTAATATTATTATTTTATATATCAACTTTTGTTTGTGTTTAATACAAATAAATAAACGCATGGATAAAATCAAAAAACCACCGTATGTATAGTACGAGTATATGCCACACAAATTGAAAACAAATATTGCATATAATGAAAAGAAATATTCCATGGAAACAAATATTTGAATAAATGATTACTTAATACAAATATATTTCTTTTTCAAAATACAATATATGCATCTGAAAACACAAAGTGAATTTATATGTATATATAGTTATATACAACACGGTCTTGTGTAACTAAATCTTACTTTCTTCAAAACAAAACTGACAGTCACCGATTACTTGTAGTGGAACGAGAAAATTGTAAGTAATGCCCTTTCAGTAATTAAATTAGTTTTTATTTTTATTTCGTTTCGTTTCTTGAACCTTGATGTATATGGGTTATTCTTCTATGTTTAAAATATTTTTGGTTTATTTCTATGTTCGATACATTTGAGATGCTTAAAAGGAGAAATCAAATGTCTTTGGCATCCTATCGTTCATTCTGATTTATCTCTTTACACACCATATTAAGACAAGCGTGACAAAAAAAATAAGCGAGAAAATTAGTGGATTTCATGTGTCATTATTTTTTATTAGTAGGAAGATGGATAGGAACAAAAATTAGAATAATATTTAATTTCTTTGAAAATAATATGATTAATGTCTATTCAACTATCTTTTAAAACTAAAAAAAATAACTTTGTTTATAAACATTTATTATAATTTGTTTGGTTAATAAGAATAAGATACATGTTTTAATTGATGTTTAACATTTTCAACAAACATCAAGCATGACGAGTCCAGTTAAAATAGAATCAATGAACCCTGACAATGGGGAAGTCACCATCTTAACTACTTCTCAATCTCTTGAAGTAATACAGAATGCTCTTCAGCGTACATTTTGTAAAAAACAAATCTCTCTATTACAAGAAATTGTTCACCAATATCCACCATCTACTCTTCGCAAACAGGCAAACGTAGGTCAAAGTACTTCTACTTCTGCATCTACAGTCAACAATATTCCTCATACATAACCGTCACTAAAGATTCAACGATTAGGGAACTATAGTTGAATTTACAAAATTAAAGAGATAGATGATAACTCAAGATCAACATTATTCTTACCCGACTATTAAAAGGGGTGAATGAGTTTATATAAATTTATGTTTTTTTATTTTGAATAATAATTAATACATAACTTCAATAAATTAATGAGATTAAGACAAGCTATATATATATATATATATATATATATATATATATATATATATATATATATATATATATATATATCCCATTGTTTATGGTTGTTATAAAAAATATCGATCTTTTTAATGTTATGCTAATTTTTTTACCTTGTATTGCTAAACATTTAGGAATGATTAAATACATTTATATACTTGGGCATAAATATAATTAATCGAATAATTTAATTTGGAGGACATAAATTACTTAATTTTAGAGAGCACATTACATTTGCAACAATGTATACAACTAAAACATTGCATGTAAATTTATATTAAAAAACTGAAGAGAATTATTACAATCAACATGGTATCAGAGATTCTTCTGTTGGAACTGTAATGGGAAAGGTCATTTTAGAAATCAGTGCCTACAACCTTCAACCGATAAAGCCAAGAAGGAAAAGAATATGGCAGCAGATTCTGAAGATGATGCACTAATTTGTTGTATCAAAAACTCAACGAAATCTCATATCATGGTTTCAAGTTCATCGTTCCATCCTAGTCATTCCAAAGATGTAATCCATAATTTTCGGCAGTACATAAGGAAGGTTAGATTAGAAGACAACAAGAGCCTAGATATTACTATTGTCGAGGATGTGCTCCTCAAGACGACTTTGAGTATGAATTGGACTTTGAAGAATCTCAAGTTTACGCCAGAATTGAAGAGGATGCTAATATTAGTGGGTAGTTTGATGATGAAGGTCACCAAGTTACATTTGGTGATCATTAGTGGAAACTTACAAAGGGAAACTTAGTAATTGTTAAAGGTCAAAAGCAAGGTATACTCTATATGATGAAGGTTTCTGATACTGAAGCATGTGTAGTTGAAGAAGTTGGGTCATCGACTCTATGGAACCAAAGACTTAGGTATATGAGTGAGAAGGGAATAAAGATGTTAGTATCCAGAGGAATAATACCATATCTGAAGACAGTGACAGTTGATTTAAGTGAGCCATATGTTGTTAGTAAACAGAAAAAAGTTACTTTCAAAGAGATTGGTCATCCGCCTAAGTCTGTGAAGTTAGAGTTACTTTATTCGGATGTTTATGGTCCCAATTCAACTTGTTTAGTGGGAGGATCCCGATACTATGTCACTTTCATTGGCGATTACACGAGGAAAGGTTGGGTTTATTTCTTGAAGCATAACTCTGATGTTTTCGGTATATTAAAGAAATGGAAAGCTATTATGGTGTAACGACCCAATTTTCTCTTCCGTCGGCGAGGCTAGTTTTTATTACTTGAATTATTTCTTTTTGTGATATTAGTCGAAATAAATTAAATGAGATGATGTTAATTAACTGAAAGAATCAAATCCACAAATAATAATGCCAATATTATAAATGTAGCCAACACTTTCATAAATGTCATTGCAAGAAAATATAAATTAGGCGACCAAATACACCAAAATTTCACTTTATTGAAATTAAGTGAAAAGTTTGAATTCGTCCTTACAATGCATAAAATGAAAACTATGTTTCTAGATGTCTTCAAAGAGTAATAACAATCTACTAAATTATCCCAACTCCTTAGTAGTAGCTCCAAATTCTGATCTTCGAACCATGTGACCAAAGTCCATTTCTCATGATCAGATTTAGCTCACCTTGCTCAAGATTACATCTTTCACTTAACTCCTTTAATACTATCAAAATGCGATCATCACATCATGTATTAAGAGTGTATGAATAAGAACTTATATAACAATGGATTCAGATAATGGATGTACCTGAAATAGAGTCACGCGACTTGACTTTATTATCTCTAAGATCTTTCAGGTATTTTAGGCAGCTTCATTTCCAATGTCCCTTTAATTTGTAGAAGAAATAAATGGGCTCTTTGAGGTCAATACATGGAACGATCGTAGAGCTATCTTTTCTCTTTACCAGACGATCAAACAGTTTGATCTTGGATGACCCCTTTCCATTGGGAAGAGAAATATTTTCTGGACCACCATTGTCACTATTTTCAATGTCCATGGAAGCCTTGGAATTAGACCCAATAAGCATCTCTGCTTTAGATATGCTCTTAAGCATTTCTGCATCAGCAACAATCTTCATTTGGGTCAGATCAATTAGGTTCACATTGAGATTCCTCATATGAAAGTTTTTAGTAAACTAACCACAGGACTTAGGAAGCAAGAGAAAAACAAATCAACGACTTTCTCCCTTGGGAAAACGACATCCAATCTATGCAACTTGTCAATGTACGAATTCTTTTCAAAACATGCGTACACACAATGTTCCCTTCTTGATGTTTACATGCAAAAAGGGATTGAGTCATATGAGGAGGAGGTGGAAGAGAGATGATGTCTAGTTCCATCATTTCCTAAGGAAGGAAAAAAAATTTCACCTTGGCTAGAAATTGGAACACCATATCTGGAAGATTGAGGAAAACTATTTTCATAAGAATAAGGAAGACCATTTCTATATTCATAAGATATTTTTAAAAAATAGGAGAAAAAGAGAATTCAAATTAGTTGATTTTAATCCTTAATTAATAACCCAAAATTTAAATTAAGGCTAGGATCCACATTTTTTATTCGAAATTTGAAGAAGGATGTCGTAATCAAATTTGAATGTATTTTAGGTAGGTAAGGTTTTTACCAATTCCATTCATATGAAACTCGTAGATCTTTTGAGATTCATTTAGTCTTATCAATGGCATGCTTAATCTCGGATTATGCTCTCACTTTTGTGACTGGGATGTCGAGGATCACAAACGATATGTGAATAAGCATGTAAACCTGCTTGACAACCTCGATGTCATTTATCATCTGATATTGATGTACCGGTAAACCACATACGCTCCACCAACAATGATAATTTTCGAGATGACCATCATATCTCTTTATAGTCCATATTAGTGTGTCGGTTAATCACACACGCTCCACTAACGACATATAAAGCATGATGTGTGTTTTCATAGATTAGCATACTTTTCACACTTTTCCTAAAGTAACTAAGAGTGAGATTTTTTTTAAATAGTTTAGTTTCTTTATATCATTATACTTATTAATTAGATTATGTTCTGTCAAATTCATTCGTTTAACGACCCTCGACCATATAGGAGAGCGGTGGGTGAGAGTGGACACCCATTCAACGACCATTTTATAGGCCGCTTCCTTATTAATTAGATTATTGCATTGTTTCGTGAATGAGGCGTAGTATCGATTTGACTGACTTATTCTTATACATATAGTAACTAATCTTAATATATATATATATATATATATATATATATATATATATATATATATATGTAAGGATGTATTTTAAAACATTTCAAAATACAAGGTTTAATCTTTTATAAATTAAACTTTTTAATTTAATTGAATTAAAACCATTTATGGATTTATTAATTATCTTATAATTAACCATTTAATTAAATTAATAATAAGATCCATAAGGATAATATTAATTAATCTTATAATCAATCATTATCTATTCTAAGAATATCTCCTAACATTTAGGGTTTTATTTAATTATCTAATATAAGAAAAATTCGGATTTAGCAAATATTATAAGGGATAATTACCAAATAACAACCACATAAATCAAATTATGCAAGAAAATCCGAAAATTCTGAATTTACTGTGCTCACGTAGTGAGAATTGAATCTCATGTCATGATATCAGTCTAACAGAAAACAAAATTCTAAATTTTACTGTACTCATGTCGTGAGCATTAAAGCTCACGTCGTAAGATCAGTCTGAAAGAAAGAAATTTTTTTTGTTCAAGTTCATCCTATGTACAAACAATGCTAGACATACCAAGGCACTGATACCAGTGATGGGTTTTATGGATTACAGTAACTATGTGCTTGCGGAATTTCACTTAACATTTAAGGGCACATGCAACCTAAAAGATCTATGTCTTTAACAATTTGAATGTAACATGCCATGAACAACAAAATAACTAGAACCCTAATGACTTCCTAGAACAATCAAATTACAAGAATTAAGGTTACATACCTTTTGATTTATTATAGTAAACAAATCAATCTAATCCTTCTTTAAAGGCTCTTGGAAGCAAGCACCTGAAATCACGTGCCTCCGATGGTTCACGCCCAAACCCTAGCAACTAAGGAAACATTAAGAGAGAGGACATGGGAGGTATATTTCGGTTATACCCTTGAAGGAAGAAGTGGCCAAAAATATGAAGGGTGAAGACCTATTTATACCTGATAGGAAACCCTTAGATAACCCTTACTTGATTAAAATAAAATAATATTTCAAATCAGGTAGTTATCTGGTTTCCTAATTATCTTCAAGGGATATTCTAGAAACCCTTGAATATTCCTTAGAACAGTCCACCTCTCATGGGGAAGGTTTTGGAACCCTATTGTCCTAGTATTGAACATTTACAGCTTAGGTCCTTGCACTTTTAATTAATCCCAAAATTAATTCTAATTAATTTCTGATTAATTCTTAATTAAATGATATTATTTGTAATTAATATATTATTCTCATAATATATTAATAGATCATTTATTTCTTTTTATTAAACATATAATAAATCAATAAATCAATCTCTCTCTCCAAAAGTCATCCTATTTAATTATCAGTTTTGAAGGCAACCCAAAAAGACTTTGCTATTAGTTTAAGTATATATCAATTTAGTTATTGGCTTAGACACCTAATCCACCCGTCAATGTCTCATGAACATTGACATCCATCATAAAATTTGGGTCAAGCGTGGATCAAGGAAGATCCTAAGAATGTCGGAATCTTGGTTATAATTGTTATGTATAAAAAGCCTTGTTGATTTTACATCATTTCTATTATCAGATAGCACTTGTAATTATATTTTTTTATAATTTTTTGTGTTCTTGCATTTACTTTGATTTACTTCCTTTTATTTGATCGTCATCACGTTATTCTATTATTCATTTTATTGTAAATGTACTTTCATTATCGAATCTATCAATGTACTTTGTGGTATCTTGGTATCTTTTTTAGTATCTTATGCTTTATTACACAATTTCACTTGTTCAGTCACTTTAACATTATTTTGTCACAAATACACTTGATTTCATTACGAAGTAACACACGTTTATTTAACGGTTCTTTGAACTTAATTATTGTCTACCGGAACATAATCATTACGAAGCACTATACATTCAATTATCCTATTTTAAACATCACACCACACTTACACTACTACAAAAATACCCTTTAATGACACGCATTGCGTGTCATAAAACGCACAGACAATACGCAAATGCTTGTCAAGGATGGACCTGTCATAAAGTAAGACGACACACATTTGCATGTCGTAACCTAACGACACGCATTTACAACGCGCACAGATGACACGCAATGCGTATCAAGGAAGCCCTGTCATAAAGAAAGAGGACATGCTTTGCGTGTCGTAACCTTATGACATGCATTTACGACGCACATTGTGTGTTATAATTTTAAATGTTTTAAAAAAATATTTTTTTTAAAAATATATATATTATAGATTTACTAATTTTCAAATTAAATGACAATTAATGTCTCATAACACAACATAAAATACATTATATTATAAAAAAATATTTCATACAATAAACGTACCAACATTCATTCATCTAATCTACTTTGTGTTTCATACAAAAAACCTATTTCATACAATAAATGTATCATCAAAAGAAACCATTTCCTTAAGCAACATAGGAAGATCATAAGATAACAACATGGCCTTATGTATCTGATCTTTAAATAAGTGAAGCTTTCTTGACACATTTTTAGCAGCTTCCATGGCTTCTTCCATTTCTTTATTAGCAGCATCCATCATCAGTATTAAAAAATTTGGTTCAATGGTGACAGAGAGCTAAAAATAGGTAAATTATATTAAATTATTTAAGCTAGTTCACAAAATAATAAAAGATAATAGATGATAAGTTTTCCTGATGAAAGAAAAAGAATCATAACTAACCAGGTTAACAAATCCTAACCTACCTCTCATGTTTTGAGGTGAGATCTCAACAATGTATACAGGAACCTATAGATCATATGCAAATTTGCCTACCAGGAAGAAGTACAGCAACTCGTACAACTAAAGCACCAGTGGTTCCATGGGCAGAAGGGTCGTATGCAATAATAGCATAATTATGAACAGGGTGAAGAAAGACCACCTGAAAAAGTAGTCAATAAGCTTAATTAAGAGATTAAGATTTAAGAATTAAGATTAACAGTCTAAAGTTAAAAGTTAATTTCTCTGTTTCATAATCATACCTCTCCTGGGATTTCTATAGGAAAAGCAGCAAAAGAAAGCATGACATCAGATGCTGATATGGCAACAATAGAGTTTGGTGTCAAAACTGTTTGGTGCATCAAATATGTTATCGGGAAAGTCTACATAAGCCAACCACCAGGAAGTTCAAATGCATGAGCAAAACTATTTCTCTGTATGACAATTGATAAAGGGTGATTTAGTCAATACCTTAGGAAGAAAAAGGGTAATTTAGTCAATAAAAAAGGATACATAATTGAACTTAAAAGACACACCTACCCCTATGTCAACCATAACACAGTGATCAACACCAACATACATTGATTTCGGCTCCTCAACCTGAGTGCCACCTGGAAAATCAGAGAGAAGAGGTTCTGCGTATTTCCACAGTTCCTCGTGTTCAACTCCTGATACAGCAAGTACCATTCGAGGAGCTGTATATTTTGCCTAATAATTTCCAAACAACATTTTCTTTCAGGAACAAAATCCACATGGAATCAATAAAAAGGATAATTGTAATACTAATACCAGATACTCTAGTTGTTTTATGCATAAAATAACAACTTAATTTCATTTATTTATGTATTATAGCATCATGTATTAATTTCATTTCTAGTTTCTAGTTTATAGAACACCATTGTGCTTTGAAAAATCTAACTAATGATCAATGATGACATTCTTCTTTCAACTTTTTTCTTATTGGGACATTCTACTTTGAAAAATCTAAAGATGCAAATTGATTTGTATTTAATTGACATTGCTATAACAGGGTATATTTTTCAAAGTATAGTGAAAGTAGGATGCTATGGTAAACAAATCCATGAAAATACAATGCTATTTCTTATTTTCTTGCATGTAACCAGAAAATATAAGGTGTGAGACTTACAGCTACAAAATCCTCCACAACTATACTGTTTATTCTGTTGAATAAGCCTTCTGAAGCAAGAAGAGGATTGTTGGCCTATTCACCAATCTCATCCTTCACCTTCTCAATCTGTATAAACAAATAAATAAAAGTAATGTTTTTAATCATAAAATACGTAAAAGAGAACTTTCAAAAAGATAAATGACAAGAAATAAAGTGAAAAGGAAACAAGTAAACAAGCACCTGTTCTTTGACCTCCTAATCCAAGAAAGCTTGATTTCTTACAGAGTCAACAAGTAGCTTCACCATTTTAGGAACATAACTCCTCAAAGCATCATAAGAGTAACGCATTTTTCCCTTGAAGCAGAAATTGCCACATTGCCATCAATTGCCTCCACTTCACACACAACACACAAGTGGCCCCTATTAAGTGTGCTTTTGAAGGCCATACGTTCAAGAAAATGTGTAGCTCCATATGAACCTGGTGTTTCATAGAGTGAGCCACTGTTAACATATAAGCCAATAGGGAAAATTAGTAAAAAGTTAGGACTTAATCGGGAAAGAAAGTAAAAAGGAAACACCCAACTGGTCTGATGTTTAGTATCACCAACACCAAAGCCTTCCAATAATCTTTAGAACCTTGGATTTGCTATTCACATGATAATAGTAAAAGCATGTCAAATTTGAATCCAAAACTGAACAAAAATAATTAAGGTTTTCATTAAACCACACAGTACTGGTCGCTTATGGCTAAAACATGTATGATTACCACCTTTCCCTAAAATTTCCTTGATGTTGAAATGGGGATCGATGACCAAATCAGGTTCAAAATTGCACCTTCAGTGAAGTTGTAGTGGAGATGTTGATTTGTGCCATATATATCACACTAAAAGGGTAGGGTTATCGATTAACAATGTTATACTGTGAAGGTGAAAGTGAACAGATATAATGAGAGGGGAAAAACATTTTCAGTATAATATAGAGAATGTTTTTTTGAGCACTAGAATATGGTCAGAGATACTTGGTGGTGCGAGATTGGAGGTTTGGTGGTGCTGCGATGCTGGTGTGGGAGAAAGGAAGAGTGGCCACTATTGATCGAAGGTTTATGGGTGTTCGACAGAGAGAAAGAAGAGTGATTGCGATATTAGGGATTTTTGTAATATGCATATATATATATATATATATATATATATATATATATATATATATATATATATATATATATATATATATATATATATTTGAATGTGCATATATATATGCAATGCACGCATGCATATTTGTTTTTTTTCAATATTATTCAAAACCTAACAACAATGCGACTTTAATAATATATATATATATATATATATATATATATATATATATATATATATATATAAAAATAGTCGTTTACCCACGCCAAGCGATGCGTGCGGATAAACTCTTTCATAAATTAGTTTCTAGAGGCGATTAATTCTTTTGGGCAAAACAGCAAGCGGCCAGTAGTTTCTTGTGGCAGCTGGAAAAAAAACAGTCAGTGTGTTGTTATTGATTATAAAAAATAATAAATAAAGAATATGGACTGAACTTAATATTCCTGGAAACCACTGGGACCATTTTGGAGATTTGTCTTAAAATAATGAAAAAAAACTAAAGGAAATATATTTCACATCAGATGCATAAACTTACATGATTAGAAAACGAAAATAAACCATCCGAACAATCAAACTTCAAGAATTATTGATTATAGAATAAATTGATATACTTCGTTGAATCATAGTAGTTATCAACATCTTCCCTTTGATGACTTAAAAAAATCAACAAAATCAACAACTTTAACTGCTTTGATAGTCATTATTTTCTTCTTTTGTATCTTTATTTTGTCCATAAACCCTTTGGTGATATCATGGATTAACATAACCCAAAAGAACAACAATTTGTTCAACAATTTCACATGTTTATCTGTAATGCATGTAAAAAAATAATAATCATAAATCATGCATCTCAATTTACTTAATTTAAGCCATTTTGTTCGGTCACACACACATACCAGTAACACTACTATGAAATTATTATTTCTTGCATTTAACCCAAAATGGATAAATCCAAGAAATAGAAATATCCATTTATAAGGCAAAAAATACAGCCAAAGGCAACATAAACATAGTCACCAAGATAGATTCACACACCTAAAATGATTATTTTACCCTTATCTATTGTTTTTTATAATTGCCTTAAACAGACTAATATTAGGCACCCTAAATGAATATACATGAAAACATGAAGAAGAAGAAGAAGAAGAAGAAGAAGAAGAAGAAGAAGAAGAAGAAGAAGAAGAAGAAGAAGAAGAAGAAGAGTAAAAACTACATAGATCGCCCCGTAGTTGGTCAAAAACTACGGATTAGGTCGTCATCCTTAAATTTTAACTATTTGCATATGTATGCTTGAATCGACCGGTGATTAAAATCAATCACAAAGATAAAGTCATTAATGATTCGGAATGATTCAAAGACGACGAATCTATCGTTGCACGGTGGCGTTCTTTTAGAGACGATTGTATCAGTGGTTCATGGGTTTTCCGGTCGGCGGTAACAGTGGTGATGTGAGCAGACGTGGTGATGGTGGTGCGGGTGTGGTTTCGGGTATTTGGGGTGATAAAGTTGGATGAAAGAAGTGAGGGTAGTGGATGGAAGAGATGGTGGAGATGACAATATATAAATGTGATGGGCGATGGTAGATGGTGAGTTGGTGGAGACAATGGAAGCGACATGTATTTTAGTGGCTAGTTTTTCTAGAGTATCATAGAGAGGAAGAAAATAGTATGGTTTTAGATAGACTAGGGGTGGTGATTAGTTTCATTTCAAAATATAGTGAAATATGGTGGTGGTGATTAGTTTCATTTCAAAATATAGTTTCTAGAGGCGAATAATTTATTTTCGCTCATTTATCAAAATAAAGACTTAACGGATATTTTCTTTCGGATATATTTATTCATTCAAATAATATACGACGAGCACACTTGCCTAATAGAAAAGGGTTGTAAAGGTATTTTGATTAACTAAGATAATATAATCTTCAGTTTTCAGGTTTGGTTGCAAATCATATTTTCTGTTTAACCAAAAAACCAATATATATATATATATATATATATATATATATATATATATATATATATATATATATCTTTTCTTTTTAAAGATGATGTTTCTGGTTTAAGAAATAATAATATATTATAATTTCTAAAATTAGACATTTTTAATTGAACAATGACATTTTTTAATTAACAAATGCTATTAACTAATATTATTTTCCATAAAATCTAAATTACTAAGTTTTAAGTTGTCTATTTGAAATTAGAAAATTTTCATTGATCATATCAAACCAGTTAACTTATAAACATTAATCGTTTCATGTTTTTTAGGGTGAAAACACAAAATTGTAGTGAATTATTGTTATCGCCTATAAATCGAGTAAAATCATCTCTCATCATTTTTCACTGTTTGCCCTCTTTTTTTAAATATATTTTTCAAACTTTAAATTTAGTTTTTTTGCAAAATTTTGATTTATAACAGTATATTAACTTTATTTTGGTAATTTTTTTATCAATCAAATTAATTACATTTATAGTCGACAGACATAAGACAAATTATGATTTTTTATATATTCCAACTTCTTTGGTGTTTTAAACTTTCAAAAATTATGCAAAAAATTCTCTCAAGTTAATAGTTACTTTGCACATAATTTTTATATAAAAAAAGAGAATATTAAAAAGGGCATATTTGTCTATCCTAATTTTATAGTTTCGATGCATTTGATAATGAAACGTAATTAAAAATAATGAATACATACCATATTTTAATTTGATATGATATATAAGCGGGCATATGTATTTTTGAAAGATGGGACAATTGACGATAATACCATTTACATGTATAAACATCAAATAAATTCAATATATAACACAATTCAAAACCTTTGTCTTATGAAACATTTCACAACCCACTTAAAAAACCTTTAAATTTCTTGTAGTAAATGACTTATTTTAAAATATTTCATACTAAATATCACATTTTTGTCAAGAAAAATGATACAATATAATCACAATCATCTCAAGAAAAATCTCATTTCTGTCCTATAAAAACAAATATGCAGATCCATTAACTAATTTGTAAAAATTTACAAAAACACACCTAATTTTTACCCTTGTATATATAATAACAAAAATAATAATAAAATAAAATGCTAAATTTTCCCTTGGAGTGAATAAAACTCCCGATTTGGTGTTAAACTAAGAAAATGACATGCGAACACACACACACACACACGTCGATTCCATTTGTAGCAAAGAAAAGTAGGTCAAGAAGACAATTTTTTTCAATTTTGAAAAGGAAGGTTGTGACAACCCGAAACTTTTTCCGTTATCCTTACTCAATTTCCGTTAATCAAATTCGGGTTTTTATTTAATTCCGTCAAATTTTGATAGTTTGGGAAAGACTTTGTGTTTAAATAAATCAATTCGGATTTATTTCTGTTCACGTTAGTATTATTTTTGGACTAACGGAATATTCTAAACTCGGTACATCAAAGGAATCGGTATTAGGATGAATTTTTTGAAGTTCTAGACATAAAACAAACCGAAAACCTCCTCAAAAAGGAGTTTTCGGTCAAGACCTTAGAGTTTTCGGTCAAGGTGACCGAAAACCCCACCTTATATATATATATATATATATATATATATATATATATATATATATATATATATATATATATATTTCAAGATCATTTGGATCATTCTTTCCCTTTTTACAAGTCTAGAACTCGAAAACTCTCTCAAGTATCATCAAGTTCTTCACTTTGATCTTCAAATTCTCGAAAAATGTAAGTGTTTCTTTCCCCTTGATTTGTTATTAGATCTTCCTAACTAGTAACACCCTTCGAGTTCATCCATTAACTTCATTTTCTGGGTTTAATCTTCAAGAACACCAAGAACACACACTAGTGTGTGTTTGGCCGAAAACACCCTTTCTTGCTCCCATATCGTAAGTATTACTTTCTGCACTTATTTTCTAGTCGAAACTCTTGTTTAAGGCCTGGAAATCGTCATTTATCCAAGAACAAAAGGTGTTTTCGGTCTATGCATCTCCTTAGACCAAAAACCCTCCTTAAGGGGTTCTTATAGCCTTAAACCTTCCTAAGACTAAGCATGAACCCTCGAAACCGACCCCCTTTGAGCATGACCCTTAAAAAACATCATTTTTACAAGATTTGAGGAGTTTTCGGTATAGTACATCTCCTTAAACCGAAAACCCTAAAGAAAAGTGCCTTTAAGACCTTAAAACTCACTTAAGGCTTTGGATAAAACTCAGAACCCCTATGCATGTTTGAAAGCCTTTGAAAAACACCACATGCACCAAGTATTTTGAATTTTCGGTCTTAATCTCTTCGGACCGAGAACCTCTTCGGACCGAGAACCTCTTCGGACCGAAAACCATTTGGACCGAGAACCATTTGGACCGAAAGCTCCATTTGGTAACCATGCACTCCTTTTATGCAATCATTTGTGATTGTAACACTTCCATTGAGGATTTCTTAGTCCTTAAAGTGTTATTCTTTACCTCATTAGTTGATTAAACACTAATTGTATTCATATATGTGCCTTTATATGCTAAATAGGATCCGTGTGTGCTCAAGTCTTCACTTGACACTTAGCATCCTTTTTCCGATCTTACATTCGCATCACTCACTTCAGGTGAGCTCAAACCCCTCCGCTTTTTCCGAGTTTTTCATGTTTTCAGGGGGGAATACAAGCAAAAGTGCAGGGAAACTTGTGCTCAAGTATATTATTTTGTTTAAAATAATTATATGTTCAGTATGCTTTTAACTCAGAAAACCGTTTTACCAATCGATTAAGAAATCAACTCGTAGAAACAGTTTTCAAAACTAAAGCAAGGAACTTGTAAATCTTATCATAAAATGTGATATTTTATAAAGGATTTATACAAACCATAAACAGGATTTTCGATACTATTACTTGTAAGTTTGTCATCTTAGGATTGGAGACACGTCCTTGGTAACACTCCATCGGATTTCGTGAGTGTAGGACTAACTCTTATAACCAGAATCTCTTGTAGGGAGAGCGTGACTATTGTGTATAGATCTATACGGGGCTGACTATCCCGCACCTCGCTGCTAGCTACAGTGGGACAGTCAGGTCTACGGGTGACAAAGTCATAAAAGATATTGGCCCCGTTACGTGCCATATCCAGTTTAATGTATGGTTATAAAACTCGCAACCTAGATAACGGATATTTACTTTGGTAATAATGAAACAAGTGAACTAACCTCAAAGTAATAACCGATTTGATTACTAGAGGGTATTGATAATACCCTTAGGATCTAGTTCACTACCTACTTCTTTATTAGTTTTATTTATGTAATAAGGCTAATACATCTCACAGAGAGTAAACAGGGTTTTTCAAGGAAACTACATCTAACGATACAAGTATGGTAGATACTTGTACACCTCATTTCAGAATCGATAACCAACTATCAACTTTTAAGGAAAATATAGGATTTTCCTGGGATAACTTAACCTTTCATAATCAGGCTGTTTAACATATAACTAATGGATAATCAAACCTCTTTCATAAGAAAATATAGGATTTTCTTGGGATACACTTTTCAAAGGATCAAAGAAACATTTCTTTTACGAGAACTAAACGCTTATGAACTCACCAGCTTTAATGCTGATATTTTAAAACTGCTTGTATTCTCAGGGCATCAAGAGACAGGTACTCCTGTCGACTTTTGGAGAAGACGGAAGACTCTGAAGTCACGTCTTTTACTTTTGCTATATTTACTGATATGTATAAACCATGTTTTTGAACAATGTAAATACTCATATTATAATGTAATGGTTGTGTTTACTTCGCTTACTATGATACAACTGCTGTGATACTACACATGACGTCCTCCGCCCCGTAACGTTTCCGCCATCGGTTTCGGGGTGTGACAGATTGGTATCAGAGCTATTGTTTATAGTGAACTAAGTATACCGAACCTTACATGGTATACAACTATAAACACTAAGGGGCTGAAGTGCTCTGAACTAAAAGTATACTTTTAAAATACAAGTATTTTCTCAAAAAGTATACAAGTATACCTACGTACCAGAATCAGTATCATAAGTAGAACAAAACAAAAGTATTTTGGGTGTTGAACACTGCGGTTAAACCTGGGCAGTTATGTAATCATGTCTAGGGTCAATATAGCCTGATCAACTATATTTATTTGAGACATGACCAACATGTGCTTGGGAGTGACTTTGGTGTTGCAACAGGCCTAAAACTTACCCAGTATCAATACAACTTAAAATATTATAGGAGTATTTTAGTTAGATCCGAATACATTGTAGAAATTCATTCCTAGTGTTGTTACCTATTCGTTTCTTAGCGATAACTTACTTGCATTAGTAACTTTCCTTTGCTTATCGCTTGGTATAACACTTTATTATCAGGATAGGATATATTTTGTTTCATATATCTTGAGGACTTACCATCCTCTTCTTCCTGATTGCTTCTAGAACAAGATGCCTCCTCGAAAAAGACCTATCAGAAGGAATGACGACGCTCCACCACCACCACCGCCCCCTCAGTTCGATCCCGTTATGTTCCAAGCAGCTGTTACTGCTGTTGTGGCTGCTGCGATGTCACAGATGAATCCAGGCGGATCTGGTGGTCAGGGAGGTGGTACGCATCTCCAAAATCATGAAGGTGGTCAGGGACACCAGAAGGAGTGTTCCTATAAAGACTTCATGAGCGCGAAACCCACATCTTTCGACGACAAAGGAGGAGTTATTGCCCTGACTCAATGGTTCGAAAAGATCGAATCCATTTTCAAAATTTGTTCCTGTTCTGAAGCCAACAAAGTAAAATTCGCCGCTTGCACTTTCGCCAACAGGGCACTGACTTGGTTGAATGGTCGGGTCAAATCCCTAACCCTACCAGTGGCAAATGCTATGGGTTGGGAAAGCTTAAAGGAACTCATGATAGCTGAGTACTGCCCACGGGGAGAGATGCAGAAGCTAGAGCACGAACTCTGGAACCTAAGGATGAAGGAATCTGACATTGCTGCCTATACTTCTAGGTTTGAAGACCTAGCGCTACTTTGCCCGGGAATGGTCACCCCGGAAAGTAAGAAGATAGAGAGATACATTTGGGGACTGACACAACCCACCAAAGGAAATGTCTTGGCTGCTAGGCCAAACACCTTTGACAGCGCTAAATGTATGGCTCAAACTCTCATAGATCACGGAGTTGATCTTGATAAAGTGGCAACCGCTCCTGAGCCAGCTAAAGGGAGTGGTGAGAAAAGAAAGTTTTGGAAGCAGCGGAAGGGCCAGTCTTCACAGGAGTCCTCGAAGAAACAGCAAACGGTGGCAGTTCACGCTGCTACTACTCCTGCCGCTGGTCCTGCCACTCAAGCACCTACCAGTGGATATACTGGTACCCTCCCTTGGTGCAGCAAATGCAACTATCATCATCGCATCCCCGGCCCATGCTGAGAAATGTCATGCACCAGCTGTGGCAAAAAGGGACACACAGCTCGAGTTTGCAAAACACCAGTACCACCAACCAATCAGGCATCTGGAGTAGGTGTCGGTCAAGCCTGTTATGGCTGTGGGGAAGTCGGGCATTTCAAGAGAAACTGTCCCAAGGCAACAACAGCAGGTGGCACGGGGAGAGTGCTAACGATGGGTCAAGAAGAGGCAGTCGCTGATCCCACTGTTGTTTCGGGTACGTTCCTCCTCGACAACTCTTATGCATGCATTCTTTTCGATTCTGGTGCGGAGAGAAGTTTTGTTAGCCATGCATTCAAACATCTTCTTAAGCATAAGCCTCAACCATTAACTGAAACATTTACCGTCGAGATGGCTAACGGTGAGAAAGAGAGCACTAATGATATATATATATATATATATATATATATATATATATATATATATATGTAGGTTGTACTCTTACCCTAAACGATCATTCTTTTCCCATCGACCTTATGCCAGTCTCCATAAAAAGCTTCGATGTCATCATCGGCATGGATTGGTTGAGCCCCAATCATGCTGATATCCTTTGTTACGAAAAAGCTATCCGCCTCAATCTTTCCTCTGATGAAACTCTCGTGATTTACGGCGATAAACTCAGTTCGAACCTCCGTATCATTTCATGCATCCAAGCCCAGAAACTCCTGCGAAAGGAGTGTTATGCATTCCTAGCCCATGTCATTAACGAGAAGCAGGAAGTTAAAGACCTCGAGAGCATCCCCGAAGTCTGCAACTTTCTCGATGTTTTTCCCGAAGATCTCCCGGGAATCCCTCCCGAACGCCAAGTCGAGTTTCGTATCGACTTAGTCCCTGGAACTACCCCCGTAGCTAAATCCCCATACCGATTAGCGCCGGCAGAAATGCAGGAGTTATCCAGTCAGCTCAATGAGCTGCTCAGCAAAGGGTTCATCAGACCGAGTTCCTCACCCTGGGGAGCCCCGATCTTATTTGTGAAAAAGAAGGATGGATCCTTTCGGATGTGCATTGACTACCGAGAGCTGAACAAGCTCACAGTAAAAAACCGTTACCCTCTTCCTCGAATCGACGACCTCTTCGATCAACTTCAAGGAGCTAGTTACTTTTCCAAAATAGACCTAAGATCAGGGTACCATCAGCTGCGAGTCCATGAGAGTGATGTTCCTAAGACAGCATTTCGGACTCGGTATGGTCACTACGAATTTGTAGTGATGCCCTTCGGTCTAACCAACACACCGGCAGTATTCATGGACCTGATGAATCGGGTGTGCCGTTCTTTCCTGGACAAGTTCGTAATCGTGTTCATCGACGATATACTTGTCTATTCTAGAAGTGAGGAAGATCATCGACAGCACTTGAGATCGGTGCTGGAAACCCTAAGGACGGAGAAGTTGTACGCGAAATTCTCCAAGTGCGAATTCTGGATTCGAAAAGTAACCTTCCTAGGTCACGTGGTAAGCGAGGAAGGCATACACGTGGACCCCTCCAAAATCAAAGCGATAGAGAACTGGTCAGCACCGAAGACGCCCACAAAAATCCGTCAATTCTTGGGTCTCGCTGGCTACTATCACAGATTTATCCAGAATTTCTCCAGAATTGCCAAACCCTTAACCACTCTGACTCAGAAAGGTATACCCTTTTATTGGATTGAAAAGCAAGACACTGCGTTCCAAACCTTGAAGCAGGCCTTGTGTAGCGCACCTATCTTGTCCCTACCCGAAGGGACGGAGGACTTCGTTGTCTACTGCGATGCATCTAATCAGGGCCTAGGCTGTGTGCTCATGCAACGGGGAAAAGTCATTGCTTATGCCTCAAGACAGCTGAAAGCACACGCAGTCAACTATACAACACACGATCTGGAATTGGGACCAGTAGTCTTCGCACTGAAGATATGGAGACATTATCTCTACGGAACCAAGTGCACTATTTTCACTGACCATAAAAGTCTGCAGCATATCTTCGACCAGAAGGAGCTGAACATAAGACAACGGCGATGGGTTGAGCTACTCAGCGATTACGAGTGCGAAATCCGCTACCATCCCGGCAAGGCCAATGTGGTGGCAGATGCCCTCAGTCGGAAGGAATACTCAGGTCGTAGAGTGAAGGCACTAACCATGACCATCCATTCCCACTTATCCGTGCAAATCAAGGAGGCTCAGTTGGTAGCCTTAAAATCAGAGAACATGCTGGGTGAAGCCTTGAGAGGAATGGAAAAGAACCTAGAGATCAAGGGAGACGGAGTCAATTATTTCATGGACCGGATCTGGACCCCAAAGTTTGGTGGTTACAGAGAGGTTGTAATGAACGAAGCTCACAAGACTAGATACTCCGTTCACCCAGGTTCGGACAAGATGTACCTCGATCTCAAGAAACTATATTGGTGGTCGAACATGAAAGCGGAGATCGCTACCTTCGTGGGCAAGTGCCTGACTTGCGCCAAGGTGAAGGTTGAATATCAGAAACCCTCAGGTCTACTCTACCAGCCGGAGATACCTGAGTGGAAGTGGGAGAGAATTTCTATGGATTTTATCACCAAACTACCCAAGTCTCTGAGTGGGCACGACGCCATCTGGGTAATTGTCGATCTGTTGATGAAATCCGCCCATTTCCTGCCAATCAAAGAAACTTTCAAAATGGAGAGACTCACGCGAATCTACATCCAAGAGATAGTCCGACTGCACGGTGTGCCTGTGTCCATTATCTCCGATCGAGATAGCAGGTTCACTTCGAGATTCTGGCAGTCACTATAAAAAGCTCTTGGAACTAAGCTGGATATGAGCACAGCTTACCATCCTCAGACTGATGGACAGAGTGAGAGAACAATTCAGACGCTGGAAGATATGTTGAGAGCCTGCGTCATCGATTTCGGCGCGTCATGGGACACTCATCTTCCTTTGGTTGAATTTTCCTACAACAGCAGTTACCATACCAGCATCAAGGCTGCGCCTTTCGAAGCCCTCTATGGTCGCAAGTGCAAATCCCCTCTATGCTGGACTGAGGTGGGCGACACGCAGCTAGCTAAGGGACAAGTCCCTAACAGCACTCTCACTGGTCCAGAAATCATCCACGAAACCACTGAAAAGATCGTACAAATCCGAGAATGACTTAAGGCCTCACGTGATAGACAAAAGAGCTACGCCGATAAACGACGAAAACCCTTGGAGTTCCAGGTTGGAGACCGTGTTCTGCTGAAGGTCTCGCCCTGGAAAGGCATGATACGCTTTGGAAAGCATGGAAAGCTAAATCCAAAATACATAGGTCCCTTCGAGATCCTCGCTAGGATCGGTCCCCTAACCTACAAACTTCGTTTACCGCAAGAACTTCGCAACATTCATCCTGTATTCCATGTTTCGAATCTTAATAAATGCGTATCCGACGAAACCTTCACGATTCCTCTCGAGGAGATTGAAATCAACGAGAATCTGAACTTCGTAGAAGAACCAGTCGAAATCATGGATAGAGAGATCAAACGAACGAAACAAAGTCGCATCCCGATAGTGAAGGTTCGCTGGAATGCCAAGCGGGGACCTGAATTCACTTGGGAGCGCGAAGATCAGATAAAACAGAAGTATCTGCATCTCTTTTCTAATCCATGATTTGTATTCTATGTTCGAATTTCGGGACCAAATTCCCTCTAACGGGGGGATGATGTGACAACCCGAAACTTTTTCCGTTATCCTTACTCAATTTCCGTTAATCAAATTCGGGTTTTTATTTAATTCCGTCAAAATTTGATAGTTTGGGAAAGACTTTGCGTTTAAATAAATCAATTCGGATTTATTTCCGTTCACGTTAGTATTATTTTTGGACTAACGGAATATTCTAAACTCGGTACATCAAAGAAATCGGTATTAGGATGAATTTGTTGAAGTTCTAGACATAAAACAAACCGAAAACCTCCTCAAAAAGGAGTTTTCGGTCAAGACCTTAGAGTTTTCGGTCAAGGTGACCGAAAACCCCACCTTATATATATATATATATATATATATATATATATATATATATATATATATATATATATATATATATATATATATATATATATATATATATATATATATATATATATATTTCAAGATCATTTGGATCATTCTTTCCCTTTTTACAAGTCTAGAACTCGAAAACTCTCTCAAGTATCATCAAGTTCTTCACTTTGATCTTCAAATTCTCGAAAAATGTAAGTGTTTCTTTCCCCTTGATTTGTTATTAGATCTTCCTAACTAGTAACACCCTTCGAGTTCATCCATTAACTTTATTTTCTGGGTTTAATCTTCAAGAACACCAGGAACACACACTAGTGTGTGTTTGGCCGAAAACACCCTTTCTTGCTCCCATATCGTAAGTATTACTTTCTGCACTTATTTTCTAGTCGAAACTCTTGTTTAAGGCCTATAAATCGTCATTTATCCAAGAACAAAAAGGTGTTTTCGGTCTATGCATCTCCTTAGACCAAAAACCCTCCTTAAGGGGTTCTTATAGCCTTAAACCTTCCTAAGACTAAGCATGAACCCTCGAAACCGACCCCCTTTGAGCATGAACCTTGAAAAACATCATTTTTACAAGATTTGAGGAGTTTTCGGTATAGTACATCTCCTTAAACCGAAAACCCTAAAGAAAGGTGCCTTTAAGACCTTAAAACTCACTTAAGGCTTTGGATAAAACTTAGAACCCCTATGCATGTTTGAAAGCCCTTGAAAAACACCACATGCACCAAGTATTTTGAATTTTCGGTCTTAATCTCTTCGGACCGAGAACCTCTTCGGACCGAGAACCTCTTCGGACCGAAAACCATTTGGACCGAGAACCATTTGGACCGAAAGCTCCATTTGGTAACCATGCACTCCTTTTATGCAATCATTTGTGATTGTAACACTTCCATTGAGGATTTATTAATCCTTAAAGTGTTATTCTTTACCTCATTAGTTGATTAAACACTAATTGTATTCATATATGTGCCTTTATATGCTAAATAAGATCCGTGTGTGCTCAAGTCTTCACTTCACACTTAGCATCCTTTTTCCGATCTTACATTCGCATCACTCACTTCAGGTGAGTTCATACCCCTACGCTTTTTCTGAGTTTTTCATGTTTTCAGGGGGGGAATACAAGTAAAAGTACAAGGAAACTTGTGCTCAAGTATATTATTTTGTTTAAAATAATTATATGTCCAGTATGCGTTTAACTCAGAAAACCGTTTTACCAATCGATTAAGAAATCAACTCGTAGAAACAGTTTTCAAAACTAAAGCAAGGAACTTGTAAATCTTATCATAAAATGTGATATTTTATAAAGGATTTATACAAACCATAAACAGGATTTTCGATACTATTACTTGTAAGTTTGTCATCTTAGGATTGGAGACACGTCCTTGGTAACACTCCTTCGGATTTCGTGAGTGTAGGACTAACTCTTATAACCAGGATCTCTTGTAGGGAGAGCGTGACGATTGTGTATAGATCTATACGGGACTGACTATCCCGCACCTCGCTGCTAGCTACAGTGGGACCGTCAGGTCTACGGGTGACAAAGTCATAAAAGATACTGGCCCCGTTACGTGCCATATCCAGTTTAATGTATGGTTATAAAACTCGCAACCTAGATAACAGAGATTTACTTTGGTAATAATGAATCAAGTGAACTAACCTCAAAGTAATAACCGATTTGATTACTAGAGGGTATTGATAATACCCTTAGGATCTAGTTCACTACCTACTTCTTTATTAGTTTTATTTATGTAATAAGGCTAATACATCTCACAGAGAGTAAACAGGGTTTTTCAAGGAAACTACATCTAACGATACAAGTATGGTAGATACTTGTACACCTCATTTCAGAATCGATAACCAACTATCAACTTTTAAGGAAAATATAGGATTTTCCTGGGATAACTTAACCTTTCATAATCAGGCTGTTTAACATATAACTAATGGATAATCAAACCTCTTTCATAAGAAAATATAGGATTTTCTTGGGATACACTTTTCAAAGGATCAAAGAAATATTTCTTTTACCAGAACTAAACGCTTATGAACTCACCAGCTTTAATGCTGATATTTTAAAATTGCTTGTATTCTCAGGGCATCAATAGACAGGTACTCCTGCCGACTTTTGGAGAAGACGGAACACTCTGAAGTTACGTCTTTTACTTTTGCTATATTTACTGATATGTATAAACCATGTTTTTGAACAATGTAAATACTCATATTATAATGTAATGGTTGTGTTTACTTCGCTTACTATGATACAACTGTTGTGATACTACACATGACGTCTTCCGCCCCGTAACGTTTCCGCCATCGGTTTCGGGGTGTGACAAAGGTAAACAATATTTTTTTTTTAAATGGCAAAAAGTTCATTTTTTCATTGTTTCTATAAAAAAAACAAAAACAAAAATCAAAGTGCAATCCTATTAACCTACAAATTGGACCTGATTATACTATCAATGAAGAAATATTACAATAATAATAAAATATGGTAACAAATTTAATCAAAATAACATGTTGATAGTAGAGATGCACACATCATGTAATTGAGATGAAAAGTGAAAGTATTTCTACGATTTTAGGATAAACTTATGTTGGAAAATCTAAAAAATTCAAAATATTTCTTTAAGTGAACCAATGGATACATAAAGTAATTTGCCATGTCTTCCATTTAGGCCATGATTTGGCTAAATGTAGAAAATGGAAATATATTATATGTCTTACAAACATACATACACACACACAGAGCTACATGGATACATACACACAACACCCTCACACATACATATTCACACATGTTACACAAAAACCAAACAAAATTACCATAATTCCAGAAGTTGTTTCACCAAAAATATTCAGATTCGATTCCTAGAGTTTTTTTTCACCTGAAACACAATACATACATCAGTGAATATCAATAAATTATAGCACACAACAGAAGCCCTACAAGACAATACTATTATATATAAAAAAATATTTATAAATAAAAAAAATTACAACTATGGTATACCCTAATCCTAATTAAAAATTTGGAAAAATGAAACAGAAAAAATGAATTCATACCTGTTAGGGTGTAAAGTCACGCTTGGATGTGTTTAGTGGCTTACCCTCTTGTTTGTGTAAATGGGTTGAGTCTTTTCTATAAAAAGGAAGTGAGTGGCTTCCATTATGGAAAAACTTGTAATGAACACTTTGAGAGCATTAGTTTAGAGAGAGAATTATTACAACCCATTTATACTCTTTCTAATCAATCTAGAGCTAAACCCATATTTATTTACTCCATGTGTTCATGATTTGTATGATGATTCACTAGATCTTTCATATTCTGCATATGTTATCATAATCAACACCACTACAATTGGTATCAGAGCGGGTGCTCTTGATTTGATCAAGAATTGATCCATGATGACATTCTTGATTTGGTGATTCTTCATGTTCTTATTGATCTTTGTGTTTAGAGAGTGTTTTGTATTCTAGAAATCGAATTTTTCCGTGATTTGATCCATAATTCGATTTTCTCTCTCTAGAATACTTGTTTGTGTTAGTTTCTCTCTCTATAAAACCCATTCAAAAATACTTTCTCTCGCTAGAAAATTTTCAAGTTTTATGGATCATGGTGTATTTGGATCATGATTCTTGGGTTGTGATCATTGAAGATATGAAATACAAAGTCAACGAAAATCAATTCTATGGATTGTTGTTGAAAGGCGGGCTGATTTCATGGAGTACTATGGTTTCTTATGGAGTTTTGAAGGATGATCATGGAAGATTGATATTTCAACCACTTTCGAAGATTGAATGCTTGCTTCAAATTTCCATGCTCATGTTATCTTCTAGTGAAAATCGAAAAGAAGGAAAAGAAAGAGATTTGTTTAATAAGAAATACATTTCTCTTATTGAAGACTCAAATGATCTTCATGCTCTTAAGTTTGTAGAAGTACAAGACTATGAAGTTCAATGTGATGTTCTTGATGTTCTTGAAGTTCATGATAAGAAGATTCAAGTTGATTCTCATGAAGATGAAAAAGTTTTTGCTCAATTGGAGTTCAAGCCGATGATATTTTGTGTTCTTGTGATTCGTTTGAAGGCATGTTTCCTTATCGAAAGCCGTTAATCCAAGAAATTAACAAGTATCAAACTCCAAAAGATTTGATTCACACTTGTCAATTTGAAGTTGTCAAGAATGAAGGTGTTCTTGAAATCAAATCTTCAAGATGCAAAAATGTGAGAAAGAAAAAGAAGAAGATTAAACGGAAAAACAAACGAGTTTACTCATAAAAATCGTTAAATGTTGTTGTGAATCCAAAATCCATGAAACAAATTTGGGTTCCAAAGAAACAATCTCCAAGTGTTGCATTGAACTTGAAGTCAAATCCAAAAAGTGTTGATGCTTCTTATGAAGATGTTCTTAGATCGACGAAGAACACGAAGAACGAGTTGTACAACACGCATCGTGGGTGGTACAATGTTCAAATTGGATATTTTCTCGTTCCGACAAGAGAACCAAGATCTTCTAAATTTGAATCGTTCGTTGCAAATGGAACTCGATTCGTCAAAAAAGTATCACAAATTCTCAAATGGATTCCAAAACATCCATGAATTCAATTCATATTTTGTGTTTTTCATTTTTGATCGATTTCCATCATTGGATCAAATCCGTTTCAACCCCGTTGATTGATCCAATTATTTTTTTTTAGATCAAACCACAAAATCAAAATCATTTTCTAAAAATTCGGTTAGTGTTCATCTTTGTGGTCCAAATTCCAAATCTCATATTCTTTTATCTTTTACTGTTCATTCAGCCCAAAGTTTCGAACTGTTACTGTTCATCAATTGTATTGTTTAAGCCCAAAGAGTTTAATCCATTTACTACTCATTCTTTTAATTGATTAAGTCCGACTCAAATTCAAAGACTGTTTAAGTCGTGTATCTTAATCAAAATCTCGATATCCTTGCATTTTTGTCTGTTTCGCTTCCGTATTCTCGTTAAAATCCATTAATTTGGATTTTGATTTTTCCGAATTCGTTTTCTGTGAATTGATTTTGAGTCGATTTACTATATTTCTGTGATTTTGAGTTGAACATATTTGATTTTGATTGTGAAATCGATTGAAAGAAACTGGAATCAATCTTCGTTTGAGTAGATATTGCTTAAAAGTCAAAATCGATTTCGTTGGGTCAATTTGGATTTGTATATTTTGAAGTCGAATGTGTATCGACTGATTTTGGAAATCGAGATTGTTGAGGTCGAAGATTCACAATTTTGGGTTTGATAGTTGTTTTGACTTCCGATGGTCAATGTTCATACTTTGCTTTCGAAGAATGGTTTGTTTGGTAAAAGCGAAGGCTTGGGTGCCTAATTGATAGCGAAGTCGACATGAGAAAGTCAATGTTGGCTTGTATTTGAGAATCGACGTCTTTGGAATCGATGGTTGAAGGATTGGGTGTCTTCGACATTTGGAATTGACTTGGAGTCTGTATTCGATTGTTTTGTTGTTGATGGTCAGGATCAATGATTTGTTGTCGAGGGCCCTTGTAAAATCGTTACCGGGTATCGATAATTGTTGATTTGGGATTGAGATGTCGATGGTAGCAAGTGGAATCAAGGTTGAGTAACAAAAGCAAAGGCTTCGATTACCGATTTTGAAAATTGGGAACTGGGAAGGTGTAATAATCGATCGGATGATATTGATTTCCAAGGATTTATAGTCGAATTGAATTTTTGTTACTGGGTTGGAAGGGTTCGTTATGGCTAATTCAACTTTGACTTCACTTTTGTGTCAATATCTTGATAACGAACAGATTTCTTCTGTTAGCGACTGTGATAACGAAATTTAGTATTAATTGGGAAGTCGCTTTTAAAGTTGTTGTTCGAAAAATGGTGTAGAAAAGCGAAGTGTGATTTTGATGTGTATCAAAGTCGATGGCTGCAATGGAAAACGAAGGACGAATCGTGAATGGTTTGATCTCCATGGATATAAGGTTGATAACGAAGGATGTGTTTTGGGAATTCGACTTTGGAGTCGCGCTTCGTTGTCTTGCATACATGTTTAGTTAACGAATAGTTAGATTAAAGGAAAGGAAAACAAAATTTTCTTTAGTGTTACCGAGTTGGAGAGAAGTGGAAGGAAAATGAATAATTTTGTTCTTTCTTTCCAAATCCTCCCAAATCGGAAGGAAAGTTAGGAGGGAAAGTGATCCTCTCATTTCCCTTCACTTCCCTCTTTTAATGAAACTCGGGAACACCAATCTTTTTTATTTTCTTCTCATTTCCATTCATTTTCTTTTCTTTCTCTCGATAAGTTGAACTTGGGAACGGGGTGTAAAAGCAAAGTGGGTACATGAAAAGCGGATTCGTTACCTGTATAAGGAAGTGAAGAGGAAAACAAATAAGTTTCAAATTTGGTCCTTGAAATTTTAACGAAGTGGCAGTTATTGTCCACATTCGAAATGATAACAATTTATAAAGAAGGAACAATATTTCTCATTTAGTCCATGCAATTTCGACATTTTGGTAGAAAATACCCCACTTCGAAATTGGACTAACAAAGCTGAGAAATTGAAGAATTTACGAGTTCAACCCCTGCAGTTAATGCGAATTTACATTTTCTACCCAGTTTTGCAAATGGGGGAGTGTTTCACATCTTTGGCTGTTTTGGGTGCAACGGGTCCCTGCAAAATTCTGTGTTTGACAGTTTTTACCCGGTTTTTGGAAATTCTTGCAACTCTCACCCAAAAGTCGAAAATTTTCATAAATTTGGAATTTTTTCGTGGCTTTTTCGTGATTGTTTTTCTATGCAAGTTTTTCGAGGTTTCATTTTTGGCACACATTAAGGGTGAGTTATGTGAAGATTAATCATCGGGTGTTTCTCACCCTTAATGGGTTTTATAATCATTTTTTTATTATAAAAAGTGGGAGAATAAAGAGTGGGTATTCGAAGCTTCGGGTATTCATTTGCGGATTTGAAGACCGATATCACTTCGAGGAGGAGTTTGGTCTTGATCGCGCGAGCTCGTTGGATATTGAAGTCGGTACATCCAATCCTAACTTTGAGGGGGAGAATGTTAAGGTGTAAAGTCACGTTTGGATGTGTTTAGTGGCATACCCTCTTGTATGTGTAAATGGGTTAAGTCTTTCCTATAAATAGGAAGTGAGTGACTCCTATTATGGAAAAACTTGTAATGAACACTTTGAGAGCATTAGTTTAGAGAGAGAATTCTTACAACCCATTTGTACTCTTTCTAATCAATCTAATGAGAGCTAAACCCAGATTTATTTACACCATGTGTCCATGATTTGTATGATGATTCACTAGATCTTTCATATTTTGCATATGTCATCATAATCAACACCACTACACTACCAATTGGAACATTATTGAAAGGACCCCTTGCTTGACTTTCATATTTCTAAAAGACCCAAACTTTCATACTTGAAAATATAGTTACTCCAAAACATGCTACATGCATATTTATAAAACATTATCTTACATTGATAAAGTGATTACAAAAGATTGGATACAAACCGACTATTAAAAAGTGTTATATGTTACACAACTACCCAAGATACTATACTTTTATACATACATGATCCCTAAATACAAAAGTAATATTATAACTATTCTAAACCTTCAAACAGTATATGACTATATTGGTTACTTATCTCCTGCAATTTGTTAAACATTGAGAGGGGTAAGCCGTGACGCTTAGTGAGTTCAATAATAGATACAATATAACGTTATGCCATATATATACTTCAATATGGCAGAAGCAAAGAGGAACAAGGAACAACAAAGGCATATGTGAATCATGTGACCAACTTTCCATATCAATCAATGATTTGATTCAAAGATATACAATCAACGAGACATAACAATTTCCGTACTTGATAATCATCAATAACACTTTGGCCCAAATGGCACAGAAGACATACACTTTCTGATTTAAACATTTCGGTAGATTACAGGTTTTCACGCCCTGTCTAACCATCTGCCAATGCCATAGAATAGAATTCATTCTCTTACGGAGACATGCTCTACATGGCCAGAGGCTACGTACGCCCTGTCTAACCTTATGCCAATGCCATAGAATAGAGTCATTCACTTACTGGGGGACATGCTCTACATGGCCAGAGGCTACATACCAGTACCACCGTGAATCTGAGTTCTTAAACAGATCACATGGTCAAAGGTATAGCTTTGCTATCATAAATAGCAGAAATAAAAATAACACGGGAAAATAACCCGGAATAATAACACTGAAAAGCACATAGCACATATAACACATAACATACAATTGTTCCTATATATTAAACTCACCTTGAATTAACCGGGGGTCAAAATAATAATTTGTGCAGCCTTTCGGCTCTAAATATGACTTTCGTCGTTGAAAACCGGGAGTTTTCTTGAAAAACCGGGCTCTGCGAAGGTAGAGCTTCAAACCGAAAAGATAAATTTCTCGGGCTTCACGGGCACTTCGGGGCGTGTTTCGGGTGTTAAAAATGATATCGGGGCTTCGGGGGATGTCAAAATATTAAAAGTATTGAATTTGGGGTGATAAGTGGCAAAAATCAACTTTTACTCGGCAAGGCTCGCAGGCACTATTTATAGTGTGCGAGCCGGAGTCTTCGGATCAGAGAAGTAGCGAGTCAGCAGCGACGTGGCAGCAGGAGGCGAAGGCATGCAGAGCGAGCTCGGACGCGACACGGAAGCAGCAGCGCGTCGGATGGCTACCGGTCGCGACGTCGGTCAAATCCGGAAGCGGCACGCATCGGACGTGCGAGGAACTGGTGATACGTGGCGCACATGACTCATTGACATCGGATACGTGGCTGATCGCGGTGGCAGACACTGTTCATGCGAAGTTTCTCGGAATTTGGACCCAATCTTGAAAAATCCATAACTTTCTTATACGGGCTCCGTTTTTGACGTTCTTTATATGCACGCGTAGAGAAAATTATGCTCTACAACTTTCGATTAGACTTCGTCGGAAAATTTTGACTTTATTTTTATATTATTCTTTTTAACAGACCGGGACTGGTAAATCCGTTAAAAATTCATAACTTCTTCATTCGACGTCCGTTTTCATCAGACTTTTTACCGTTGTACTACTAACGACGAGACCTTCGATTCTCGTTTAGGTTGTGTCGGCTAAAAATCACTCGATCTAAAATTCGAGTTTTTAGCTGTCTACTGCTAAGCTGAAACTTGTAAAAATCATAACTTCCTCATACGAAGTCAGATTTTGGCGTTCTTTTTATCAAAATTCTCGGTTTAACGAATACTACGACTTTCATTTATATTACTAAGGCTAAAAAGTAGTTTATCAAAAACTCACTTTTTACGTCATTCGGCACCGTGCCGGTTTTATCGCGGATCTTCGATTGGTCATAACTTCTTCGTTATAACTCGGATTTCGACGAGGTTTTCGCCTACATGTTTCTAACGAGATTATCTACAACTTTCAATATTAAAATTTTACTTATTTCAAATTTTATATTTTCGCTAAATTTCACTATTTGGCTTTTAATTGGAATCTCATAAGACTTCCAATATTTTATGAGTGATTCTAAACAAAGTTTTACTTTATTTCTAGTAAAAACTATCTGTTAGAACTCAACACTCAATTTCACATAATATTTCATATTATTATTAACTTTTCAAATTACATAACACGATTTCAAAACGTGTATGTTACAATTATGTTTACTAAAAGAAGCTTGAAATATTGCATTGATCTCCTTCTCTTATTCTTTCACTTAGTCATTTTTCTATTCATTAAATTAAAAAACCAAATAAATAAGTCAGTTTTCTGTTCTTTAAAAAAACCAAATAAATAAGTCATTTTTCTATTCATTAAAAAAACCAAATAAATAATGGACAAATCTCAGATGATGATTTAATTTTAAAAAATAGATAGAAAATTTTAGATTCATTTGCACTAAAATCTAAAAACTGATGGGTTTTATACATAGCAAACAATCATATGTGTGCATACAACCCTAATTTTTAGGATCTATGTTTTCATTATTGGACATACAAGCATTGAACACAAAAACTAGAAACCCTAGGAGGCACATGTAATTTTCGAAATTAACATATAATTAGGGTTAGGATACATACCTTGATTGTTATATTGTAATAACAATCAAATCCTTGAAGATCTTGAACTTTGGTAGCAAGCGCCACAACTGTCGCGCCTCTAATGGCTCACAAACAAACCTAGAAACCAAGGATTACTATGGAGAGAGAGAAGGGAAGTGGAAAAATTCGGCTCTAAGCCTTTCTTGGAGTGCATGGGACGAAATCCAACCCTATAAGGGTTTATATAGGTAATAAGGAAGGTTTAGGATAAGACAGGTGTATCTTAGATAACCCTAATCCCTTAACTTCCTCCCTAAGGCTTCCAAGGCACACTTAGAGCCCAAGGAAACCCTAGGACACTCTAGATTTCTATCCCCACCTCTAAGGGAGGTTCTAGAATGCTCAATGCTCAACTTTTGAACATTATCACCTTTAGTCCCTGCAGTTTCAATTAATTCATTTAATCCCAAAATTAACTCCAAGTTAATTTCTGATTAAAAATTAATTAAACATTATATTATATCCATAATACATTAATAAATCATTTATCTTGATTTCAAATTAATTTATTAACCAAGTAATAAATTAACAAATCATTGTTCTCTCTCTAACAATTATCTTATTCAATTACTAGGTTTGAAGGCAACCCAAAAGGACATTGCTACTATAAATTCAAGTACATACCAATTATAGTTATGGGCTTAGACACCTAATCCAACAGGCTCCCACTTGGATAAGTCTAATAACTATAGTTGAAAGTATAACTTCAAAAATTGACTTGTAAATTTTAGCTACCAAAAGCCGTTGTCGAACTCTGACCTAGTCAGTGACTTGTCCTTAGATAAGTGATCAAATATTTCTCCATTCTACAAGATATCCTATGAACATGAGACATGGATTATAATCATCTCTCTATCCAAGTTTTGTTTCTCGATTTCCAATTTATGACGACCGACTAATTGAACAAATCAAATCAGTCCAGGCTTGGCCAAGCGCTTAGGGTGTCATCACTAAATCATCGAGGGGCCCCCATATATCGCTTTTATCCCTTTAGGGTAAAAGGAACGGATAAAATTCGACTCATATGCTTGTACTATTTACTCATCAAATCACACACAATAATATGTTTTATAACATCGAGTTACTGATGCGTTTACGTATTATCAATGTGCAAGCGACTTGCAACAACAAATCATATGTCTCCGTTTCACGAATATAAGATATTATCGTCTCACAATCACTCGTGACAAAATTGATGAAGTGGCTCATTTCACAATTTCTAAATCCTTATTACAAGTGTAAGAATACAAATAGAACAAGACATAGGAAATTCCCTCTTAATTCTCTTGTTATAATATTTCGACATATAGAATTTCCTTATTACAAGACATAGGAAATTCCCTCTTAATTCTCTTGCTATACCTGAATACATTTTCAATGATGCCCATTTTCCCTCTTAATTCTCTTGCTATAATATTTCCACATATAGAATTTCCTATGTTGAAACATTTCAACATGACATTCATATATATCCATGACTAAGTTCCATTAAAATTTCAATATAAACTTTTAGATTCGAAACGAAGTATAAGTATCCTCTCCCTTACTATAGCAAAACAATTCCCAAACTTTACAAATTGAAAACTTTATTTCCTATAAATAGCATTGCTACCTTGCAACACTTATTAAAATGATTATGCTCCCACTAGCATAATAAGTATTCTTACTAGCATAACAATTATGCTCCCACTAACTTTGACATGTATCCAGAAATCAGTTGGACTTATTGAAATCAATACTTATTGACTTTCTTACCAAAGTTTAGATGGTGCTTCGATAAGTCTTTATCTAGACTTCTCAAGCGCATACACCTTTCATTAGATAGCATATGTGCGTGTCTAAACCATTTCAGAACTTACTGCAGTAAATCCCGAATGTTCAAACTATTTTCCATTTCTCACAGTTCAAAGTATTAAAAGGGATGTTGTAATCATACTCGAATTTGAGAAAGCAATTTCCATAACCGCTAACTCTATTGATACTAATCAATCCTATAAAATCTACTAGTGGATTTGTTTCCTCACACTCATTTTCATGAAGGAGAGAAATCTCTTGCCACTAAGATTTTATGGTATATGTGTTCCTATCCATGTGAATTTGTCATTTCCAACCACTATCATAAGATAAGGTTTATGACAAATTCAAACTAATATGGACTGAACTTGCTTAATTTCTATTTCTTGCCATCTAGTAGCACAAGGGCCTACCATTTCTTCCAAGTTATTGAGCAACTCACCTACACTGATCAATGTACTTTCACTGATCAAGGTGCTTTGCCTTATGTAGTCATATGAGAACTCATAGAACTCACATGCATAGTCAACTTAACTAGAATGGGCACAGAAACAAGAATATGTCAACACGATATGTTATAAACCTCAAGTCGTGTGCTAGTGATAACTAAAAGGTTTATCCTTGATTAGTTCCTGAAACTTTTCAAGATTATCAAGACTCCCGATGACCTCTTGACATATAAGATTCAAATACTCAAGAGTTAGTGCGGATTCTTATCAAGAAAAACACTTCATACAATTGGTCTTAGTTGGTCTTTGTTTTATCCAAAACATTACAACTACCAATTTCAAATGTGCAAGAGTAAGATAACATTTCTACTCCACATTTCATGAGGTGTTATAAACCTACTTAGAATACGTTACTCAAAGTACAACTTGAAGTAACTAAGAGTATAACTCTAAACTCGATTTTGGAACAGAGTATGACTCACCTTCTTGATTTAACAATTTCAACAATTCCCAATTCCTCTTCTTAGTCATATAAACGCACTAAGGTGTCCATAGAGGATCAATTGTGATATGATTCCATAACCATTAAGATGATCATAAAACATGATACCAAAGTATTCTTCTTTCCTTTCAGATTGGAGAAACTTTTATCTTTCTGCCTAATTGATTCTTCTTATTCGTTCTGCTATGCTTTGAAACTTTTTCAAAGTGTCAGAATTATACTTAATCATATAAGCATAACCATATTTACTAAACCTTTAGTAAATCATGACGAATAGTCTTATCGTTCTTTGTGGTGGATCTGACCAGTGCACATCAATGTGTATTTAGTCCTTCACTTGACTCACATATACATGTGAACAAGGAATTAGTCTCAATTTACCAAAGATCAAGATTCTCATGCATCACACAATTGATTCCAAGTTTCTATCCAATTGAAACTTGGGTGATGAGAATCCTTCCTCATTTGGTAAATTGTGACACTACCACTAACAATATAACCAAGAATCAAATCCATTTCAATATTGCTAACAATAGAAATATAAACACCAATTTTCATAGATGTCATTGCAAGGAAATTTAAATAAGATAAAATCAAATTTTATTTTATTGATAAAATGCGGAAAACTTGTCCTTACAACACAAATACATATGAAAACTATGTTACTAAATATTCCTAAGCAATCTATCATAACTCCTAAGTAGCAGCTCAAAAAATCCGATCATCGAACCATGTGATTTAAATCCATTTCTTCACGCTCAGACTCAGCTCATTCTTCTTTTAAGCTTCCTTCCTTTTCTTAGATCCTACAAAACATCAAAATGCAATCTTATCACATCTGTATTAAGAATATATAAATATGAACTTAATAGAGTTAGATAGTGGACTTACCTGAAGTAGAGTCATACAATTTGACTTTAACATCCTTGCGATCCTTCAGGTTGGTACGGCAGCTTCGCATCCAATGCCCCTTCTCTTGGCAATAGAAACATATGGACTCTTTGGGGTTGAAACATGGGACTATCTCAGAATTTTCCTTTCTATCATGATAAAACTTTTCGACCATGGCCTATTTCTCTCCCTTAGGAGGAGAAACGATTTCTGGATTATCACATTTTCCATCACCAATATCCATGGAAATTTGGGATGTAGATCTTCCAATCAAATTTGCTTGACCAGTGCGCCAAAGCATTGTTGTTTCAACAGCAATTAGCAAATATGTCATATCAATAAGGGTCACGTCGTTATCAGTCACATAGTAGTCTTTAAGAAACTGACTATATGAATCGGGAAGTGACTGAAGAACCAAGTCAACAACTAGCTTTGTTGGGAAAACGACACCCAACATCCCTAGTCTATCAATGTGCGACTTCATCTTCAAGACGTGTGCGCACACAGACCTACCATCTTGGTGTTTGCTTGCCAATAGGGCTTGAGTGACCTTGAACTTTTCAAGTCGACGAAAACGTGGGTCAGGGAGAATCACGAGAGGAGGTGGAGGAAGAGAAGTACGATTTCCAGTTACTCCTTTTCACAAAGAATGGAATGATCTTTTACCTTGATCAACATGTGGAATATCATCTTCGAATGGAAAGTTTTTTCCAAAGGATTGAGGAAGACCATAATTGTTAGAACCAAACATCTACAAAGGGAGAAATTCAAGTTAGTTGATTTAATCCTTAATATATCACCCAAATGAAATATTAAGGCTAGGACCCAACACAATAATTTACAATTCGGAAGAGGGATGCCGTAATCCAATTGCAAATTATTTGAAGGTAGGTAAATGACGATTTACCAATTCCATCATGAAAAACAAAATTTTAAACGAATTAGGTTTTAGATGAAACTCCTAGATCTTTTGAGATTCATTTAACTTTTCAATGGCATGTTTAATCTCGATTATGACCTTCAAGTTTGTGACTGGGATACCGAGGATCACAAACAAGGTGTGAATATCCATGCAACTCAGCTTGGTACTCTCGATGTCATTTATCACCTAACCAATGTGTCGGTTAACCACACACGCTCCATTGATCAACGATAATTTACGAGAAACCCATTGCCATCCTTGATTAGTCCACATTAATGTGTCGGTTAACCACACACGCTCCACTAACTGACCAATAAGGTGCAATGTGCAATTTCATGGGTTAGCATCAAATTCACATTTTCCTAAAGTAACTAAGGTTGGGAATTTATAAAAGTGTTTAGTTACTTTGTATGTTCATTATACTTTTAATCATAGCTTAGTGTCATATCCTACCCGTTCGGCTAACGACCCTCCACTAGTCAAGGGTGCGGTGGGTAAGAGTGGATACCCAATGGCCGTCATTTTACAGGCCGCTTCCTTAAACATCCCTTACAAACCAGCTTCGTGAATGAGGCCTACTAACGGTAAGACTGACTTTTCTTATACATATATAATATTAAATCTTTAATTATATATATAGTATAACGGTGTATTTTAAACTTTTAAAATACTAGGGTTTTTTTTAATTTTATTAAAATTTTCAAAAATTAAAACCATTTAATTTAAAATTTAAAAAAAAAAACTTTTGATTTATTAATTATCCAAAAATTAAACAATTAATTATATTATTAAATCAAATAAGGATTACCAATTTAAATTAAACATATTAACTTAATTTAATCCTTTATCCATGGATTTCGAAATTTAGGTAGGGATATCTATAATTATCCAATTAAACAATTAACAAGATAATTATCAAAAATAACAACCTACTAACTTGTTCCTTAGATTTCGAAATCTTCTGCTTGGAGTGGAAGGCGAGGATTTCAACCTTGCCTAAAAATCAAAAACCATATGGTTAGGAAACCCTAGATTTCGACTCCAAGGTGGCCAAAGGAAAGGGTTTGAAAACCTTAGGGATTTTCGAAAAACAGGATTCTTAAACCCTAATTTACAAAAATTTAAAGGCCTTAGGGTTTAATAGCCATAAACCCTAATTTTGTCTAGTTCAATCAATTGTACCAAATCTAATTGAAAACAAAAACCATACGCTCTGATACCATTGATGGGTTTTATACATAGCAAACAATCTTATGTGTGCATGCAACCCTAATTTTAGGATCTATGTTTTCACTATTAGACATACAAGCAATGAACACAAAAACTAGAAACCCTAGGAGGCACATGTAATTTTCGAAATTAACATATAATTAGGGTTAGGATACATACCTTGATTGTTATATTGTAATAGCAAACAAATCCTTGAAGATCTTGAACTTTGGTAGCAAGCGCCACAAGTGTCGCGCCTCTAATGGCTCACAAACAAACCTAGCAACCAAGCATTACTATGGAGAGAGAGAGAGAGAGAGATAGAGAGAGAGAGAGAGAGAAGGGAAGTGGAAAATTTGGCTCTAAGCCTTTCTTGGAGTGCATGGGACGAAATCCAACACTATAGGGGTTTATATAGGTGATAAGGAAGGTTTAGGATAAAGCATGTGTATCTTAGATAACCCTAATCCCTTAACTTCCTCCCTAAGGCTTCCAAGGCACCCTTAGAGGCCAAGGAAACCCTAGGACACTCCAGATTTCGTTCCCCACCTCTAAGGGAGGTTTTAAAATGCTAAATGCTCAACTTTTGAACATTGTCACCTTTAGTCCCTGTAATTTCAATTAATTCCTTTAATCCCAAAATTAACTCCAAGTTAATTTCTGGTTATATATTAATGAAACATTATATTATATCCATAATACATTAATAAATCATTTATCTTGATTTCAAATTAATTTATTAACCAAATAATAAATTAATAAATTATTCTTCTCTCTTTAACAGTTATCTTATTCAATTGACAGGTTTGAAGGCAGCCTAAAAGGACATTGCTACTATCAATTCAAATACATACCAATTATAGTTATGGACTTAGGCACCTAATCTAACAAAAATATCCATTTTCACCTTATTCTATTCTCTTGTTTTGTTTTATAAATTGCAAATATTGTTGTTGCTTAACCATCACTTATTTCCGTTGGAACAATGAAAAAAACAAAAAGCGGAAAAACTACCAGACGATTAGGGGTGAA